>NC_140592.1:1066642414-1066967539 GCF_964204655.1 Triturus cristatus
CCCTTGGAGTTACTCTGGGTTCAAGTGACGCAGGTCCAGTCCTTCTTACCAAGGCAGGGGAACAGCAGGGGGGAGACAGGCAGCACAGCAAGGCAGGAGTCCAGCAAAGCAGCAGTGCAGCAGAGTGGCAGTTCTTTCAGAAGCACAGCAGCTCTTTTTCCTGGCAGAGCGGTCACATGTCCAGAAGTGTATTGAAGTGGTGGTGTCTGAGGTCTAGTACTTATATCGAGTGGTGCCTTTGAAGTGGGGGAAACTTCAAAGAAACACTTTGAAGTGCACAGAGGTCCTCCCTTCCTACCCTTGCTCCAGACTCATTACAAGAGTGTATGCAGCCCTTTATGTGTGGACAGGTACAGCCTATTCAGGTGTAAGTTTGAGGCTGTGCCCAGGACCTCCCTTCCATCCTGTTAGGATGAGTCATCAAGGCCCATCAATTCACACCTAAGCTTTCTTTGTTTGTGGCTGTCTTGAGGAATATACACAGCCCAGCTGTCATCCAACTGAACAGAGACAGGCAGCAGGCAGTGAATGGCTAAAATAAAAAAAATCTCAGCCTTTTGAAAGTGTCATTTTCAGAGTTGCAATGTAAAATCCGACTTCATCATCAGTTGTGATTTTAAATTGTGATTCCAGTTACACCAGACTTGGGGGTCTTATCTCTTCCCAATTGGAAATTACACTTATAAAATGGAATAAGGTCATCTCAATGGTATCCTATGTGGCAGACAGTCCTTGCAATAGTGAAAAACGACTTTGGGAGTTTTTCACTACCAAGACATGTACAACTTAAAAGTATATATCCTGACTTTTAAATGCATTGCACCCTGCCCTGTAGGTTGTACGAGTCCTACCTTTGGGGTGACATAAATGTATAAAAAGGGAAGGTTTGGGTCTTGCAAAAGGGTTGGTTTGCCAGGTCGACATGGCAGTGTAAACTGCTCACAGGTTCAGTAGTGTCAGGCCTGAGACATGGTTAAAGGGGATATTTAAGTGGGTGGCACATTCAGTGCTGCCCACACACTAGTAGCATTTAATTTACAGGCCCTGGGTACAAGGGGTACCACTTTACAAGGGACTTAAAGTAAATTAAATATGCTATTTGGGGCTAAACCAATAATGCTACCATGTGTAGAGAGCACAAGCACTGTAGCACTGCTTAACAGTGGTAAAGTGTACAGAGACCTAAAGCCAGCAAAAACTAGGTCATAAAAGTGGAAGAGGTAAGCAACAAGTTGTGGGGAAGACAATACTAAGGCTGTAAGGTCTAACATGCTCTCTACTCTAAAAGTGGTAATCTTGGTTCATCCCAACTGGTATATTTAATTTACTTTTAAGTCCCTAGTAAAATGAAAATACATGTACCTAGGGCCTGTAAATTAAAAACCCACTCTCCATACAACTGTGTTGGACCTGACCTTTTCTGCAGTGTCATCCTCAAACTGTTTGCCTTCCTCTCATATGTTTTGGGGAATTCATTTTTATTGGCCTTAGAACTCAGTGCCATTTACCTATTCTCTGTGCTTAAAACATGGAAACATTGGCTTACACCTAATTAACATATGTAAGTCCATATTAAGGTGGCACTACATGTGTCCAGAGATGTGAATTAAATACTACTAGTGGGCCTTCAGCACTGATTGTGCCACCCACTTAAGTAGCCCTTTAACCTTGTCTCAGCCTACAATTGCAGATCCCATGTGTGCAGTTTATTGTGCCATGTCGATCTGGCAAAACAAACATTTTGCCAGGCCCAGACCTTCCCTTTCTATACATATGTCACCCCTAAGGTAGGCCCTGAACAACCCAGAGGGTAGGGTACAATGTATTTAAAAGGCGGATTCTGTACTTTTAAGTTTTACATGTCCTAGTAATGAAAAACTCTCAAAGTCATTTTTAACTACTGTAAGGCCTATCATTCCCATAAGATAACGTTAGGATTGCCTTATTACATTTTATAAGTGTAATTTCCAATTGGGTAGAGATAAGCCCTTCAAGTGTGGTGTCTCTGGAATCACAATTTAAAATTCTAATTTATGGTGAAGCCATATTTTAAATTGCAATTCTGAAAATGCCAATTTTGGAAAGTGGGCTTTTGTTCCTTTAGCCATTTGGTGCAAGCAACCTGTCTCCGAACACATGACTGGGTATAATTGGCAGTTGGGCTTTGTGTATTCCTCCTAGACAGCCACATACAATAGGAGCTTGGGTGTGTCTCAATGGGCCATCTCTTGCAGGATGGGAGGAAGGAGCTGGGCACAGCCTCACTTACTCCGGAATAGGCTGTGTCCTGCCCACAGACAAAAGGCTGCAAAACCCATGCAGTGACTCTGAAGCCAGAGAAGGAGGGGAGGAAATCTGTGCACTTCAAAGGAATGTCTTTGAAGCCTCCACCACTTCAAGGGCACAACTGGGCATAAGAACTGGACCTTAGACACCACCACTTCAGTACACATCTGGACCCGTCGATACTCTGCCAGAAAGAAGGACTGCTACTCTGCTGAACTACTGCTTTGCTGTGCTGCTGTGCGGCCTGCTGCCCTCTTGCCTGGGTGAGAATGCCTGAACCTGCATCTCTTGACCCAGAACCCAGAGTGACTCCAAGGGCTAGCTAGCTGGCCTCGTGATGTGACACCTGAGGGACATAACAGGCTTTCAACTCCTAGAACTGGACTCTGTCATCTGTGAGTCTACCCTGGCAAGTCGTGCCACCCCAGTACTGGATCCCTGAAAGTGTGCCTTAGGTGCTTTCTAGTGAACCAATGCCTTTGATCTGATGAGCAACGCATCCAGAGCAAAACCAATGTATCTCCATGGCCTGAGCAGTCATCCTCAAACAAAATCAATGCATTGTTGCGTGCATCAGACGTGCCACAAAAGACTCACATCACCGCAGCCTTTTGCATCTTGGGACCGAAGCATCACCTCCAAAACTGCTATGGTGCAATGCTTTTCCTTGGGAAATCTCCTCCCATCTCTCATCGACAGCAGCCTCGACAACGAAACTCCGCATTGTAGCTTCACTGCTAATCGGAATCAACGCATCATATCTTCTGCATCTCCCATCATCGACACCAGAATTTGCATTGCAAGCCCCATTGACTAAATCCTCAACATCAATGAAACAGGACCTCACCCCCACAGCCTAGCTGCATCTAGGAACCAACGTATCACCTCAGCTGTGCGACGCATCTTCAACGCTGATCCATGCAACACTGCACAACCAGGATTTAAGGTATTCTGTTCAGTGAATCCCTCTAGCTGGCTCGGGCTCCATCATGGTTGGTCTGAACCTGTGACTTTGTCTGGTGCAACCAGCTATCCCAATAGTGGTTTGTCCTTCTTAGCACTATTTTTCACTCTATCTTTAAAAAACAACATCTCCTGTTCTTCTAATTGGATTGCCATTTTGTTCTTGTTTTATTTATTTATAATCAGAGCTATTTTTCTAACCTGGTGTGGCATCATTCTCTTGGGTGTATTCACTGTTTACTGTTTGAAGTGTTGAACAAATACTTTACACACAGCCTCTAAGTTAAGACTGACTGCTCTGTGCCAAGCTACGAGATGGTGAGCACAGGTTAAATGAGGGTTTGCCTACCCCTTGCCCTGATTAGGAATTTGGTTGCTGCTTGACCAGGGCTCATACCCCAGTCAACCAGGAACCAAATATTGCGGTGGTAGGCCTGACAAATTGATTGTGAAATTCATATGTTAAAGTCAATAGGCAGTTAAGGGTGGAATTTTATTATTAAAACCTACAGTTTATTTGTTACTTGAAATCTCATTGATTAGATTAACAGGCAAGGGTTTTGGTGTTAGATTCCCCATCTGACAAACAGAATTGCACTGCGAGAATCCTTACTAAGCTCTGTTAGGAGAGAAGCTAGACTGCTTTCCCAAATGTAATTTTGTATACTTTTACAATTTTATGACTGTCTCCTCAATGGTTGGTTTTCTTGTGAGAATGCTTATGCTCAGTACAGTAGACCTGAGTTGATTATAGTGAAAAGCCAATGATAACAGTAATTGGCTTGATCAGTGTTCAGGGAAATGTTATAATAGATGTCAAAGGTCTGGCCTACTTATTGTGAAACGTTATCAAAAAGGCAGTAAGCCTGGCTCGTTTATTGTTAAAAAATATGCTGAAGTCAATTGGCCTCTAATAATGAATTGTTGCCACATTATGTAATAGGTTACCATTGTAGGCAAGGGTTATGAAGTTAGTCTCACACTCTCATAAATACTGGGAGTATAATTTCACTGTGCTGATTCTTGGCCCTATTGAGAGGGGTTACATACTGTTTTGCCAACTGTAATTTTGTACACATGTTTAATTATATAAATGTATGCCTCTGAATACTGGTTTGTTGTCAGCATCGGCGCACTTCTGTAGGCCTGGGTTGTTTATAATGTGAAGCCATAGGTAAACGATAGCAGGCTTATCAGTTCCCTGGGAAAAGGCATTTCAGATTCTGTCATCTGTTTATAATGAAACATTATGACAAAGCATGTAGGGAGTACTTACTGTGAAAAGTATGTGTTAAAAGCAAGCAGCTTTTAAGAGTGGGTTGTTATTACACTGTGCCCAGGGCTGTAAGCAGGCATTTTGTTGCATAGCATCTTCCATATTATTCTAATAGGCAAGGATTTGGTGCTGGTGGCCCACCTGAACATTCCATGGTGATAGACAATTGCACTACAGTAATCCTTATTAGGCTCTTTTAGTACGGATTTTGTCATTGTTTTGTCAACTGAAAGTTTCACGTTTGCTATTTAACTACAGAGTACCTGATGGTTGCCTTGTGGAAAGGTTTATGAACCAACACAGTAGGTCTGAGCTGCGTATGGTGACAAGCCAATGATAAAGGTTATAGGCTTTATTGTTTATAATGAAACGTCATGATAAAGGCAGTTGGCCAGACATATTGATTGCGAAAAGCATATGTTCATTCGAATCAGTAGACATTTGAGGGTAGACTGTTATTACTTTATATTAAAGCCTAAAGATAGGTACTTTTACAATGGAATCTTACAGATTACTATAGTAGGCAATCATGTTGGTACTACCCCTCTGACAAACCATTGGCCTGGTGCACAAAACGTCTCCACACTTGTGGCAGATGTCCCACAGTTGTGGGGGAGTCTCTGCACTCGGGCGGAATCTTTGCAGTAACAATTCTCATTGTGGAGATTCTGCCTGAGAGTGGAGACTCACCCACGACTGCAGGGTCTCTGCCACGAGTGCGGAGTCCCTGTGTGAATCAGGCCCTATAGGTATAGATCATTTTTACTTTTTAGAATCCTTGTTAGGACTTGTTAGGAAAGATTATATGATACTTTGCTTTGCCAACTGTAATTTTGTATTCTATGTACATTTATGGTTGTATGCATGATGGTTGCTGTAAGAAATTGGCTTGTTAGTTATGAAGGGTGTGAGAATCCATCTCAAATGGTAGCTATAATCCTTGTCAGAGTGAACCACATATGTTACTAAATACACCAGTGCTTAACCCTCTGGTAGTTTGGCACAAATGCAGTCCGGCTGAACTGAAAAGCAATGTGTAAAGCATTTATGCAATATTCAAATAATACACTGAAGATACAACACAAGAAACCACTCAAACCAATTTAGAAAAATCAAGTAAATTATAATAAATACCATGGTGCAAAAATGACACAAACTCAAAAAGTACAACCAGATATATGCAATCCCAATAGCACTAAAAAGCACAAAGCACAAGCCATTATTATCTGGTTGCTCTAGACTGGGTCAAAGTCAAAAGTTAAGGTTGACTGTAATGGAGCATGAGTCAGATACAGGAATCAGGTTCATCTTGGTGGAAACTAAAGTTCACCTTCTGACATGGAAACAATTATCGTGAAAAAGTGGTCATTGGTGAGTCGTCGATAGGCAAACAGCAATCTGGATCCGAAAAGGTTCTTGACAACAGTGTGCTGTTGAAGCTTGGGATCCTGGTGCAGCCATCACTGAAGGTGTGAAAGCTCCGAGCTGGTGAAATACAAAGTTTGTGCCTAGTAAGGTCTCGACATCGATCAGCCTAGTCTCGGTTAAGCCTTTCTCGATTCATACTTGGAAACATTTTGGAAGTCCTCTGCCAATGGACAAACCAGCAAGCGGAGGCCAACTGATAGCTCAACAACGACGGCTGTGGTTTTCAACCACATACCCAGCCTCCATCTGTTTTCTAGGCAGAAAGTTGACAAAATGTTTATAAGTCCCAGGTCTTGCAGTGTGTGCACTAGGAATACACTCTAACACTGGCCAAGTGTCCAGAACCTGAGAGGCACCACTTGGGGGTTAGGACGCCAACAGAGGCCAGCAACAGGGTCCACGCAGGTCCGTTTGGGATTTTTCAGCTGATCAGTTGCAGGGTAAGAGTCCCATGGAAGCATGTTCTGGCTCTGTAGCTCAAACAGGAGGTCAGCCAATTGGCCCTTGTACTCACTTCTAGGTTCCTGGGTTCAAGGCAAGCAGATACAGTCTTCCTTCAGGATTCAGACAGCAGGGCAGGCATCCTTCTGATCTTCACAGCTTTAGGAATGTTCTTAGAGGGGTACTGGATGCTACTTTTATGCCCAGTAGCAGCCTGTATATGGGAGTTCGTAGGGGTGATACTACCCACTTTTGCAGCACTCCCTGTGTGTTTTGCAGTAAACTATCCCGCAGTGTTCTTCTCTACTAAATCCAACATTGCAGAACACTTCTTCACATGGTCAGAGCTCCCTGTGCCCATCCAGGAGTGTGGCTATTAAAATGGTCAAATCCTCCTTTGTGGTCACTTAAAACCATTCTGGAGCTGCTCTCCTTCCCACGGGGTTTGGATCCAAGCTGACTAGGAAGACAAAGGGGGGAAGGCCTAAGTGTCAGCTTCTAGTGACAGGGTAGGCACCTATGAAGCTCAGGAAGAAGTTGAGCACAGACCCCCAGGCCATCCTTCTCGAGGAATAAAAACACTCTATTCACACCTACCATTTTGTCCATAGTCTGGGAGCAATTTGTTGGGGAACCATTCACTAGTCAGGTGATATTGGACACTTGCTAAAAGGCACAGTTGGCTGCGGTTGAAAAATAACAACTTTCTAAAAGTGCAGTGTGAGAAAGTGGCTCTGTATATACTGTTCCTTAATAGGTACAGGGTGTACAGAGTCCACAGTCCCCAAGTGTTTGACAGAGGCTAAAGTTAGATATAACCTTACTCTCTAAAGTGGTAGCTTGGTCGAGCAGTAAGGCAGTATCAGAGGACAGTGTAAAGCAGTTGTGGTACACACTCAGTCAGCAAATGGTCGCACACACCCAATAACTGAACTCTAGGCCAATGGTTTATATATAAAAAATATATGCTTGTTTTATTTTAGAACCAACAGTTGGATTTAGAATATACTTTCTCAGAATGAGATGCTTTATATAAATACTTTTGCAATATGCAATTGACTTTTGTAAACAGTTACAAGTGGTTGCAATAGGCAACTCTATTTTAAACACAACAATGCATTGCGCTCAATGGAAATTTCAAGTTATTTGCAACAGATTACTTTTAGGATTACTTTTGGAATTCCAGGACTGGATCCTAGATTCAGTCCTGGGTCAGTACTTAGAATCAAGTGATGAAAGTCGACTTAATTACTGTGATGATTTTTAAACAATATTTAGCTATTTGAAAAGTTGACAGAAAATATTTCAAAGAAAAAAGTCAATGATTCCCTATGGAAGAAAATTAAAGTTTCAGGTACAGTATGTTCTCGTTACTTTTGTAATCCAGTACTGGGTGCCTAGACTCAGTGCTGGGACCTTTAGCCAAAACAGGTAAGTAATTACGTTTTCAGATATTATACGATTTTTAAAGAATATTTAAAGATTGCAGAAATTGACACTTAGAAGAAATTTCACAGAAAAACAGTCAATGATTTCCTATGGAAGAAAATTGGGTTACTGGTAAGTACAGTTGTAAGTATTTTTCAGAGTCAGTGCTGGGCACCAAGATCCAGCACTGGGAGTTCACCTAAGAGCAGGTGAGTATTTTTGTTTTCGTTATTCGGCTGATTTTTGGTGAATATTGTAAGATTTGAAAAGTCCACACTTTTCAAGGAAAAAGATAGTCAATGTTACCCTATGAAGAAAATAGAGTTATCGGTTTAAAGGTAAGTACTCTACTGGCAGAGTTGATGTTCTGGGCATAGACTCAGGGGTCCCCCAGGGTCAGGTAGGTACAGTTGGTTCAGCCTCAGCGACTCTAGGGCGGCCGGTTGCAGAGAGAGTAAGGCCCAATGTTATCCAACAAGGGATAGGGGGGCCTTGGTTGGTGGCTGCTGACTAGCAAGCCACGCGGCTGTGGGAGCTGGGCTCCTGGTCACTTACTCAGGGAAAGTGGGGAAGTAGGTAGGTGTAGAGGTTGCACTGCCAGGGCCACTCGGGCGGCTGGGTACAGGGTGCTTTTGAGCCTTCGGGCGCTCAATTGATTTCAATGGGAAATCTCCGGTTTAGAATAAGACTGCAAGCTCGGGGACGAGGATTCTTCAGGTGCCACCACCACTTCGAGAGGTAAGTTGGGTAGTTGGAGGATAGGTAGGTACCCCGGGATTGGGCACAGGGGGCCGCGGGGCGCCGCGTGCAGGGGTGCCTTTTGGTGTCGGGAAATCTTACCCTCTGTTGATCGCGGTAGGGGGGGCACCTTGTTCTGAGGCTGCAGGCTTCTTCAGGAGTGTCGAGGGAGGTCCTTGGGTGCTGGACTCGGGGTCACAGCCGCCGTGGTGTCGTCCTCGTGGTCTTTCTTCACTCCGGCACTGGCCAGGCTTGGCTGGTGCAGAGTGTGCTGGGTTCGCGGTTCCGGGCTGCTGCCAGGGATTAGAGGTAGGTTTTGAGTAGAGCCTCTACTCATGGGAGTCCCAGGGGCTTAGAGCCAAAAGGTAGCCAGGGCCTCCGGGGTTGGTGAGGTAGCTGGCCACAAGAGATGCCGGGTTGGAGCAGGAGCAGGTTCGAGGGTCGACAGGCCGGTAGGGCTGGGGCAAAAGCAGTTGGTTTCTTCCTCTTCTTAGCAGCTGCAGGGCAGGTCTTCTTTCTTGTTGCTCTTCTTTGTATTTTTGGAATCTGGAATCTGGGGAAGAAAGGTTCTGGGTGCCCCTAAATACTAGATTTAAGGGCGTTACAGGTAGGTGAAGGGCAGGGACCAATGGGTCCCTGTCCTGGGGTGGGTACACCCCCTATCCTGCCTCTCTCCTGTGGGAGGGGGGCAGTAGCCTAGTCCTGATAGGGTAGGGCTTCCCATCTTCAAGATGGCGAGTGCCCAGAGATGTGCTTCACCTCGCCTCCCCCACCTGAGGGGTGGGGTTGGCAGGCTGGCACATCCCCTGTCCTTATTTGGGGTTTCCGGCCAAACCTTCCCACCAGAGTGGGGGGTTGTTGTGGCCTGAGGAAGCTCACAGAGGTTTTGTGTGTTTTAGGGAAGGAACATAGGCCCTGGGCACCTGATTGGCAGGAGTCCAGGGCACACTCAGTCAAAGTATATTCAGCAATTCAGCAAAAAGTGGGGGCATACCATGCAAGAAAGATGGCACTTTCTCACATGCAGTTTTCAAAATAGTAATATAAAATCCAACTTTATGGCTAAGTCGGAATTTGAATTACTATTAAAATTAGTCATTAAATCACTTGCTAGCTGCCCCAAAATTAGGTATTATAAGGTGTTATAATGTACCCCTAGGTATTTTCCTGTGGGAGAGCCTACCTTGCTACAGTGACAAATGTCTTTGGGTTTTTTTTTTTTACGGACAGAACATGTAAAACATTAATTATAAATGTCCTGCTTTTTAAATACCATGCACACTGCCTTATAGGCATTTATGACCTTCCTTATGGGCGAGATATAAGTATTGAAAAGGAAGGATTAACCTGGCAAAAGGTTATTTTGCCAGGCCAAAATGTCAGTTTAAATCTGCATGCCCTGGCTGCATCGGTAGTCCGGGAGACAGGGTTTGCAGTGCTCCTTTAGTGGTTTGTGCAATGAGTACTGCTGCCAGTTGTAGCATTTAATTTACAGGTCCAAGGTACATATAGTACCATATACTGGGGGAGTATAACTAAATTACATGTGCTAATTAGGTGTATGCCAACTTTTCCATGTTTAAGGGGGAGAGCACACGCACTTTACCACTGGTTAGAAGGAGTAAGGTGTGCAGAGTCCTGTAGCCAACAAAAAGAGGTTCAGTTAAAGAAGGCAGACATCTGGGGAATACCATGCAAAAGATAGTCAATTTCAACATTTGCTTTCTAGGAAAGCTTATGCTCAGTACAGGAGGCCTGAACTGGTTATGGCGATACGCCATTAATACCATCTGCAGGTCTATTTGCTTTGTGACATCGGCCTTGTGAAATTCTTCTATGACTGGACTTAGAGACTTTTCTGGAAGTCAAACTTCTTTCAATGGGGCAAATTAGCAAGTTAAATCCCACTGACAATTCGACATCGTCGGCTGTAGTTTGGTCGCGGTTCGATGGTATCCTCTGGTTCTTTTTGCCAAATGGTTAGGAAATTTTATTAAGTGTCAACTCGGGTGGAGAAGAATATATTTTGACACCAGACAAGGGTCCAGGACCTTGTGAGCACCACTTGAAAGGTAAGACTCAATCTTACAGAAGCCTACAGCAGGGTCCAGGGCAGATCCGGTGGGAACTTGGCAGATGGGTTTAGCAGAGTTGTGTGCTTCTTACAGCTTTTGTGTTCCTGGGGCTTAATACAAGGCTAGTCAACTAGTCCTTCAAGTGAAAACAAGTGGGAGCAAGTCCAGCTCTTGGGGTTCCTCTCAACGGATTATAGTAGGTGAAGTCCTCTTTATGAAGTGCATTGTTCAGCAGGTGCAGTCTTTCTTTCTTTCATAAGGTCCAGAAATGTTCTGAGGAAGATATCCAATAGTCCAATTTTTATGCTGCCTGGAACTAGATTGTGGGTTTTGGTGACTCCCTAACCAATAAGGAAAAGGCAACCCTACCCACTTTCACATCACTTCCTGAGACTCTGGCCCTAAACAAACCCACAGTACCCTGCTCTGCCAAAATCAAACATCGCCGAACATTTCTTCCCTTGGTCATAACTCTGGGCACAACCTAAAGGGTTTCTAGGGAAAGGGGAACCCCCCATGCAAAACCAGTTCTGGCGCTAGTTATCTCCCACTGGGTTTGGTGCCACTCTTGATACTTGGACAATGGCAAGGGGAGGACTAGGTATGACTTTCATATGACTGTGGACCAGACTGCTGCTTTGAACCCTATACAGTTGGCGGCCACATCCCCCAAGCCATCATGTCAGGAGGAGTTCTCACTTCATCCCAGCCAGACCAATCACTTTCCAGCAGGCTTCCAGGTGACAGTTGGGGATTGTCTCAGAAAGGGCTATTACAGCCGTTAAGCAGTAAAATGCCAACTTTCTAAACTCATCATTTAAAAAAATGCCTATTAATTTGAGTCCTTGGGTCTACCTATTCCCAAGCCAAAATGTGGAACTGAAACTAAGCTTGACCACTCCTAGTTAAGAAGGGTCACGACTGCTTAAGGCTGGGTCCAAACTGAGGTGTTATGGTGAGGCAAAATAATGATGGTTTGTGATACAGCCTGAGTAGTTACCAGTGGTTGAGATTATTTAATTTATTCCATCCATCACTTTTTTCTATACTTTACTACATTGGCGTGGCATCATCACATATATTAAATACACCCACTCAGCTAACATTTTCTCTAATTTCAGAATAAAACCATGGGAATGGTGATAACTACTCAAATAAAAAGGCTTGGTGCTAATGGTAACTTGATCCAGTGGACTACTCTGTAAGGCCTCAACCTCAGCTTTACAGAGCTTCTTCAGTCAAAATAGTACATAAAATGTCACCTGTAAGCTGATCCATCAGTACAGGTCCTGCACAATAGGGCTGTATGATTATTTTCATTCCCAAACTTTATGTCACAAATACTATGATTAATGCTCAGTGGTTGCTAAGTTTTAGCCAAATGTGTTTTCAGGTGAAAATTGAGATTTTTACAATATTTTGTTGTGAGAACAGTAAAAAACACAACATAAATCCAGTTTTAAAGATGTTCAGAAAACTATTAAGAAGCACTGCGTGTGTCCTTGGATTGCCTGCTGTGGGGAGTCACAACAAGTTGGGGATGGGGAAAATTGGAACAATGAATTGAGACATGATACTTTCAGCTGGAAGAATGGATATGAAGTCTATGAGAGAGTAAGGTAGTTTGGTCTCTTTGTTTAGGGCTTTAGTCACTCTAGGCAGAACCATTCTGATCATCAACAGTATCACATCACCATCGTCTTCACCAGTGAGCTGTTGCAATCAGACAGGTCAATTCTCGATAGGAGCATTAGGTTGCGGCGTTCCCCAGGGGTCAGCTTTAAGCGCTACCTTATTTAACGTCTACGTGAGACCACTGGGGCTGATGGCCAAAGCCCAGGGCATCTCCCTGGTGTCATACGCAGATGACACCCAGCTGGCAATCACCTTTTTCCAACAATCCCATCCAGGACGTGGCAAATTTCAAAGAACATTTCATGGCCATCTCGGAGTGGATGACTGCTAATTTTTTGCAGTTAAATTCAGCCAAATCCGAGATCCTCCTGGTAGGCGGGGATTCCCATCTCTGGGGTGATGAATGGTGCCCCCCCCCTCTTGGAGTGCCCCTCGCACCCAAACCTGTGGTGAAGAATGTGGGTATTATGATGGAAAATTAACTCACTTTTGAGGTGCATGCTAAATCTGTGGCTGGGAAATGTCTCAGACTGCTACAAGGTCTAAAGCCTATACTTGGTTTTCTTGATTATCAAACACGTCAGCAGATTATTTAAGCCTCCATCCTGTCCAGATTGGACAACTGTAACCTGCTACTTCTGGGTTCCAACAAATCAGTGATAAAAAGATTGCAGCGTGTTCAGAACGCTGCAGCTCGTGCTATCTTTGCCCTCCCTAAACTCTGTCATGTTTCCAACCTCCTCCACCGCCTACACTGGCTACCCCTTCAACAAAGAGTTCTTTTCAAAACTCTATGTATCACTCATAAGATTCTCTCAGGTGGCAGCCCAGGAATCCTGAGTGATCTATGCTCCTACTATGTACCCACACAAGCTTTGCTCTCTGCAGACTTGCACCTTGCCAGAATCCCACAAATACGGAGGGTCAGATAGGGGGGTCGATCTTTCAAGCGGCTGGCTCCCGCCTTATGGAACTTCCTCCCTCTACATATTCTTAGCAACCCTGATCACCTGACCTTCAAAAGGCTGGTGAAGACTTGACTCTCGCTCTGCCCCCCCACACAGGGTTCTACCTCAGCGCTGGGACGCATCATTGCAGGGGCAGCCATGCGCTATATAAATATCTTAACATAACATGACATTAAGCATTAAGAGGAGAAGATATTTGACTGGGGAAAAAGAGGAGAGTGGCACTTCAAGCCAAGTTCCGAAGGATATAATGAATGAAGACTTGCATGATGCATCCTCCCAATGTATCACTAGCACTTTTCCCTAGCCTTGTTGTCAGGCAATCCTTCAATTTTTGTTTACACGGACTGCTAACAAAGTAAGAGGCCATGTTGTCGGATCATTTCCCATTGAAGATGAGAGACAGAAAATGACATTCTGGAATGTGCCAAGATTGCGTGGACACATCCGGGGCCAGTGGGTAATGTGTCCAGATGTCTGGCATGAGGAGTACATAATGACAGCATGTACTGTGTGTGCAGTGTCCTGAATGGGAAGGTGCGCACCACACCAGCCATGTGTGCTTTATTCCAGCCAGTCTCCCTGGACCATTTTGGTGTTGCTGCGCTTATCTGGGGATGGACCTGAGTTCCTGCTCACACGTTTGTCTGCTGGCTATGTGGCACCCCACCTGTAACCTGTCAATCAGTAATTTCAGTCCTGGGTCATAGAGCCTGCCTGACCAAGTGTGGGGGTTGATGGAGAGTTCACGACAGGCACATTTGATAATAGTGATGTGATTTCACTCGTATATGCAAGTGTATCATTTTAAGCATTGGCACTGCTTTTATCAATATCAAGAATTGTCTCACCAACATCTGTTGATATCAGAGGACTCTTTGTTGCTAACCTAAACTTTTGAAGGATTAGAATCAAAGAAGCAAGGATCCTGACTTTCAAAGAAAAGAACACTTCATAGCTGAGACAAAATAGGCCAGTCTGTAATGTTGTCCTAAAAGTCATATTGCTTGATCAAACACATAACAACTTATTGTTGATAGCAGAATATCAGAAACTTGAAATTGATTCCTAGAAGGTAGAACTAAAGGTGGCAAGGGAACAACAGGAGTTGTTAAATTATGGCCACTTTGAAAGCAGGCAGAGCAATGATAAAATCAAGACTTACCCAGACCATGTTCACACAATCTACCAATTTATAAAAGAATGCTAATCCCCAGTTTTCTAGGAGTAGTATTGAGACCATGGAAGCTGTACTGAGGAAAAAAACAAATGATTTTGCAAATGCTCTATCTATGCTACTGTTCCTTTAATATCTTGCCACACAGCAACCCAAATGGTGATGCCTTCCATAACGACAATCAGATTGCCAAATGAAAGTGGGAAGCAGTGATCAGGTTCAAGATTTTGTATTTTTCACCAGTCAAAGGTAACCATTGAATTTTGCTCTCCATTTCAAGCCTAACAAGATGCATAATTTCACAATGTAACACCTGAGAGTCCTTGAATGTGGAATGCTTTCAATTCTTACTGAACAAGAGATCCTTGTTCAGAAAGGGCAAATAACCAAAACCTTTTTAACATGCTCACAGATCAGCAGGAAAATAGGAACAATAATGAGCTTGTATCATAATGGCATGGGAGAGTATGATATAAGACATTAAAGGACTTTCACCAATGCACCATATAGAACATTTTTGGGCATTTCCGTGGCCAGAAAAAAACAAAGAAAGTGCACAAATAAAGGAAGAAACTGAACAACAGCCGTAAAAACATTTTTTTTTGCTGTGCTGTCAGGGCAACTTAGTGAGATGTAGCAGATCAGATAGTGATGCTTGAGTCTAAATTTTACATTGTTATTCACAAAGCATAAATTTGCTCCTGTAAATGGATTTGTTCATGAGTGAGCACATTTCCTCGAGGGGACATGTTTCGGGAGTTATAATGATGGCAGCAACATCAAATGTTGGTAAGTGCCCGAATATTCAAAGTGTCGTGTAGAAGGGAGGGATACCTTCTGCCATCACGCAAAAAGTGACAGATGTCCAACTCCGAAAGTGATGTTACTTCTGTTATCGGGAAGTCTGGGTCCCTGGGGTCCCACCCCGCCAGTGATGTCACTTCCGCAGGCTCCATGACCGTGTTGGGTCACGTGTGTTGTGACATCATCCGCAAGTCATGTGCTCATGGTTCTACCACATGGTTAGGGCTATGCGGCAGCCCTCAACGAACCAAAGATCCTGGACATCAGGTGACCATGATTTGTTGTAAAGGAGTACGCCCCATTTATATTATGCTTAGAATGCATATAGGAAGCCCCTAAACAGCCTATGTCAAACCAAGGAGCCGCCCTCCGGACAGCGATTGCTTGGTCAATATGAAGAGATACAGCCATCTCATCAAAAAGATGCCCTCTGATGGTGGTTTGAACACTATCTATATATGTTCCCGTAGCCTGACACCATCGGCAATGGAGAAGAATTGGCAGCAGGGCGATCTTAAAGAGGGTGGTCATGAGGTCAAGAGTTTGGATGAGAAGCTCTGCCAGCGGTTGGAAATGCTCAGCCTCAAGGATTTGTCACAACTAATGACATTTTAAGAAGTAAGATGAGCACCATTATCGCCATCATAGCGGTTAGCAGTCCAGCACATTTTTGCTCTTCTGGTTCGCACTTCCGGTTCCGGACATGGGGGCATGTTAACTTGATGCATCCCCGAGCACACAGCAGACACTCTAAGAAGTTAGACGCACACCATTCTCTTTCAGCCTGTGTCGGCGCAACGCCTATTTTTAACCCAGCCTTGGTTTTAATTAATTACTTTATGCTTTCTGCAGTTTTTAAATCTCTTTTACCTTGTGAGAGTGTTCGGGTGCGCGCTCTCAGCTTCTCCTCACCTCTTTTCTCGGACTCTTCAATCCGGCGCGGGGCTTCCCCATTTGGGCAGAAAGAGTTCTTAATTTCTACTCTCTCCTGTCCTTTGAGCTAGCCACCATCATAGCGGTTAGCGAACCGGATTGTTTTTGCAATCCTGGTTTGCACTTCCGGGTCCGGACACGGGGGCATATTAACTAGATGTATCCCCGAGCATGCAGCGGATGCAAGCAGCAAGCGTGCCGCTGGCGCACCAAAGACAGGCCTGTTTGCGCCCATCCGCGCCGGGACAATACCTGGGGCCAGGCATGTGGCCCGTTCTGTCTCTGACAACAATATTTCCCAGAATATAGCTTACTCAAGGTCGCACCTTCTTGAGCTGTGTCCCAAATCTCTGTGCAGGGGATGTGAAGTTGGGATTAATTTTGTCACAAGGGAGGCAGACCATTGCGGGGAATGTAACTTCTGCCCCATTAATGGTCGGGCCTCCAAGTTGGGTCCCATGGTATGGGCCCAGGGGCTAGGAGTAGGAAATACGCATAAGAACAAACCCCTGGGTGGCTGTGGGCCCACCCCTTTTAAGGGAGCACTGATTAACGCTTGCTCCATGATCAAGCACATGACTGAAATCACACTTACCATCAAGACACTTAAGTTGGACTGCCTTTTTATTACTGAAACTTGGGCGAAGGACCACTCAGGTCCCGACCTGACAGACAGTGCCCCCCACAGGCAATATTATCCTTAGATATGACCACCCTGGCAGAAGAGGAGAAAGCCCTTGTGGCTAGGGACTACCTCCGCTGCACCCTTACTCCTCCGAAAGGCACCCCTGGCTCTCTTCTGGAAGAAGCCACGTTCAGAATTATTTTAGCGGAAAATCGTAATTTCTTCAACCTTCTGGTAAACCGACCGCGAGTGCAAGATTTCTTGAGACATGGGGCCAGATTCTTGAACCTTTTGCTACCATGGCCCACTACACTATCCATGGGGATGTTAATTTCCATCTTGAATGCAAACAGGACTATGATTCTGCTCACCTTCTTGACCTTATGACCTCCATGGGATTTGAACAACTTGTTCACTCTCCCACCCATAGTGCTGGTCACACTATGGATGGCATATTTGCTAACCATAGTAGGCTTAAGATTGAGGCAATTCAGCCTCTCAGCTGGGTTGACCACAGGCTGGTCAGTTCAATATGACTCTCCCTCACCCCATTAAAACCAACACAGGTTTCCACACCAAAAATACACAGTGTAGGAGACCGAACAAGGTCACTGCCATTAACTGGAAGGCTGTCATGGTCTCAGTCTCGGATGGAAACCACTCTACTCAACCCCCACGGCAGCGGGCTCCCGCAATTGGATTACCAAGGTGCTTGACATTTTAGCTCCAGTCAAAGCTGTGCCTTTAAAAGAACTAAACCCTCGGATCCCTGCTTTTCAGAAGAGCTCATGTCTCTCAGTCACCTATGCCGCAGGCAAGAACGGATATGGCGTACGGATCCTTGACCTCTGGAGAAAGCCAAGCAGAAATTTCTCCTGCGGAACTATAAACTCACCAACTTCCAGGCCAAATCCCATTATTTCACTTCTAAGATAGTGTCAGCTGACAATTCCTTCAGCATGCTTTTCAAAGTCATCAAGCAGATTGCTGAGCCTCCGGGGTGACAGCTCCTGAATCCCTCCCAAGACTTCTGTGACAAAATAGCACTCTAGTTCCAGTAGAAAGTCCTTATAATCTCTCATGAGTTCTCCTCGACCGAGGAGGATGACCCAGTCGCAGAGGTAGCCAAAGGGGAAAAGGCAGTCCCACCTAAGGGAACGCCCAGCCAGGCTCCTGGGATGCTTGCTCTGTCCTCTTTTCCTTCTATCACAGTTCCTCATATCAAGGGACTTTTACTAGGCCTGAAGTCTGGAGCACCCTCTGATCCCTGCATGCTGTCCATGCTCAGACTTGCTCCCGACTCAATAGCTAACTTCCTCTGCAAGGTCAATAACATACTTCTGTCTGGGCACTATCTGATCATCTGGAAGGAAGCTATTGTCTCCCCTCTCCTTAAGAAACCCTACGCCGATCCCTCAGAGTTGAAGAGCTTTCGAACAATCTCCCTTCTTCCTGCCCCTGCCAAAATTCTGGAAAAATTCATTAATGTTGAGCTTATGAAACATATTGAATCCCAAGACGTCCTGGACAGTTCTCAGAATGGTTTTCGGGCAGGTCATTGTAAAGAATCCACCTTGGTAGCAGCCTCTGACTGTATCCGCATGCAGGCTGACCAGGGAGGATCTGAGGTGTTGATTCTGCTCGACATCTCTGCGGAATTCAACACCATCTCCCCAGCTCGCATGATTCAGCGACTGCGGGAAGCAGGAGTCACCGGGAGGGCCCTGCAGCTTCTTCACTAATTTATAACTGATGGAACCAACATCGCCAGCTGTGGAGGTTTCAAAGCCAAGGCCTTTGGCCTTTCTTGTGGGGTCCCCCAGGGCTCTTCGCTCAGCCCCACTCTTTTTAACCTTTATGTGAACCCCCTGGCTACTTTGGAAAGATCATTCTGTTTCCAGGTGCTCTCCTATGCTGATCATACACAAATCATTGTTTTCATCTCTGATGATTTGCAATTGGTTGCCCATAAGTTCAATCAGTGTATGTCCAGCATTATATGCTGGATGAAGGACAACTCATTAAAAATCAATACGGACAAAACCGAGGTACTGGTCTTTGGCCCTCAGACTCCCATCTGGCCTACTGCCTAGTGGCCCACAGACTGCGGTCTCCTTCCTGTTCTGGTCAAAAGTGCTAAAAATCTGGAGGTCCTCTTTGATGAGGGCTTGTCTTTTGACACCCAGGTGAATCGAACAGTCAGCACATGCTTTTACATACTCAAAAGTTTGAGGAAAATGTTGCCGTATATCCCTTTGGAGCTGCATCGGTCCATCATCATTGCACTAGTCACCTCCTAATTAGACTACTGCAATGCCCTGTACCTAAATATCAGCACAGGCTCCCTGAACAAGCTTCAGGTGGTACAAAACTCTGTGGCAAGGCTGATTCTTAACATCCCGAAATATCAGCCAGCCAGGGAAGGAATTCGAGCCTTGCACTGGCTTCCCATCAGGAAGCGCATCTCTTTAAAAGTTTTGAACTTGGTGTACAAAGCTATGCATAGCAAAGGCTCACCACATCGTAAACCAATGTTTCAGTGGTACATTCCAGGGAGTACCTTGAGATCCTCCACTCTAAAAAAACTTGTCTCTCCCAGATTTTGGTCGAAATGGGGTGGCCGCTCATTCTCTGTGGTGGCTGCTAAACATTGGGACTCTCTGCCCCCTCCTGTTTCCATGGCAGACTTGCTTCCGGTCTTCAGGAAACTTCTGAAGACCTGGCTCTTTGTCTCCTAGCTGGCTGTTGATAGTCTCTCTCCTTTCTGTTCACCTAGTGCCTTGACACCTTTTGGTATTAATAGCCTGTATAAATACTATCCTAACTGATATACTCCATTAAGGGCTTCAGCAGAGGCAGTGAAGCCTCGAGTAATGAAGCAAATGCTGGAAATAATGTCATCGACATGGAAGATGGTGAAGAATCTATAACAGCTCCTAAATCACCGGTCAATGAAGGTATGGGGTTTGTGGGTGAATCACCTCTGAAGGTTATCATTGTGCAACAGCTGCGTGCAAACTCAGACGCCTGTTATGCATCGATGGACTCCAGCGACTCTCAAGATTTCAAAGCCGCCGCAGAGTCCTGCTACAATGACGAGGTTATCAAAAATCGTTATTGACACTTATACCGTATATACAGCTATAATTTATTTTTAACTAATAGTCTGTCTGTCTTTCTTTTTGGACCTGTAGAAAGCATCAATAAAAGGAGCCATAGTAGAGGGGACGTCACCTAAGGTTAACGCCTTAGATTTTTTTATTGCTTAAACAGACTGGAAGTTCCTCAATCCAAAACAAAGAGCTGTATTAGAAATGTGTTTTTACCTATAACATAGTAGATTTTGAAAAGGAAGCTCCAGTCATACCCTATGATGCTATACGGCTGTTAAAGGTTTTGTGCTTGTGTCAAACTTGACTATTTTAACCTCTATTATGTCCATAAAATTATTGATCCACAGTAGGAGACTCATGTGTGTCTATACGACTCACACACTTCAAGAACAATCCATTGTAAATGTTGTTTACTAGACCTAAACAAAGTATATAAACTGTTAAGGCTAGTGTATGATTTGTCCAAGGAAAAGAAAAATGTCCACCCTGATATGATTAAGGTCTTGTAAGTATGGCAGAAAGGTGAAGCAGGTTCGGATGCATTTGCAGTGGGATTTAGGTATTTATTTAGAGCGACGCCGTGTCTCTCCTACATGGGCCCAGAGACAACTGCCCATCCTGGAATTCCAAGAGAATCTTGCATTCTAAGACGGGACAGCGCTCTGAACATACATCACCACAAAAGGTCTATCGAAAGAGATATGGGCAATACTTATTTAAAAAATAGACGATTTAGCCACATGAAAATTGTTAAAAAAATTATGAGCCCTCCGTTATCGTGTAATTATTGTATTAATTAATGTTAAATACATTATAACTATTTAGGCCAAGCATCAGAATGTCGGTGTGCCTGATACTTTGCACGCAGAATACATATGTAATGCAAGATTAGCATACGGTTTGCTTAAAGAAAGAATAGCTGAAATACAGCGTGTATCTCTACGCTATCTGAAGCTTAGTGAGCTGGCCACTGCTATGAAGTATGAAAGCTCTATGTGCGTAGCCAATTGGTATCTCAATGTGTGGCTACCTAGAATAGATGAACACTGGAGCACGTACAAAGCCGTTTGAGGGAGTTAATACTATCACTGACGACCAGCATACATATCGCCTTGGAGTTTCTGACAGATGATTATTTCTGAAATAAAGGTTTTGTATTGTCCGATACAGAAGTATACGATCTTTTGAATGCTGTCAGTATCGTGAGTGTACAGAGTTATAGGAGGGGTGAGCGGGGAGTCCTGTATAGAGCTGCTGAGTTTATAGCAGTAAAAATATCAAAAGTTGTAACTGTGAGGCAAATTATTTGCCATGCCCCTAGTAATGCATGCAGCATGTGTCATATTGTGTATACACATGGAAAAGTCTACAAAGTGTCCCACGACAAGATGTTTACCATGTATCTGTAAGTATGCCCTGTTTATGTGTTGCTAACCTTCTTAATTTTTTATAAAATGCAAATAACTCTAGTTGTCACAGAACCATCAAAACATCTCCCATAGCGGTAACAACCAATAATCCCTTAGCAGTGTGGAGAACGGTGTATGAGGCCATTGTGCTGCCAAGCTAAAGAAGCCTCTTTTAATATAACGTGATCATGTTAGGGTTTCATAGTTGAAAGGGGTCCTTACAAAGGGCTACCAGCAGAATTTTAGCAATTAAATATTTATAGTGGAGAGTATGTAGCTTAAAGAAGGTATATATATTTACAGATTAAAGGACTATGATGGTGTTGGGTGCCTTTTACAATGAAGAGTTACAAAAGGTCCTGGATGATCCACATAGGGTGCAAAGGGTTGAAAAGACTCTGAAATGGAAAGGTAGCGTGGCTAACAGACAGGCCTTTGTCAAATGGGGGGGGGGGGTGGCCAGAGAAATTTAACAGTTGGGTTCTGGCCAGCATCCTGCATGGTGTGTGAGTATGAGGGGATCTCTGAAGGTGAAAATTTGGAGAGAAAATCATTTTAGATTACCTTGCCATCCACCGTATTGAAGGATATGTTCCCTGTCAATCACATTTCTAATTATACTGTGAAACTGGCTAAACCTGTGGACCTAAAAGGGGACTGGGAGGTATCCCTGACCTAAATCCAATACCCAAGAACATAGAATACATTTACAATGTTCGAGGTCAAATTTACTGTAAAGCTTGATCAGCACCCCTTGAGCATCCACTCTGGCCTTTCTCACAGCTATTACTCCAGAGTTACAGTGGTTGTTGAGGTCATCAACATATCCATAGCCAGCAGCTAAACTTATTCTAATATTCAACTAGTATTAGATAATGTTGGAAGAATATATTTCTTAAAGCTTCAAATCGTGTTACAGAGTTTAGCAGTACGGGAAATTAAGAAGAGTGTTAGGAACAGTACAGCATATAAAAAGCCAGGTAGAGCCTGACCCTACATGCCCGATATTAACGGATGATTCGATATACTCTATGTGTATAGTTACATTGTAGAGATGCAAAGGATCAGGGATCACCATTGTTAAGATGGGTCCAGGTGAAGGGGAAAATAGCACAGTGATTGAAATAACAGTTTCTAAAAAACATTTTGACACTGTACAGTCATGATCTTCGACGATAAGTCTGAGCCAGTGTCCTTTAAATAAGGGAAAGTTATTGCTAAGCTTCATTTAAGGCCGCAACGTGACAGCGAATATTAAGAAGTCACCATGGTGTTTATGAAAACATACTGCGACCCCGCTCTGTACAGGTACTATTACAGACACCAGATATTGAGGGCCACCATTCTTTCAAAGGGGCCCTTGTTATGTACGGGCTGGGACGTGGAGGTTTTTTCAGTAGTTTGCTTAGAAGAGCTATACCTTTCTTGAGAACAGGCTATGAAATTGCAAGACCGTATGTTAAAGGAGCGGCCTCAAATATTGCTCAGGATGTGCTGGGATCTATGACTTCAGCTGTCGCCGAATGCATGAACAAACAACACCAAGAAGGAGCGGGACTTGTGTGCAGGCCAAGCACAAGTATTAAGAGGAAGTGAATGTCTTTGTGGCGTAGGGAGCCTGTCGGCTCCCTATAAAAAAGGAGACACTCTTCAAAAATCACTCACAAAAGAAGATCTATAAGAAGGAAGAGATCCTCGAAAAACAAGAAAACACCCGCTGGCAAAAATATTTTTTAGAACACAACTGAAACATGGCTTTTGCACATTGTGCATCGGTAGAATGTGTCAAATCAGAGTTAGACTTGTTTTCTCTAAAACCCACTCACACCAGTATCAAAAACAATTTTTTCATGGAAGTATCACCTCTAGAAGCTTTGACGCCATTGGCATTTTTTTTGTCAGGTCCACGTATATGTATCTGGATCTCAACAATACTCTAATGCATCTTCTTTGTAAAAGCGGACTGGGCCAACATAGCGGCCACCATTAAAGTGGTGACAATCCCTCAATCAATCAATCAGGGAATTGTAAGCGCGCTACTCACCCGTGAGGGTCTCAAGGTGCTGGGGGGGTCAGCAGTTCCGTTCAACCGAGGAGCCAGGTCTTGAGAGCCTTCCTTAAGGTGTTCAGGGATGGGGCATGTCTGATGTTGATCGAGAGCTCGTTCCAGGTCTTGGCCACGATGTGGGAGAAAGATTTTCCCCCTGCTTTGGCTCTGTGGACACGTGGTGTTTCGGCAAGGACGAGGTGAGTAGATCGGAGGTTCCTTTTGGGTGCATGGAGGGTGATTCTGTTGTTGAGGTATTGGGGTCCGGTGTTGTGTAGGGATTTGTAGGCGTGGATGAGTATTTTGAAGGTGACTCTCTTCTCGACGGGAAGTCAAAGAAGGTTTCGTAGGTGTTGGCTGATGTGCTTGTGTTGAGGGATACTGAGGACTAGTCTGGCAGCAGTGTTTTGAATCATCTGGAGCTTGCGGAGTAGAGACTTGTTTATGCAGACCTAGAGGGCGTTTCCATAGTCCAGCCTGCTAGTGATGAGTGTGTGGGTGACTGTCTTTCTGGACTTGAGGGGAATCCACTTGAAGGTCTTCCGGAGGATACAGAGGGTGTTGAAGCAGCTGGAGGCGACGGCTTTTACCTGACGGTTAATGGAGAGGGAGGAGTCAAGTATGATGCCGAGGTTTCTAGCTTGATCCATCGGTGTAGGCGGGGGGCCGAGGGGAGTGGGCCACCAGGTGTTGTTCCATGCCGATGGGTTGGTTCTGAAGATGGGGACTTCTCTCTTCTCCGAGTTGAGCTTTAGGTAGCTATTGCTCATCCAGACTGTGACTTCTTGCATTCCTGCCTGGAAGTTGAGTCTGGTGTTGGCGGGGTATTTGGTGAGGGAGAGGATGTGCTGGGTGTCGTCCGCGTAGGATACAATGTTGTGGCCATGCTGATGGACGATGGCGGTGAGGGGGGCAATGTAGATGTTGAAGAGGGGTGGGCTGAGCGATGATTCTTGTGGGACTCTGCAGTTGATTTCCATGGGTTCGGAGTGGAAGGGTGGCAGCATGATCCTTTGGCTTCTGCTGATGAGGAAAGACCGGATCCAGTCGAGGGTGGCTCCTTGTATTCCGGCGTTGTGTAGCCTGGCTGTGAGAGTGCGGCCGAATGCAGCTGACAGGTCGAATAAAATCAGGCCTGCAGTGTGGCCTTGGTCTAAGAGGGTGCAGATAACATCTGTGGCGGCAAGTAGGGTGGTCTTGGTGCTGTGGTTGCTGCGGAATCTCGACTGGGAAGGGTTGAGGATGGTGCTCTCTTCGATGAACCTTGTTAGTTCTGCATTGCCGGTCTTCTCCACGATGTTCGCCGCAAAAGGGAGGTGCAAGATGGGTCAGTAGTTCTTCAGGTCTGTCGGGTCTGCTGAGGGCTTCTTGAGCCTCACTTCTGTGCATTTCCAGTCATTGGGAAAGGTGCCTGTCATGAAGCTGGTTTTGATGGTGCATTGTAGATTGAGGCCTATGGTGGTGGCGTCTCTGTGGGTAGGGATATCCCAAGTGGATGCCTTTCATGGTTGAGGTGGTTTAATCGGTCGTGATCAGTGTCTAGGAGGATATGGTGGGTTGGCTGGTGTTGCTGGAGGTTGGGATGGATGCGGGGTCAGGCCTATGGTTGTTGAAGTTGTCGTAGAGGTTTCTGATCTTCAGGTGGAAGTAGGATCCAACCTTGTCGCAGAGGTCCTGGGAGGGGGTGATGTCTGTGGCTTTGTTGCGGGGTTTGGTGTACTCCTGGATGACGCTGAAAAGATCCTTGAAGTTGCTTGAGTTTGCGAGGATCAGGGCTGTCTCACCCTATCCTGACCATGTTTAAGTGGAATTAAGATGGATTTTATCCTCGGTGATCAACTCAATCACGGAAAGTGATAACATGTATGCTACAGAGCCTACATAGACAGTATGTCCTCCTTGGGCGTATACATTCAGACTTATTCTTCCACCTAAACTGCTCATCAACAGTATTGACCTGAAGATTAAGGGTGGGTGGCAAATTCCATTCCACTCGCGGAAATTGCGAAATTTCGGCATTTTCGCGTTCCGTGCAGAACGCGAAAATGTCAAAACGTCCACGATCCGCAGTGGGAACGGAAATATGCAGGGCAGGATTCATTCTGGAACGATGCTCCTGTCACAAAAATTAAACCTCAACAGGATGGGAAGCACTTACAGATGCCCAAGTTGAAGCTCAAATTCAGTAATGCTTTAATCAGCCCAAAAAAATTGTGAGCTAGGTCGAGGCTGGGCAGGTGTGCTTTTCTCCCCATATCTACTGTCAAAAATTAGCTGTGATCCTTGATGGAGCTCTGTGCATCCATGACTTTCTCGAGCGCAATCCCTGTTTATTTCCTGTGTCCAGGAGCTTCTTTCTCCTCATCTGCTGCTCTGATCGATCTCTGACCCTTTATAAACAAGAGGCATGTGAACTACATGGAAGCCCCGCTCATTTGGCCCCGGCCCACACACCAGCGGTGTGCAACGTCTTCCCGCCCTTTCCCCCACTATGATGGACACTGACAGCTCACTCGAGGGACCCCGGCGGGTGGCAACGTTACAGGCACACACAGTCATTAGAGACAACTCTTCTGGCCCTTTACGCAGCTATAGTGTAGGAAAAGCACTATACATTTACCCAACTAGGTAGCACTTACTGATTAGCCAGTAGAAA
Source organism: Triturus cristatus (assembly GCF_964204655.1). Lineage (NCBI taxonomy): Eukaryota > Metazoa > Chordata > Amphibia > Caudata > Salamandridae > Triturus > Triturus cristatus. The sequence continues at coordinate 1,066,668,417 of NC_140592.1, forward strand.
GTACTCCAGTTGAGTAGAGGTATTGCACAAAACGGTGGCATCTTTTTGGGTAAATATGCAGGGCAGGATTCATTCTGGCACGATGCTCCTGTCACAAAATTAAACCTCAACAGGAAGCACTTACAGATGTAAATAAAGCAGGTGCCCGAGTTGAAGCTCAAATTCAGTAACGCATTAATCAGCACAAAACATTTGTGAGCATGGTCGAGGCTAGGCAGGTGTGCTGCCTCCCCATATCTACCGTCAACAATTTGCTGTAATCCTTGATGGAGCTGTGTGCATCCATGACTTTCTCGAGCGCAATCCCCGTGTAGTTCCTGACACCAGGAGGTTATGTCTCCTCATCTGCTGCTCTGATCGGTCTCTGGCCCTTTATAAATAAGAGGCATGTGAACTGCATGGAAGCCCCACCCATTTGGCCCCGGCCCACACACCAGCGGTTTGCAACGTATTCCCTCCCTTGCCCCACTATGAGGGACAGCTCACTTGATGGACCCCAGTGCCCGTCGGCGCAGTGGTAATGTTACAGACACACATGGTCACGAGAGACAACTCTTCTGGCCCTTTACGCAGCGTTGGTGTAGGAAAAGCACTATACATTTACCCAACGAGGTAGCACTTACTGTTTAGCCAGTAGAAAGTACTCCAGTTGAGTAGAGGTATTGCACAAAACGGTGGCATCTTCTCTGGTAAATATGCAGGACAGTTTTCAGTCTGGCACGATGCTCCTGTCACAAAAATTAAACCTCAACAGGAAGCACAGATATAAATAAAGCAGGTGCCTGAGTTGAAGCTCAAATTCAGTAACGCATTAATCAGCCCAAAATCTCCGCGAGCACGCAAAATTTCGCGTGTTCGCGGAGTTTTTTTGCCGTTCCGTGAAATTTTACGAAAGGCAACTTCGCAAATTCCGCCCACCCCCACTGAAGATCAAACAAGGACTCGTTCTGTCTCATCAGTGGAGATGTGGAACATTATAAATTGGTCCTACTGTCCACTAGTTTGCTTGTAATGAGAGCGAAAGTGTCCAAAAACATCAGACTGGCTCACGCTGAAACCTTACAGCTATCGAACGCCAAGTTCGCCATTGAAAGAGTAGCTCTAAAGATATCCAGCATCCCAGCCAGTACCAGATTAACCCAGCAGTAAAATAAATTTTAGGAGCAACTACCAAAACTTATTATCATAGGTTTTGCTAAAACACAGCTTTTAGCCGTCTCTATAACTCAAACCCTTTCAGTTTTAAACACTACAACATCAACTTTGCGGCGTTATTCCATGAGAGGGCTGTGATTCATGCAAATCCATACACACCCAGCTCTGGAGACACTATTTTTATCAGGGACTATCTGGGCTTGGTTTCAATAACAGGGAGGCACCTGCTTGACTCTGTATTCATTGGGTCAAAAGAAGGATATGAGACGTGCTACACGCTGTTTGCTTTTGATCTGACCCCTGACATGGAAGATGGCGACCACTACAGCTTGAACAAAAATGGAAATCTAAAAGCAGAAATATGTTTTAGTTATCCCTTGGCTACGAATGTGAACATGGTTGTATTCTCCGTATTCGACAATGTCATTCAGATCAACCACGCCCTGCAGATTTTGTTTGACTATCTTTAAAATATTGTAAAATGGACACTGTCCAGATTCAGGATTTCCTAAGCTGTCATATGTACGCTAAGGAATACTTTTATGTTGTTTTTCCAAGAAACACTCTACATGCTAAAATATGGTCTGAAAAACCCTGCACGCTTGTCTTTAACACAGATGGAAGGAATTCACTGAGAGGAACCGGTTTTTAAATAAAGACAAGGTTACAGTGTTTGACAGCGCAGCGGTGTTCCCCGAGCATAGCATCTATACAAAAACTATATTAAGTTATGTAAAAAAGAGCTGCTGATATGGTGAAGTATGACAAAATACAGGTACTAGATTTCCTCGCCATCACGTGCGGGGAGCATTCTATATATTTTATTAGGACAATGTGTGAGGGTATGACGTTTAGAAATTTGTTACATTTATATTTGAATGACCTAGTTAACAATGACAGTATTATTATGAAATAAGTCAAAGAAAAGTCTTGGTCTACATCAAACCTAGTAAAACAGAATATGCAGTTTGTCAAAGGTGTAAGGTCATGTAACACCTCTTATGTGTAATGGTGACTGTCTAAAAAAAGAATTAAAAACTGAGCGCAGACTCACTATCTTTATTCTGACGCAAAGACACACATTAAAAATATTTCTAAAAGATGACAGAAATACTTTGAAAAGTTAACAGGTTTATTTACAAAGCAGTTTTTTGTAGTACAAGCATCACACTAATAAACTTACTAAAGAAATAAAAGGAGAAACACATCAAAATGTTAACTATGGCAAAACTAGACACACAAACACAGGCACACATATACATAGGTTCAAAAGTCAGAAGAAACATCAGACATTTAACCACATGTTCATTTTGGACAATATCCTTTTTTATGTTCCAGAGACAGGGCCGTGGTGCTTCAAGAGGGGGATAGCCAAGCAAAGAAAGGGAATGCTGACATCTTATGGAGGGGGTTAAAAACATCAAGTGTTGGAGCACTTGGTGGGCTGTAAGTTGGATCTTTCAAACTTTTCAAGCAGCCGCCTGTGTTTAGCATTACGGATGAGCATCGCAGAAATTGTTCCCAGCCTCTAGGTGCTTTCTGGAGCAATAGTGGTTTTGGATGCGTAAGATCTTTGACTAGGTTGTACATCTGGGATCCAACACCTAGTTGACCTTTGTAGAGGAATTTGCTTCTCTCATTCCACAAGGACAGGTCTTTAGAAGTTGACATTTTACTTAGCTACATTTGTGCAGGCCCTCTGTATCTTTGACTTATATTGTTTTAAAGGCCTTCAACAACACTGTCTGAGGATAGTGGTGGTTCTTGAGGCATTGAAGGGGGTGGTGGAGGCTGTTCAGAGTCAGGGACATATTAGAGTCCGCTGGTTTTCTGCAGCAATCAACTGTCTGTAATATTTTAAAATGTTATGAATAGCACTGGAGTAAAGAGCTGCTTTGTCGTAAAGGTTTTAAATCCAAACGGTTCACAGATGTCTTTAATCTCAGCATACAGGTGGTGCGTCTTATTTTTCTGGATATCCCAGGCATCAACCTTATATGTCCTGGTACCAAGTTACTTTTTCTGGGCATGATCCATCAGTTCCCAGTTAGGAGGCTGGTAATGAGCATTATAGCTATGCCTAACAAAGAACCTATAAAACCTCCTATCAGCTTTTACCAGTTTCTTCTTAGAAATGAGAGAAGCCCTTTTATTACTGGGCTTCTTGATAAGGTAGCGCTTCCTCTTCAGAACACATAACTAATGCTCTTATAAAGGGACATTACATTTTAGAGTGTTTAGGGTGACTTCTGAAATGGCAGCCACTAAATCGTCCGAAGCCACACACAAGCTGGCCTTTCTTTGCTGAGGGCTCGCCTTGACTAACATTTTTAGGACGGCTAGATTACGGAATAGACACGCCGACGTGGTCAATACCTGCAGTTGTAAGGTCTAGAGTATAAATATTTCGGAATTCTCTTCAACAATTTTTTTTATAGGCTTTGGGTTTGGTTTTAAATATGTAAGCGATGGGGAGATAAGGTGGGAAAATACCAGCATGCAGTCTGTAGTCTTCTAGAGTATTGGGTTTTAAGTCTACCAGCAAGTAGCCATGGGATTTCTCTGTAGCGTTGTTAAAGGCTTCCAAGAAAAACTGTGTGTTTCCGGGGTACATCTGTTTAGCAATGACAGATATCTGTTATTTGTCTCTGTTTTATTTTTGAATGAAACCAAGTATGAGGCATAAAGAGCTATAGACTGACTGCTCTTAACCTTGTAAAACAAGTTCAGAATGACGTAACATATGCTTAGATTGCGATGGTGTGAATATTGAGTAAAGCTTTCTCTATCTCAGGGTGAGCCACACCTTTGCTCATAAGGTCATCTACAATAACCATGTTTGCAAGGCCTGTAGGTAAAAATGCACCGTTGTTGAGATTATTTCGTATGCCTTCTATAAGGGGAACCTTAGGGATAGTTCTGTATAAAGATCTTGCCATCATGAATAAATCCAGCACAATATTGTAATGGTTTTGGGATAAAACTGGGACCATTTTCTAATAGTTTCTTTATAAAATAGCTTTTACTGCAATTTGAGGCATCTGCTAAAACGCATGAGAACGGGTGCTGCAAATTGGTGTCCATAGTCGGGTTTGCAAGACTCTAATGCACCTTCAATAAACATACAGTATGGTTTTGTAGTCTTCAATCAGGACCGTTTTATCAAACACCACGCGTAAGATTTTCTGCAATGGCTGGGTTGTAATTTCTCACCGTCTTTTGGAACAAACTATGCTAGGATGTTTTACAATGATTGTTTTATCATTTTCATGGTCGCTCAAGGTAGTTCACCAGATAATTTAGACTGGTAAAATTGATTTTGATGCTGTTGTTTACATTTAAGGTAATGCCTTTGACTTTCATACATACTGCATTGTAAGAAGGTGTGTAAGAATACATTTTGGGCCCCTATGATGTGAACTGGACTATGTACTCATCCTTTTCTAGCTCGCTGGTCAAACTGCCTAGATAATCACCAAGTTGGGGATCTCCAGCCCTGAAATTGCTCACAAAAGTAACAGAGTTGGTATTGTGATAAAGACACCGTTCATGAAGTTTCTATCACATTGTAAAGCTCTAAACAACTGTGAGCGGTTTTGAAACAGACTATAAAGATAATTATATTGTTACAACTTGTGGGGTACTCTTTCGTGTATTTCCAACACAGAGCTGTGGCTTTGTTATTGACAAACTCACAGCTTGTAAAACGGCAGAAAAAGATACTTAAACAGTTCATCAGAATCTGTGATGATGTTCGTGTATAAAAAGTTTGTACGCTGTGCAAATTTTCCCCATAAGGAATTGAGGCGCAGCTTGGCTAACTGTTGTATAACTGGGTTGGCTTCGGTAAAACTGGGTATCAAGCATATACCTTTGTGAGCGGAGTAATCATCAATGTATTTTTGCTTTGAGACCTTGGTAATGCACCGTTCTGGAAACCACAAATCCTCCTGCTTCTCTCTAAGAAATAAGTTAATATACTCAGAAAACAGTTGGGCTGTAGTCCTCTCAAAGTGCTAAATTTTGTGTATTTTTCCAAGTCGGTATCCATTCTGTGAGGCTGCCTGTACCTCAATGCTACATCAGGTCCCGGTAAGCACTGTCAGTATTTCTGCCCTTGTTAGTCTCTTTAATTTCAGGGCATGTTCGACAGAGAGGAAACATTAGCTTACCATCAACTCTGTACAGTATTATTAGGAAATGAATCATCTGGGTGGGTAGACTTGACATTTACCTATCTCAAAGTATTCGTCTATGGCTTTAAAGTCCCTATATATGATGCTGGGATGGCCTAATGGGTATAACTTCATCTTGATCACAAATAGATACAGACTCATCAAATAAATTATAGGGAGGACCTGGCTTGGCAGTTCAGGCTGGACTGTTCCCATGAGGAACAGGGTCAAGACTGATTTGCATATGGCTGGGTCTAAACTGGGGTGACAAGGTGGGCAAAAGAACAATGGATTCAACCCAGATCTCTTGACTGGTGGTGAATGCATGATTTATTCCGCATTCCTTCCATCATTTGTTTGCTTATTGCTTTTTGTCCTAAGTGGGATGGGTATGCCCAAACGTGGATCCCTTGCTCACTGTGCCACTGGATTCAAGCCATCCTGGCTGATGAAGGGTTTGATTGGAAGTTAGATTGTGCACAGAAATATAGTTAGGCTGGTGCACTCCGGTCTCTTGGGTACACTCTATATCAAACACTTTGTAGTCTTCTGTTTTGGTCTGGTGCCGGCCTTTAATCATGTAATACATGTGCTCTGGTCCCAGGGGAAAAGACACCTTACACTGTGGGCATTTCATACCTTTGCATTCATGATCAGCTGCTCTGTAGCTCCCCCACCACACACTTCTGTTTTAGGGATGCACTTAATATCCCCAGTGTGTCTGCTCAAGCAGTTTTGCACACAGCAGAATAGATTACATCTAGGACATCTCACCTTCTGATCAGCGACTGTGATTCAGCCGTTCCTTTGACACGTTTTACTATGCATTTCACACTGATGAGTTGTCTGTGTGTTGTAGATGTAATTGCAATGGCTGCTCAGGTACTTGGCTCCGAGAAAACCCTTCAGGTTCAAGATACCATAAAACTGATTCTCATGATGGAGAATATGAATCCGACTTAATTTTCACAGGCTCTTCAGATGTGAAGTTCAACGATCAACTGTAGTAAATAATTTTTACTGTGAAGGCAAAATAGTTCTCAGAAAGACCAAGTTCTCAAAAGCCCACCAGTCTGTCGGGAGGTATTTCAAGCGCAGCATGGGCTTCAACCGCTCTAGTCAGGATGACTACCCTGAATCTCCCTGAGCACTGCTCTTAGGTTACCACCACTAACACGGTTCTGAAGGTCTGTAATTGGGAGTATCAAAAAAAGCAGTTCCCAATCTGAGCACCCAGTGGCGTATCCACTGGCTGCTCCTGAGGATGCCTTTACCGCTATACTGCTTCAAAGCTCTGATTATGACATTCACTCCATCCTATACTGCTGTCGGGGGACGTATGACGTTACAACACGTGCTGTTACAACGCATGCTATTACAGCAAAACTGTTACAACGCAAGTGGATTTACAACGCATGCCATTACAACGCAAATCTTTACATCGACTTGCGCTAGATGGCGTGCTAACATTAGAAAAGTGTAATTTACTATTCCAACTCCAGTCCACTTAACAGTAGGGATGGTGTTGGGATAGTAAACTACACTATTTGTAATGTTAGCACGCCATCTAGCGCAAGTCGATGTAAAGACTTGCGTTGTAATGGCATGCGTTGTAAATCCACTTGCGTTGTAACAGTTTCGTTGTAATGGTAGTGCGTTGTAAAAGTTGCGTTGTAAAGTTTGTTACCCGCTGTCGGGGTATGTTGAGGTGGGTGATGGAGATTTTACTCTTGACATGGGGCTGGTGGGATCGTAAATGCCTGGAGGTGTAACTGGTGACATACGATATGGTAAATTTAAATGTTGGTGGTAATAGCTCTGCGCTGTAGAGGCGTAGGAAGCGCTAGGGCTGGGAGGAGGTTGCTGTTGCCTCTCTGGGTCTACATTAGAAGGAACACTGTGAGCAGCTGTGGACCGGCTGGTGTTTCAGAGCTCGCTGGCACCCCTGGCTGGCCCTTGAGAAACCCTGTACCTACATAAGATGTGGCCATTTGTGAATGATCATTTTCAAGCCCTTCATCAACTAGGGTTTGTGAGGATTTTTTATAGGCAGTTGTGGCTCACCGGTTAGCCCCCTGAGATGCCCTATATATGCAGAATATGGGTCATGGTCTAGATGATTGTTTTCAAGCCCTTCATCAAATAGAGGAAGTGGGATTTTTATATGTGTGTCTGCTTTTGGATTATCGTTTTTAAGAACTTTGTCCAAAAGTCTATGTGAGATATTAATAGTCAGTTTTGGGGATCCTCTGGGGAGCGCATTACCATTCACTCTCTCAGGCGCAAATATTTACCTGCATGAAGATTATAGGGACATGGCTGCATAGTATCTGTATTTTTTAGGGATAGATCTAAAGGTAACGTCATGTAGGTCCAGGACCGTGGGTTTTTTCTTCTTCTTTAAGGAAAGGTGGCTATATTTTGGTTTGTTTAGCTTGAGCTATACTTCTTGTTTTTTACATGACCCTGGCTGTTGTGTGTCTGCAGCTGGAAGTGTGCACCCTTTGAGGTTTATACCCCTAGCCAAAAATGGCCTTCCTGTATGTGTGTTTGCTGTACTGGTTGTGGGTTTTGCTGGTAAAACTGTGTAGGTGCTAGAGTAACAAGTGTCTCTCAGATCTGAATTTGCAGATTCTGCAGATCTCTCACCGGTTGCTGGCATAGGGGGGTTTCTCCAGATCTGTGTGATGTCCTTTGGCGGCATCAATGTACGCTTCACCTTTTGTGCACCAGTCTTTTGTGTTTTACAACGGAAAACGGGAAAAAAACACATTCGTTTTTTTTTTTTAAGTCTAAATAACTCTTTACAATCTGAATGTAACCACCTGTCTAGCTATTGCTTTACAACATGGCCGTTTTGCCCCTGTGTGGAATCCCTTTCTTCATAGCCAGTTTGTCTATGGGCCCCGGAGACTTCCTATTTTTAAAATGATGTCACAACGTTTCCAGGACTCACTGAGGCTCCGGGCCAACCCTTTTGTTCGAGGGTCTACCTTTTAATGAAATTTGGCAGAATTGTGAGCTTCCAGTGGAACTGTGAAGAAAAAGAAATCACTGTCACATTTCCAATATAATACACTGATTTAGCACACTCTCTGAGGGCACGCTGGAGTCTTGGGGGTTTTGAGAGGTACAAAATTGCCCCCACTACAAGGGCTCCCGAGGTAATCATGCCACATCATTTATACAAGCCCAAGCAATATTCACCTGTAATAGCAGGATCATGCGGGGCACTGTCCGATGCGTTTTCTACAATTTGTTTTACAATTTCAATAGCTACCTGCACTTACACTTCATAACCAGTAAAAATACTACATACACAAGAATACATTTTAAAAATTAAAAAAAGTCTGCAATGTTGAGAAAATAAGGTTAGCAATACTAAATATCTGTACCTTGCTGAAATTCAACTGTTTCCTCATGGTTCTGTTAATTCTGGGAGATCATGTGTGCAGAACAGACAGATTTGCTTTAAAAACAAATAGCACATGTCATAGTTGCTAAACACTTCTGGCTTCTAAACACAAGGGCTGCACTAGATACTTAGCCCCAAAATTCCATAATTGTTGAAAGCATATTAGAAATAACTCCTAATTGAAAAGCTCAGACTGAACACATACAGTTTTCTTTCTCCACCTCCGCTCCTCTGACCCTAGGTATTGGTGCTCAGGAGCTTTTGAAAGCGCATTCAAAGCATGCTGCCGACCTTTAACCCCTGGCAAACCCTTGGTTTAAACCACAGATTTAATTTGTAAACTTTTTTGTACAACACAGATTTCCACATAGCCTGCAGCCTCCTAAGCAGCTGCAGCATGATGAAACAAACGACATGCTTCAGCGCCCCTGCGCTAAGCTAATGTACAACACACCAGGGGGGATATGTATCATCATCTCCATTTGCGATTCTCAAATAGCGATTTTTTGAGAATCGCTATTTGAGAATTGCAAAACGGGATGTATTTAAAAAATCGCACAAATTTTGCGATTTCTTAAAATTCCTTAATTGCGATTAGCAAATTGCAAAATCGCAATTAAGGAATACCTTCCCATTCATTCCTATGGGCCAGGAGGCCCATAGCAATGAATGGGAAGTCCTTCTCAATTTGCGAATCGCTATTTGCTAATCGCAAATTGAGAATATTTTCAAAGGTGCAAGGTTGTCATGATGACACCCTGATGCATCAGCATGTGTGCACATATGGCGCACATACATGCCCTAAGGGCATGTATGTGCACCACATGGCACTTTGAAATATGCAAAAAAGTGCATATTTCAAAGAAATCGCAACTTACCACCAACTTGAAGTTGGTGGTAATTTGCGATTTCTTAAGGAGAAATCGCACAACTTGGGTGCGTGTTACATTGCATTTAAGAAATCGCAATTTGCGATTTCTTAAATGCTTACGCAAACTTAATAAATCGCAAATTTAGCAATTCCTTAAGATTGCGTGGCTGAAATGCCTCATACATCTCCTTTTGCGATTTTGTATCCGCAAACGCTGTTTTTTTGCGATTCGCAGCGTTTGCGAATACAAAATCGGTTGATACATATGCCCCCAGGTGCCTTGAGATCTCTAAGTTAAAAAAAATAAGACCGAATGGGGAAAACTAAGAACCATGTTTTACGCTGTATTTTAATAATTACATGGTATTACTAGGGTCTGTCTTGTCAAAATTTACACTTTTACATAACCCCAACATTTCATAAGTGCTCAAAGCATACTAGAACCAGTGCTTTAAATGGGAATAAATAAGTGCAGGTACTCATTAAAATAGGCTCGAGGTGTGTCAAGTGGGCGGAGCTAGGGGCGGGGCTAAGGACATAAGCAAACACTCGCACTTACAAACACTCGCACTTAAGTCCATTAATGATTTCAGAACTCAGCAAATAAGTTTGCGCTATATAACACTTTCCCCAAAAAATATCTGGCATTTTTATCTGAAAAAGCGGCAAATCTTAACTTCACCTGTCAACTCACCTTACATTCCTCCTTCCCTCGTCCTTCTATGTTCGTCTCGTCTTTCCCCCAACCAAATGCATCAACAGTTGTCATGGGAGCTAATTCCTGGAGTGTTCCAACATTCCCTGCTGTGCATTGCCCTATGGGCAGGGCTCAATTCACACCTATTGTCCCAGTACCCTGGTCAGTTCCTGTTATCTTGTAAATGCAGCAATTAGTGTTTGCGGGGCACACAAAGGGCAATACACTAAATGGGACTGGATGACTGTCTGGCAGTCCCAACCCATTTCACTCACCTAATGGAGAGTTGGGGGGAGGGGTCGGCGAAATCACTTTCAGACTAATTGTCTTTGCGCATCTGATCAACAGTGCAGGGTCTGTCTAGACCCTGTCCTGTTAATCACAGCGTGATATAAGCCCTCTCAACACCCTGCAGTCTTCGGACATTCAAGTGGGCGCTGCTGGAATCTTCAGCAGCGACTGCCCTGAGCTGGAGGAGATGTCTATCCTGCGCCTCCCTGCCGCTGATTAGGGTACCGGTACTCTTTCTTGCTAAAGAGAAGTGCCGGTACTGACGGCAAGAAAATTCGGAAGTGCCGGTACTCAGTACCGGCGAGTACCGGCCCATTTAAAGCACTGACTAGAACTAACCCCTAATCAAAAAGCTTAGACTAAACACAGACAGTTTTCTTTCCCATCTGTGCCCCTTTGACCCCAGGTCCTGTTGTACAGTGGCTTTTGAAAGCACATTCATAGCATACTGCCGACCTTTAAGCCATGGAAAACCCTTGGTTTAAACCACAGATTTAATTTGTAAATTTTTGCGAAAATGCAGCTTTCCACGCAGCCTGCAGCCTCCTAAGCAGCTGCAACACAATGAAGCAACCAACATGCTTCAGCTATCACATGGTTAAAAAGGAGAAACATTGAAATGCAATACATTTTAAAGATGTATAAACATGTGAATGCTATATGTTTGCATTGTTTCACCTGCAACAGTTGCCCTGTATCGCCCCATTTCTCCCTGCACTTCATCTCAAAGCTTTGCTCCATGGTACGTATTCCCCTCAGGCCACAGACTTAAAAAAATCAGGCTTTCACTGCTGCGTCTGATTGTGTGTGTGGGAGGGGAGCTTTGAGATGGCATTTTATACTCAGTAGAGCTTTCTAATTAGGCACAGGCCCATTTTGTTGAGATGGAACAACCATTGGCGTGTGGCTGCCATTTCATAGTAGATGTCTGCTTCTGAGTGTATGTGTGTGTGTCCTTTGGGATGGCATTTTATACTTAGTAGAGTTTGTTACTTATGCAATGGGAGTTCTTTGCTGAGGTCGAGCAACCATCTGCATTTGAGTTCCATTTCATAGCAGATATTTGCTTTTGAGTGTGAGTCTGTGTGTGTGCCCGTCCTTTGGGACGGTATTTTATACTTAGTAGAGTTTGCTAATTATGCAAAAATTAACACTTTGGGTAGTTGAAGAGTACCAGTCATCTGCGTATGGGTTCCATTTCATAGCAGTCTTGATTCAATTATGAATTTGTCTAGACATTTCTAACAAAATACCTTTTTAAGTCAAATATGAACCTTCCTAGATAAGACATATGGCTTAGGACGACAGAGTGTGCTGGGGGTTGTTTGTCATCAAGATTTCATGACTGCAGCTATCTGAACATGCCCGGGCTTGCTGTGTTAGAGACACATGCTGTGCACCCTTCAAGAGGGTTGTAATTTTACCTGTGACAGAGCCCTAGAAACAGGGCAATGTGGCCTGTACGTGTTATGACAGCATCCTAACCACTTTTTAGGACCATGAGCACGTAACTAGCATGTGACCAGGGTGATTTTCCAACACACGTGACCCAGCACGGTCACATGACCCACTGTGGAAGTGATATCACACCTGTGGAGGTACCCCAGGTGCCCGGAAGTCCCGGTAACGGAAGTAACGTCACCTCCAGGGCGGCCCAACTGTCACTTTTTGCATGATGGCAGAAGCTATCCCTCCCTTCCACTGTATTGTCAATTTTGTAAATATTTTAGGACTTTTTCAAGTGAGTGACAAAGAAAATCATCTCATAAATTGGTAAAGGTGTTGGGTAAGTGTATTCTTCTTGTGAAAAAAATGTAAGTTAGGACATTAGGGGACATATGTATCAAACGATTTTTTAATCGCAAACGCTGCGATTCGCAAAATAACAGCGTTTGCGATTAAAAAATCGGTAATCGGGATGTATGAGACAAATCCCATCGCAAAATTAAGGAATTGCTAATTTAGCGATTTCTTAATTTTGCGTAAGCATTTAAGAAATCGCAAATTGCGATTTCTTAAATGAGATGTAAAAAGCACCCAAGTTGTGCAAATTATCCTTAAGAAATCGCAAATTACCACCAACTTCCAGTTGGTGGTAATTTGCGATTTCCTTTCAAAATGCACTTTTTTTAATTTTACAAAGTGCCACGTGGCGCTCATACATGCCCTTAGGGCATGTATGTGCGCCATATGCACGCACATGCTCATTTCAGGGGTGCATCAGGGTGTCATCATGACACCCTTGCACCTTTGAAATTATTCCCAAATTGCGATTAGCAAATTGCGATTCGCTATTTGAGAATTACTTCCCATTCATTCCTATGGGTCTCCTGGCCCATAGAAATGAATGGGCAGGTATTCCTTAATTGCGATTTCGCAATTTGCTAATCGCAATTAAGGAATTTTAAGAAATCGCAAAAAGTTTGCAATTTTTTAAATACATCCCATTTTGCAATTCTCAAATAGCGATTCTTTAAAAATCGCTATTTGAGAATCGCAAATGGTGATGTTGATACATATGCCCCTAGAATACACATATGCTAAATGTTCCAATTCACAAATATACACCTGTTACTTTTGCATTCTTGAGTAACCAGGAAAGCTGTGACATTTGGATTTTCCTAAGAGTACTCATGAGATACTATAACAAGCCCAAAACTTCAGAAATGTGTTTGAAACATTTAAGTAAACGTACAGACGCAAATTTCCAAATGTTTTGGTAAACTATTGTCACTAAGCTAGGTGGAGTCTGAAATCTACCCACAAAAATGTCTTACTTAAATTTACAAACTTGCATTTTGCAGATTTCATAACATTTTATGAAATTTTACTGGAGGGAAATTTAACACAATCTTTGCCCATGGGGCAAAATGTCATGTGGTAGATATTTTGACCTCAAAATACCCTCTTGCGAGTATCAGAGGTGACTTTTGACGATGAGTTATGTGCTCTCATTCAATGTATATTAGGGATAGTAGCAAGTGAACTGTGAAACAATTTGGGTACATTTGCATAAGAAAAATGCAATTTCACACATACCTAATTGGGATCACTACTGCTGATGGGACTTCGACCTATCTATTTAGCTGCTCTGCTATGTTCTTGACTCAAAAAGAGGAATGCAGGGATTTCACTATATTGTTGACTTGCATATTGCTGCCATTTAACTTATTTACTCCAGAACCTTTAGATATAGAAGTATTCATACAGCCAAAACATTTGAAAGACTTACAAAATTTACTTTCGTGCGTGAAAGTTATGACTACCACTCCCAAAAAGCAACTAATGTTGTGCTCTTTTATGTTGAATGGTGGCGTTGAAGACATATCAAGGATTAGAGTTGCTTATGTTGGACAAATACTGTTTGTCAAAATGGAAGGTGTGAGAGGTCCTTTTGTGTGCATGGCTGCTCAACAGAGAGTTACCTAACTTCTTATGTTCGAGCCAAGTAGCAAGAGGATCAATCAATTGCTGCTTGGACATGAATTTACTTTGAAAAAAAGGAAAGACAAGAGGGCTTTGGCAAAACAAGAGCTGCAAAGAAATCATGCCTGAAGACTGTCTTGATGTACAGAGGTTTTAGATAGCATTATATACAGTTCTAGAAGTATAATAAACCATGTACACATTCTTGTAGCGCATGGAAATCCGGGCAAAGTCATGAACCCTGAATTAAACCATCTGATAAGGGGGCTCAAGTGGCTTCCCACTTTGTGGAGACACAATGTGGGCCGGTGTGTATGTGTTCAGATGTCCAGCATGGGGAGCGAATGATGAGTGTGTGTAGTGTGCATGCTGTGTTCCTAACTACATGTGGCATCTGACTTTGTGGTATTTTGGGAACGCACTACCCTTGGGCCAAATATGTTTTATTGGGGCTAATCTTGTCGGACCTTTTGTGGTGTAGCTGCCTATCTGTGGGATTGATCTGAGGTTTCCTTGTTCGTGGGTTTGTCTTCGTGCTAAGTGTAACTCCATCTGAGACCTATCAATCAGTAGGCTCGGGTTTGGGTTGCAGGGCCCATCTGACCACATATCTCTGACTCTGGGTTTATGGGGAGGTCATCTCAGGTGGATTCAACAACAATGATCCGAGTTTGTTACTACATGTTCATATAACATGGTGGTCACAGATATCACATTTACCGATATTTTCATTACTATTCGTACTTTTGCCATGGTGTGCATCGACATCGTATTTACCAGTATTGACATTATTATTATGTGTACATATATTATGGCTTACATTGACATCGCATTCACCGATATTAACACAACCAATACTTAGCATCAATACAGGCTGGTCCTCAGGTTCCAGGGAGTTCAGGCCAATAAGTGTCCTACATAAAGTGAGTGATGGAATGAGTGAAGAAAAGTAAGATCATTTTCTTGCTTGATTTTCAGTGTTGCAGGAACTTTTGACACATTATCCAACATTATCTCAATGTTTACAGAAATGTTATTGGTTGCCAAAATGCATGGAGCGGCATAGTTTGGTAATTTCAGACAGGTCGGAGGATTTGTGATGGTGTGGAGAGGGCTTTCAAATAGGTTTCTTCATTAATTTTCTATTTCTTGTCCAAGGGAGGGAATAAAAGGTATAAATAAGCATGGAGACATTGGTTGTGCTTAATCATGGATGTCTTTTGACCAAAACTACCTTAGACGTATTAGGCCTGTCCATGTCATTTGATGCCTCTATCATTACATCTTATTTGACCATGGTATAGCGATACATATAGGTTGGATAGCCTTTAAGTGGTTCCAATCTTTTTTATCCCAGCTGTCACAGGCAGTAATGTTGGGCCCTTTATTTAAAGCAATAGTTGCCAGTAGCTTGAGGAGTACTCCAAAGCTCTTGTCTCTCCTCAACTGTTTAACAGTGACGTAAGTCTTTTGGCTAATGCCTTACTGGTAAAAGGTGTTAGAGTTTAGATCTATGCAGATAACTCATAACTCTTATATAATTTAAAATACAATCCTTCATCCCACACTCCATTCCATCAAACTATAAGGTTCATCTGCAATTGGATGGGGAGCAACTAAGTAAAACTGAATATCGACAAAACAGAGATGTTGATTGATAATGGCCGTAGCAACCATTGGCTGTATGGCCTTCAGAGACGGAAAAACTTCAATTTCCATCAGCACAAGTCAAAAGGTTGGGAGTGAAAATTGACAAAATCAGCTTTCTGTGCCAACCCAAATCTTTGCAGTGGTGTCATCTAGCTCATAATACCTAAAAATTCTAAGGAAAGTTGTTCCTGTGTACCTTAGATTATAAGCATTCAGCAGTAAGGGCCTATAAAGGCTTCCTTAGTTCCCTGTGCATATTCTGCATGTCATTCAAAATATTGCACCGGTTAGTGACAGGAGGACCCATATTTAAGCCCTGCTATCCCATTGTTGCAGCAACTTCATTGGGTTCCAAATAAGCAGTGGGTCCAGTTCTTGAGCGATACTCCAGTTTTTATCCATAAGTATCTTAAAAAGTATGTTCACCTAAGCTTGGGGGCCACAATGTTCTTGTTGTTTCTAGGTGCTGGAAACAAATAAATCTGGGTGACATAATTCAATCTTCCCTGTGACCACACTATTGAACTCTTGCTCCTAGAAACTCTGTGCCAGCTTGTTGGTCCATCAGGTGTTTGATATATAGATTTTTACCTAATTTTTGTTCTGGCTGTCATACCGCATCTGCTCGCACCTAGAGGCTTCGGTAATAGCACATGTCATAAATGTATTCTACAGAACACATCTGGATTAATTTCATTTACGTCAGTTACCTTCCTATTTTATTTGTTTTGTGATGGTAAATGTTACAGACCTCAATTACCAGTGCTTGGAAATGAAGCCCACAGTCAAGAAATGTTGAGAAGTGGAAGTGCTGCTTTATTTTAAGGAAATGGGGTAAGGACTTTACTGGTCAATTTCATCAGCCTTCGCCATGAGTTTTCACAATGTGTACACCTTCATTCATTTGACTTGCTAGAACTTGAGGGTACATTTTCTGAAAAGGAAATGAAGACAAAGTAGAGATGAGTCTTGAGAGGTGGTTTCTGTGTTTCTGGGGGTTTCTGTTAGCCTTTTATTTCTATTTCAGCTACCATTAGCACTGGATGACTTTCTGCCTCATCCTATTAACTCTTCTACCAAGTAATGTAAGCCTAGAAGTACAGTTTATAACTCAGAATATTAAATATTCTCATTTACCAGGCTGTGAATTAAAGGCTGTTGTCAACAAATGCCGCATTTGGGAGAATTATAGCATGATATAAATAGAACTTTTCTCCCTCAGATTTTCTCCTACATTTGGATTACTTTTCCAATGTCAGGCATTCAATAATGATTCCAGGAATATCTATAGGAAGCTTTCTACTGACAGGTTACACAAAATCACTCAAAATTAAATTTTGTGAATTAAAATTTTTGTTCACACCAAACTTGAAACCATTTCTGTCTACATGATTAACATTTTGCATGTTTATGCAGTCTTAAATAATTGTATTCTTTTCTTCATGAGAAAATATTTTTTCTTGTGGTAAATCCCATTACTGCACACTCCTCCTATGCACTGTAACTCACTTGTGTCCTTGGCATGCAGGTAATATTAAAAATGTCTGTGGTGGGTTTAGGTCTTGGAATGATTTGTGATATCCTACAATGGGTTTCTAGGGAAATGAGAAACACCCCCTGGAAAACCAGTTCTGGGGCAGGTTTCACACCCAATTGATGCCACTCTTGATAATTAGACAATGGCAGGGGATGGCCTTGGTATGAGCTTCATCTGCCTGTGACAGGACTGCCCACAAACACATATTTGTTTGATTACTCTTACCTGTGTTTTTTGACACAGCAGGTCATGTCATCCTTGTGCCATCTCTAAGTGCTGTTTTCAAGAGGCGTAACTATTAGCCAGTTAAACAGTATTTAATTTATCGTCATTCAGGACAGAAGTCAGGCTTGTCAAGATTCAAATCTGTCACCTTCCGAACCCATCTGTTTCAACAACGAGAGTTTATCTCCATTCAGGCATACTAAGAGTACACTTTTGTACAAGCGTTAATGCAGTTATTTAGAATATCATGGATAGATTAACCTTTTTACATCAACTAGTCTATGTGCTGAAAATCAACTTAGTTGTAACAAAGTGTGGGGTTGTACAAGTGTCACCTTTATAACTTCGGAATTATTATTAATTTAAGTTTATGAAGTTTGAAAACTTTACAAAGTGCTGCTTCTAGTTCAAATCCACGCCCCAGCGAAGTTTTAGGGCCTGATCCATGCCCGTGTCCCAAAAAGTGTTAACTGCTTCCCTCTATAGGCTACAAGGGGATGGCAGACTTCCACAGTCTGACAGGAAATCATCAAATGATGATAATTGCACAAGACCTATTTACTTGGTTAAAGTATTATTAAAATGATGAAAATTGTATTTTGTACACTGTTAGAGCAACCAATGATTCTTAAATATTTTGGGAATTCTAGTCAAAATCTCATGACAATGAAAATGTATACTTCTAAGGTACATTTAGTACATCAGGGGCTGTAGTATGGAAGTGTCCTGGGGTGCAGAAAGTGTTTGAGTTCACTTTGCGAGTCCTCAGGGAACTTTGGCATTATAGGAGGGGCCGCAGATGCTTGTGCACCTGCTTCTGTAATACCAATAGCGCTGGTGCACATAAACACCAATCCTATCATCAGAGGGCGTTCCTTCATTTGCATGAGGGTGTGGCCCCCTTCAAATGAGGGAATCCCTTTGCCTCTGCATCTGTGCTGTATTAAAGATGCAGTTGCAGAGGCAAATAAGCTGCCAGGAGGTGCCCTGTCAGTGCGCGGCCCTCTGGAGTGGTAAAAGGGGATCCTATGGAACACCCAGACATCTCCTTGCAGGCAGGTGCAGTCACTCACTCACTGCACCCATCTGCAAAACAATCTCTAATCCACCTTAAAAAAGCAGGCGGGTTGCCACCTGCACTGTGAAACACAGAGCAGCTTTAATGCAGCAACTCCAGGTAGTGCAGGTTTGCGGCTGCCCTAGGGACAGAGCATTCATTCTAATATGGTGCATTTTTCTTGTTTACGCCGGGCGCAACTTTTAATCCACCACTACCTCAGTTGAAGTACACACTGTAGAGGGGCAATCATTAAAATGCCCACCTACCTCCAGCTCATCAGACATTGGCAGTGGCACCAGTGGCAAACTAAAAAATCTCTTCTTCTCAATTTTGGACTTCTTTATGAGTAGCAAGCAGGAGGATAACAATGCAAAAGGCTCAATTTGCCACACAAGTGTTCGTCGAGGTAAGCCTGGCTAACACTATGATACTAGAGGCCAAACGACCCATATGAAAAAACATCACGCAATTCGGTGGGAAGTGCACCTAAAAAGAAAGTGCTACAGGTGGCGGTGTGATGATAGAGGGGAATCAGTTCCAATCAAGGTGGGAGGTGAAGGTGATGAGGAAGAAGAGGGTGGCAGCTTTTCCCAAAGCTGCCCTGTCCCCAGCAGTGAACCAGTATCACCCAACTCAGCAACCTCGAAATGCCACAATAATCAGATGGAGACACCATAGCATACAGTGACTGCGTGAAAACAACGATGCAACAGTTTTCACTGCCCCCTCCTTGGATGTGTTCTATTTAATGTCACAAGGCATCACAGATATGTGAGTATTTCTGACGTATATGTAGGTGCAAAAGAGCGACATTGTGGGGTGTGACTGAAAACAGACGCAACTCCAGCAATTTGTGCTTTCACATGGGTCAAGCCCCATGTTAAAGGGCCTGTGTCAGTCTTGCGCCTGCTCTGAGGCAGGCATAAGATATTGATGCAGTAGTGTCCTAGAAGTGGCACTCTGAAATCTTATAATTTAAATGCACCACTTCCTCGAGGCTTTTTGTGGGGTAACGCCCCCCCTGCATACATTATACCTGGTGCAGATATAATGTGGCACAGGGGTTTACAAAGTGATGTATCTCCCTAGATGCGTCACTTTGTAAATAGTGTCTAACATGGGGCATTTTTTATGCCACTGATGTGTCACAAAAAGTGATGCAATGGCAGAACAAAAGTGCTTCAAGGCCTTATAAATAAGGCCTATTGAGTCTACCACCTCCTGGTTCTTCTCTCCGGAAGTCATCTGCATCAGTGGCACCAGAAAAATCCAGGCTACTATTACGGGCATGTTTAGGCAAGAGAAGCCTTTAGAATTTAACTATCCAATTGCTCGTTTGTACAATGAGAAGCTGGCTAAAATGTTAGCACTGGACCTCATCCCTTTTTCTTTTGTGGTAGGAGTGGGATTTTTTTGAATTTGTGGCAGCCATCTTCCTGAAATGGAAGGTTCCCACCGAGGCCAATTTTGCCAGAGTTGCTGTTCCAGCGCTCCATCACTATATGCTGCAATTGGTTAGTCAAGTTTTGCAGCAGACTGCTGTTCAAACTAGTCACCTGAAGAAGGGTGTTAGATCTGGGGGTCTCTAGTTGGCAGGGTAGGTATCACTGTCCAAGTAGGGACCCTTGCTTCTAGTCAGGGAAAGGGGTATACACTGGTAAGATAACCCCTACTCACCCTCTAGGTAGCTTGGCCTGAGCAGTCTAGGCTATCAAAGGCAAAGTGTAAAGTATTTGTACCAACACTCACAGTAACACAGTGAAAACACCACAGATTTACTCCACACCAGTTTTAGAAAAATAAGGTATCTTTACTAAAAATTTCACAAGACCAAATACTACAGAAAAACCAACATACAATTAAAAAGGTTACTTTAAAGATAGTTCAAGAGTTTGCAGAAAGTACTCCAGGATGTAAAAATCAGTGTCCTGCACAATGCGACTCTCAATGTACAAAATCCGACACTCTCGTGCCCAACAGTACCTGTAGTTACGTTAAGGTTCCCAAAAGCAATAACAAGGAAGATGGCAAAGGCGATGCGATACTCCTGAGACCTTGGGGAGGCTTTGCAGCAGCCCTGCTTCATGCAGCGGAGGTGGATGCGCCGGCTCCGATCTGTAGGGGGAGGATACGGTGACTTTGGCTTTCGTTGCGTAGGTTTCTTAGGGGGAAGCTTCACGCACAGGTACGATGTGACGATCTTCGGTGCGGCGCGGTGCGCGGCGCAGCGCTGACTTTTGGCGCCGCAACCCTCGATGCGTCACAGGACGGAACTCTGTGTCGACACACGCAGCGACTGGATACTTTCACGCACCGGCAGTGGTGCGGCCCGCAAACTGGTTCTGCGACGACCCTCGCAGCGTCAGGAATCTTCACGCTCGGGACGATGCTCGACGCACTCGGTGATGCAGGGACTCCGGGTGCTGCGATGACGCCGCGATGAAATTCTCCTCGCACTCTCGCTCTTGCGACTCGCAATCGGATGATGCGTTGGGTACCAGTTACTCTTGTTCACGCTTCTGCTTTCCAGCTCCCAAACACAGCAAAACGACCTCCTGAGGCCCCAAGACTAGGCAAGCACTCCAAGGCAGGTCAGAACTCCCTCAGTAGAGTTCCAGGGGAGCTGGTGGTGAAGTCCTTTTGTTCCTTGGACTTCTTAACAGGGAGCCAGCTCTTCTCAGGCCCTTGGAGATCAGACTCAAAAGAAGGGGACACAGCAAAGTCCTTCCCCTCTCCTTGGCAGCTAAGCAAAACAGCAAGCAGACAGTTTTCTCCTCTTCAGTTCCTTCCAGCTTTCTCCTTGGCAGAGGTTCCTTCCTAGTTCCACAGTGATCTAAAGTTTAGGTGTCTGGGGTCCTCTTCTTATACCCCTCCAAGTCTTTGTCTCTCTTTGTTTCAGTGGGTGGATTCCCCTGCTCAAACCGGTTCCTGGGTGTGCTCTGCCCTGGAGCACCTGGTTCCTTTCAGAGTGAGGGGTAGTTAGACGCTCAGCAGGAGGTGGAGCCTTCTTTCTGCTGGCAGAGGCAGAGTCCTCAGCCAGGCCAGCAGGGGGTGGAGCCGGCATTGTGCTGGCAGAGGCAGCCCTACTCAAACCCAGGGGCTACTCCTCCCACCCATTTAGAGCAGATCTCCCTATTCACCCTGCTGCTGACTCATCCAGACTCCTGGAGCCACCTAGCCCATCACATGACACCAGTCAGCCAATCTGCACACAGGCACACAGGAAGGTTAAACAGGAGAATAGCTACTTTCTAAAAAGTGCTATTCTCACACAGTGAATTTAAAAACCATCTTGCTAAAAAGATGTATAATTAAATTCTGAAGACAAAGATACCAAACTTGGATTTTCTATCTTGCCTTTAGGGGAAGATAGGCATGTAAACAGCCTCCCCATTCTGTCCTATGGGCAAGATAGCCTCTCAGCAGTAGAAAATGAAAATGGCTGTAATTCACTACCAGGGCATGTTACACACCTCAGTACATGCCCTACCTTTCAGATACACTGCACCCAGCCCAGGGGGGTACCTAGGGCCACCATAGGGATGCCTGACATGTACAGAAAGGGAAGGATAAGGCCTGGTCAGTGGTTGCACTGGCCAGGTCGACATGGCAGTCCTGGACTGCACATAGGCACTGCAAGCAGGCCTAAGACATCATTTTAGGCCTACTCATGTGGGTGGCACAATCAGTGCTGCAGGCCCACTAGTAGCATTTGAATCACCAGCCCTGGCACATTCAGTGCACTTTACTAGGGGCTGACAGGTGAAACAAATATACCAATCATGGATAACCAATCAATATGACAATTTATACAGAGAGCATATGCACTTTAGCACTGATCAGCAGTGGTAAAGTGCCCAGAGTCCTATTGCCAACAACCACGGGTCAGAAAAAATAAAGGAGGAAGAAGCAAAAAGTTTGGGGATAACCCTGCAAAAAGGGCCATTTCCAACAAAGGGCATGTGGACCAGTTGTTAAGCCACTGATTAAATATGTATTACTGCACACTGGATTTCATTTGAGGGGGTTAGGCAAAAGCTATCTACAGGTCTCAGCACTGAAGAAACTTTTAAGGGCATGCGGCAGCATGAAACAGTAGCCATGTTTGCAGTTGAAAATCCTACACCGCTACAAACATTTTGGAAACCTTTAACAGCAAAGTGTTTAAATGGCTACAAACCAGAGGTCTCAGAATTGGGTTTGTGGCCAAGGACAATGGCAGATGGTGGCTATTTCAGGATCTTGTTATTGGCGCATTGCATCAACCTGATTGTGCAGGATTTTCTCAATAAAGAAGAGAAAGTCAGCAACATACTGAATACCTGCAGAAGAATCTGCACTCGTTGCAGCCAAACTTTTAAAGCTCAGAAGCAGTTGAGGATCATTCAACGTGCTAATAGAGTACCAGTTAAAGCCTTCATACAGGAGGTGCCAAAACATTAGAACTGGACTTTTTACCTGCTGCTATATCTGTTCGAGCAGTACAAGACTATGCCATTCAAAGACGAGGGGATGCAACTGGGAAACACATGACCATGGACGTGGACAAATGGGTCCTAGTCAAATGCCTGACACAGATGCTACTTCCTGTTGAGGTTTTGACATGGAATGTTAGCAAGGAGGACAGTACGATGAGCCAAGTTATCTCGTTGTTGCAGCTGCTACAGTACCAGTTTAAAAAGGTGTCACAAAGGTTTACAGGTATGAACAGCAACCAAAAAGGGTATGGCTTGGTTCAGAGTTTAATCCTTCACTTGGCTGTTAATCCAAGGCTGCAAAGAGATATTGTGTCATCCAAAGAGTACATCTGTGCCACGATACTTGACCCAAGGTACAAAAAAACACTAGCCACTTTCATTCCTTTTTCAGAAATGGATGTTTCACTATATGAAATGTGGATTGTTGATTAAGTGAGAGACCTGAAAGAAGAACGGCTGGAAATGAGAGTCCCAGGAAAACGTTATGGGATGCAGCTTTCAACTTTTACAGAATTCAGTGCTGTTATCTCACAGCAGCCAAAATCAGCAACAAGAACACCAGCAACAACAAGAACAGAAGAATCTGACTCAGCCTCTTTATCGGCTTGGTTTAAATTGGCAGGGCTTACGTCAAGTGCAGAGTTAAAGGCAAAAGAGGTTGAGCAAGTGGCAGCACCAATGACCATTCAGAGAATGTTTCAGGACTATCTGTATACTCCAAAGTAGGTCTATGTGGATCAAAACCCATTGGTCTATTGACAGTGGTTGATGTGCCAAAGGCCCAAGCTCAGCAGGCTGGCAATAAAGTATCTGTCTTGTCCAACAGCCAGGGTGTCTGCTGAGCCTGTGTTCAGTGCAGCTAGCACAAGTTGTCACAGTGAGCAGCACCAGTCTCTTGCCTCAAAATGTGTTAAGATTAATCATGATCAGTATCAGCCTACACTTCATACCACGCAATTACACTGTTCCTAAAATACCATAGAAGGAGGGGGGACATAAAGGTGATTAGTCAGACTCAAGTGTGTTAGCTGACCAATTTCTGGGCAAACCAACTGAGTTTGAGGACAAAGTCTTCTTCCCTGACCAAGTTGGCCACTATAGAACTTTTTAATTATTTATCATCGAACTGCTTTGCCAACAAAAAAAAAATGCATATAGCTAGAGGAAGATTGTATATATGCAGCCCCACTTTAGGAAAGTGCCTCTTTTTGACATGGTTTGGCCCCACTTTTTGCTTGATGGCAGATGTGATTTCAAACTATAAGTGCACTGGGTCCCTGCTAACCAGGTTCCCAGTGCCAGATCTCTTTGCCTAAACTGTGCCATGATTTTCACACCGTCAGCCACCCTTGTAACTCCATAGTAAATGGTACCTCTGGTACCCTGGGCACGGGTACTGAAGAGGGTCCACTGGGGCTGCAGCATGAATTTTGCCACCCCAGACACCCCTCATCAATACCATGCAAACTGCCACTGCAGAGTGCATGTTGTGGTGCAGAGAAAACCGAAGATTCAACATGGCTGAGAGCCCTGTGTGCCATGCCCTCACACACTGCATGAGATATAGGTAAGCCACCCCTACTGCAGGTCTTACAACCCTAAGGCAGGGTGCACTAGATCCCATGTGTGTACATATCTTCATGAGCAGATATGACCATACAATATCCGAGCCATTCTTAGATATTGTAAGCGCACAGGGAAGCACTGGAGAGTACATGGGCTGGATACTTGTCATTACAAATTTCCTAGCTACATGATTGCTTTACTGTACCCTACAATGGTTGGTACCAAACATCTTAGCTTAATAAATCCTGACAAGAGACCCTTTAAAGGGTCCTCTGAAAACTTGCCAATCACTGGTATGGTCTCTGACTAGTCATAGCCAGCCTGCCACTACCAGACATGTTTCTGACCAAATGGGGTGAGCGCCTGCACTCTCAAAGGCCAGAAACAAAACCTGTTCTGGGCTTAGTGCTTCACACCTCCTCCAAACTGGAATGACTTTCCAGAGTGAGGAGCCTCAAAGGCGTTGCTGCCTTTGAAGTTCATCTCAGGATTCTCCAGTGGGGGATGGTAACCCCCTCTCCTGCTCCACATTTGGCAGGAGGACAGGCTGGAATATTACTTAGATTAGGAGGAGGGTTCATACTCAGCCAGCACCACCCCTAGGTTTGGGCAGTCAATGTGAACCCCTCTCCTGAAAATCCACCATCTTGGGATGGTGGAGAAACAACTTATCAGGACTCGGGTAGTGCCCCTTCCCCCAGTAAGAGGTCACTTAGAGGATGTAGGCACCCTAAAGGTAGATAGTCCATTGGCTACTTCCTGTCTCCCCCTATAAGGAACCTACATTTAGAATTTAGTTGGCATCCCTAGTCCTGGAACCTAAATCTGACAGACAAGAAGAAAACCAGGACTAAGAACACTTGATGTTCGAGAATTGAAGCCCTGCTGCACAAGAACATTGGTGCTAAACTCTGCTTGCAGCCTCTAGGACTTCGGCAATCGTGGTGTACCATGTTGTCCTGAACTTGTGAAGATTCCAAGAACCCTGGAACTCCTCCAGCCTTTGCAAAATCACCAAGAACCTCCCTTTGAGTGAAGGTATCACTCCCCTGCACACCGTAGGCACCGATTCTGGCTGAGTCCGGTGTGTCTACGTGCTGCTCCCAGATGTCTTCAATGCAGCACCCAACACAGAAAAGGTACACCAGTTCTGAAGGGTCAGATTTGACCCTCACCAGGTTTGAAAACACCAAGGCCTACCAGATCCACATCGCCCCAATACCTGGGGTATCAGACCCCCAACAGCAAACATAAAGCCGCAGAGTCCTTGCCCGACTGACCTAACTGCTCTACATCTGGGCACACCGGCCCCGGTAATGACAAACCAGACGTACTTCATGGCCCTGCAACCCTTGTGACCTCCTCCCTCCATTGGGACCCACTAGACTTACCTCTGAGTCCTTCTGTGCAGTGTCTTTCCAGGTGGCCCCCTTCGTTGTAGCGCACCAGCTACCAACACCTTCAGTATCCAGCTCCCATCAGCATCCGTGACACTCCCAATCTTCTGCCACTGGAACTTTGGACCTGGTCCTGCTATCAACCTGAAATGTGAAAGCATCTTATATGCATTTTTCAGCTTTTCCCCATTGACTTCAATGGTGCCTAATTGAGCACAAAAGTGATATATTTTCTGAGCTCTTAAACATCGTAACTCTTAAAGTACTTTCTGTAGATCAAAGTTCTTGATTTTAAAAAAAAAATCATAGAAATGCATCTTATTTTTATGAATTGGTCTCAGATTTATTCTTGAGTGTGTGTGTCTCATTAATTGCCTCTGTGAGTATAACAAATGCTAAGCATTACCCTCTGATAAGCCTGAATGCTCACCCACACTACCACAACAAGAGCATGTGTATTATCTACTTGAACCTCTGTGTACCAGTAAGGATTCCACTGGACTCTCTGCCCAGTGTACTTCTTTTTAGTTCATCCACCATTTTAGACACATATATGGCCCGATTAGAGATGGATCAGTGTGCAGTGAAGAAGCCTTCCCATTCCCTTTCAGGACTTTGGAGACCATGCCCGTTTCTGTCACATGCCTACTTATCTTTTTTTCATTCACTAACAGGGGTGCCCTAGTAAAGGGTCATTTTATTGACAACACTGCCAATGTGTTGCTTCAATCAAAATATGAGCTACAATTGTGTACCACCATGCTTGGACTGAAACAGGTAACTATTGCACCAATGAGTGATATAATGTTGAGTGATGATTCATGATCAATGTGGTAGCAGACAGTGAGGGATTGTGTTCAACCTATTTGTAAACTTGATTTTGATGATTTGCAATGTTTGGAGTCTGATGGAGGGTTTTTCCTGAAGGTGATTGGCCCTTTTACACTTAGCAAAATGTATTTGCAGGGTCCACTCCTTGCTGTACTTTATTTTCTTTATAAAGAGAAACAGTGGTTCCTGTGGAATAATAAAGGGTATTTGAAATACTAATATTGTAGGCGCAATCGCAATGAAGTAATGGGTTATGGCGATATCAAAAGGAGAAGAACCGTACACAGCACAGTATTAGATATAGCAAATTGTAGCTTTTATATACATATATATGAAAAAACAATTATCCAAATGAACAGTGCATTGTGTCCCCAGTGAACATGGAACTTACATAAATTTGTGACATATTTGTGACAGTTACAAATGGTTTCCAACGAAATATTAAAGTCGGTCATCCAAAGAAATCTGTAATAGGAATGGTTTGCTTTATTTTCGTCTACGGCGTTTCGACCCCTGTGGGAATGAGGGGTCTCTTCAGGACCTAACATTAAAGGAACATCTATAATACAAGAAAAAAAGGGTACATAAGCAAGGTGAGCCATATGGGCAAGAGCATCGCTGTATGAGAAGAATGAAGGCAGCCTGCACCTGAAAGAGTGGATAACCTGTGATCGTGATGTGTGTGCACCTCAGGAAGTGAGAAGTGAAACAAACGGTTACTCACATGGGACATGATTTCTTTGGATGGTCGACTTTAATATTTTGTTGAAACCATTGCGCATACAATATTAGTATTTCAAATACACTTTATTATTCCACAGGAACCACTGTTTCTTTTTCTAAACACACGTACCCTGGTTCCGTTTTGAGCAGGGTTCCATTGTAACTATTTTTCGTACTTTAGTTTCTGGTTCTTCAGAGACCAGACCAGTCAAATTATTTACCAAACACAAATCTACACAAAATACGCTCTATTTTTATAAATTGTTGTTGTATCTCTTTCTTGTTGTCTAACTTTCTTATTTCGTTGTTTGGTGCTGTTAAATGCTTTACAATGAGTTTCTTTGTAAAGCATTGCTGCTCAAAGCCACAGCTTTGCTGGGTTGAGCAAAAGGTGATATAAATAATAAGACTGACTGGAACCAAGACATTTTTTGTGAGTGTATTCCACAATAAGGCCCCACAACCATATCATATAATATAACGTAATACTCACAATGTTGGAGTATTTTATTTTGTCTTCACTTTTAGGAACCGTTGCTGTTACTATTATACTTTTCTTTATTGTAGTTACAATTTAGATTGTGCGCACTGGACTTAGGGCCATATGTACGACACGTTTTACCGTTTGCAAACAGAGAATTGGGCCGTTTGTGACCTCTAAAGAATTGTTTGGTATGTACTAACCCTATTTTGGGAGTCGGTAGCTTATTATCGACTCGCAAAATAGGGTTTGCGAGTTGGTATTAGGAAAGGGTGTTTCAAGGGCATCCCTTCCTAATAGCAAGTCACGGGGACATGTATTAATGTTTTGCGTATGGAATTCGGTCGCAAACGTTCATATTTTACAAACTCCAAGAAGGAGGTGGTAACCCATTTGCAAATGGGAAGGAGTCCCCAAGGGATCCCTTCCCCTTTGTGAATGTGGGCACCAACATTTTTAAAGAGCACGCAGTGGTCCCATGGACCACTGCGTGCTCTTAAAAATGAAAAGGTAGCTTTTCATTTTTATTTTTGAAATGCATCCTGTTTTACTTTAAGGAAAACGGGCTTGCATTAAAAAAAATTGCTTTATTTGAGAAGTAATCGCTGACCCTAGCAGGCCACCATCCCGTTGTGTAGGGCCATTCCAAATGAGCTGCAAATTGCAATCTTCCACATGAATATTAATGAGGTAGGTTCCATGCAACCCATTTGGGAATTGCAAATCGTGTTTGTGATTTCCTAATAGCAAATTGCAAAAATTTGCTATTAGGAAATCGCAAGCCTGCTGTTTTATACACCCTGCCCTAGGTCTTTGATTTTAAAAACTATCATTAAAATGCGTTCCTTGTTTTCTAGTATTCTTGAGTGTGTTATTCCTTCACAAACATTGGTGTGGGGTTCCACTGACTCGACCCTGATAGGTTTCATGGTTGATCATTACTTGAAAAACATCTTACACAAATATTGGATAGTGGGTTGTGGGTGGTTGCAGCTCAACTGGTACTCTGTCTAGGAAACCTACCCCATAGGTTCTAAATTAGTCTAGAAACTATATCACTGGGAGCCTTAGAGGAAGAGAAGAGGAAAAAGGGGGATAACTCTACAAAGTTTTGGGGCTGAGAAAAATTGTGACTTCCAATCACCAGAGGCATTGGCTCATTCACCAGAGCTCATCCGGTAAAGGTGCAACTTTGCCAGACTGAAGAAACAGGTGCATCCTGCTTGAAGCTCCTCCACACATCTGAGATTGATCTCAGAGACTATGGTACAGATGTATGAATACATTTTATGGTTGCAAATCAGTGAATCACAAGGATTGCAACAAGAACATTTGTTTTCTGAATTAACTATACCTATTTAGCATTTCAGTAACATGTTACCAAATTCCTAACTGGTTTAGGAATCCATTAGGAATCGCTATTTGGAGGGGGCATGTTTAGAGTGTCCATCCAGAATAGAGATTCCTTAAAGTATGTGTTAATGTTCTGCATCCAAAATCAGATTGCAAAACATTAATATTTTACAGACCTCTGCAAGGTTGTAGTAACCCATTTGCCAATGGGAAGAGGTCCCCAATGGACCGCTTCCCATTTATGAATGGTCAAAACAATATGTTTGGAGTATGCATTGGCCCATAGGGCCTCTGCCAATGCTAAAATAGTCCTAGTTACTGCTAAGAAAAGTGGAGTGCATTAAAAAAAACAGAAATCACAGAAATGGTGTTCAGCTGACCCCAGCAGGCCCCCATCCTTGTGATGGCAGAGAATTGTGGTGGGTTGTGACCTACCTTATTAATATCCATGCTATAGGTCGAATTGCAACACACTCACTTTGTGACCCAACCTATAAGTACATAGATGTTTTGACAAAATATCATAAGATTTGCAAAATGTTGGAGAACAAATTGTGAACGCTGTTTACGAATCCTGTCTTTGTACATCTAACCCTATGTTCCATGTTAGAAATGGTAACTGGGCGAAGGCGCCAAAAGTATCCATCTGATGCAATGAGGGCAGTTATAAATTGGGTTTCTGGTCGGTAGAGGTATGCACCCTGTCCAAGCAGGAATCACAGTCCTAGTTAGGGTAAGTCACAAACACATCCTAAATTAACCTTTGCTCACCCCCTGGTAGCTTGGCAAAGAGCAGTCAGGCTTAACTTAAGAGGTAATGTGTAAAGTACCTGTGCAACACTTCAAACAGTAAAAGTGTGAAAATCCCACACAAAAAGATACCACACCTGGCTAGAATACTAGAGCTTAATTTAATCAACAAAAGAAGTCCAAAAGGACAAATATCCTATAAGTTAAACCAGAGTTATGAATTTTGATTATACTGAATTATAGCACTTAAAAGCATAAAGCGCCAAGTGGGGCTATCTGGTCATGCTTGACTGGGTCACATCCAAAAATTCTGGCCGACCGCAATGAAGCATGGGTGGGATACAGGTACCAGCTTTGGCCTGCCGCAAAGTATCTTAGTTGCATCGTCAAAGGAGCCAAGAGGCGAGAAGCAAAGAGCCGATGCGTCATTGTCAGAACTGAGATGTTAGAAGCCAAGAGGCAGTGTCATTGTTGAACCGCCGGAATGAAGGTGATGCTTCAGCTCCAAGTCATGCAAAGTCAGAGATGCATCGGGAATCGAAGCAATGAGCTGCGCAGTCGGTGATGCACTGGATCCTTGCAGCAGCGGCTATGCCTCAGTGTAGATGGACATGCACTGGTTCAGAGTGGCGCAGTGGCTTTGATGCGTGGATTTTTGCTGAAGCAGCACTTTATACCTACTTCCAAGGGGCCCAGGACAGGATTGGTACAACTTGGCAGGGCAAGACTCACAGATAGCATAGTCCAGGTGCTGTAGCAGATGAGTTGAAAATCTTTTATGTCCCTAAGACTTCAACCAGGAATCAAGCCAGCAAGCCTTTGGAGTCACTCTGGTTCTGGGTTCAAGTGATGTGGGTCCAGTCCTTCTCACCAGGACAAGGTGGGCAGCAGGTCAGCACAGCTAGTAGTAAGCTGTCCAGCCGAGTGGCAGTCCTTCAGCATAACAGCAGTCCTACTTCCTGGCAGAATATCCACAGGTCCAGAAGTGTACTGAGTTGGTAGGGTCAGAAATCCAGCTCTTATACCCAGTGGTGCCTTTGAAGTGGAGGAAACTTCAATCAGGGGCATTGAGGTGCACAGAGGTCCTCCCTTCCTGCCCCGGCTCCAGAATCATGAAAAGTGTTTAAACAGTCTTTTATGTGGGGACAGGACACAGACTATTCAGGTGAAAGTGTGATGCTGTGAACAGCTCCTCCCTCCCATCCTGCCTAGGATGGCCCATCAGGATATGGATGACCCATCAAGTCCCACCTAAGCTCTTTTTGTGTGTGGGTGTGTAGAAGAATGCACAAAGCCCAGCTTTCGCCCCCCACCGCAGACCTGCGTTTCGAGACATACTGCAGAGACACAGAGCTAAGAGCATGCAAACTACATTTTTCTAAAAGTGGCATTTATAAAAATGTAATGACATTCGACTTTACCAGTAAAATGGATTTATCATTTCAATTCCATAGGTACTCAACATGACAGATCTACCTCCTTCCAATTGAGAATTACAGCTTATTAGATGGAACAAGGAGTCCCATGGGAGGGGTAGGACTCACAGTAGTGAAAATCTAATTTGGGAGTTTTTCACGACCAGGACATGTAAAACTTAAAAGTACATGTCCTGCCTTTTAATTACACAGCTCCTTGCCCTATGGGCTACCTGGGATCTACCTTGGGATGACTTATATGTATTAAAGGGGGGATTTAGTGCTTGGCAAGAGGTTTTAAATGCCAAGTCAACATGGAAGTGTAAACTGCACAGACAGGCTCTGCAGTGGCAACCCTGATATTTGTTTTTCAGTGGTTGCCACAATCGGTGCTGCAGGCCCACTAGTAGCATTTAATTTACAAGTCCTGGGCACATGTAGTGCACTTTACTGGGGACTTATAGGTACATTAAATATGCCATTTGTGGATAGGTCAATCAAACCAAATGTAGGGAGAGAGCACAACCACTTTATTACTGGTAAGCAGTGGTAAAGTGCCCTGAGTCCTGTAGCCACCAAAACTAATTCAACAAAAAGGGAAGGAGGAAGGCAAAAGGTTTGGGGGTGACCCTGTAGAAAGGTCGATTTCCAACAAGGGCCATGGGGACAAAATTGGACTTTTCCCACTTCAGACTGACTTTTCTGAGACCTTTCTCGATACAGCCGGCTGCCTTACCCTGAAGAGCGATTCTAACTTTTCATTTTATAGATTAAGTGATAAGGTAAAATAATTGACTGGGCCATTCAGCTTGGTGCATTTGACCTCAGGATTCATTGCAGTAGGCCACAAAGCAATTCTAGAACCTAGCGGGTAGCAACCATAAACTATCATTGGTGCTTAGCATTGTTTGCTGCTATTTTCCCGTTATATGATTTCTGTCATTTTGGTGTCATTTTCCTTATTATAAAATTCTTTTATGTTTCTAACTTGGTTTGGGATTATCAATGTTTGATATTTTACCTTTATCACTATTTTGGTACTGCTTATGTTCTTTACACATTGCCTGTCTACTCTTTGCCATAGCTACCAGAGTGTTGAACTAAGGTTAATTCAGAGAGTTTTGTCGTTCACGCTGATGTCTTAGGGCCAGATGTATCAAACAGTTTTACCCATTCTGTGTCTATGGGAAAATGTG
Organism: Triturus cristatus; assembly: GCF_964204655.1. Taxonomy (NCBI): domain Eukaryota; kingdom Metazoa; phylum Chordata; class Amphibia; order Caudata; family Salamandridae; genus Triturus; species Triturus cristatus. The sequence continues at coordinate 1,066,701,109 of NC_140592.1, forward strand.
TTCATACATCTGGCCCTTAGTGTATTATTCCATGAGGTGGACCTCCATCACCCCAAACACATAATTCACTTTCTTACAACAAGGCACTCTACTGTTTTGCTAAATTAATGCATTTTTGTGATATCCCTAAACTATCCTACTAAATAATGTGTTATGTTTCAATGATTTATCTTTGGACATAACCTGTTTCAATCAACGCAGCTGGAAGCAATGATTTTCCCTATGTCACCTCTTCAGTTACTCTATATTCTGATAATTTCCTTCTTTTTTTGCGTTTCCCTTTCTTCTCCTTCGGTTGTGCCGGTTGGCACTAAACCTATCTTATTTCACTGTTGCTTCTTATAATGCACCCCCTTTGACCCTGGCTACACAGCTTTTAATGCTCGGTCTTCTGAGCCAGTGATGTTGGTTTCTCAGATTTTCCCTTAATAAAGAATCTATTCTCCCCGATTGCAGTCTGACATGAAAACTCGTCCGAGCTTCTTAAAACCTTTCAACCCTCTGCTAAACACTCTCTGCCCTGGTTTTCCTTTGAATTATCACAACTATATACTTTAATGCATCATACTCAATGTCTGTGACTCCCTCATCTCCTTGCGCTGCTGCGGGCCTATGCCCCAGAACTGCCAACTACACAATTCTATTTTCAGTCTCTCATCTGTGGTGACGTAAGTAATTCCAGTTGTTTGTTTCTGCATTAAAGGGATGGCTGGCGGAGCTCAGAAGCAGAATTGAAGAACTCAGTGGCAAAGTGACACAAGCCAGATGGAACTCCCCTCAATGGCTCTTTGGTTTACTATTAAAATTTGCTATCAACATTTTCTTGTATTTTTTATATTGCCCGAGGGAATTTTACAGTTTTACAAGAGCACCATGTTATGTTACATTTATTTTACTTATCAGCAGAGTGAGATTCAGGGGCATATATTTGAGAGCTTTGCATCATGCTTGCACCACACAACATGGTAAATGCGTGACGCAAACCTCTAATTCAGATTTTTGAAGCCACAGAAAGCCACTTTGTGTGTCTTTCAATGGCTTAAAAAATCTGGAGTAAGGCAACCAGTGTCGGCTTCTCTGCTAAGGCGGAGAAGCCATGCCCCTCTGCCGGAAGCAGCAGAAGAAAGGAAAAAATAAAATGATAATAAGGGAATGCTGTAATAAATGTATCTTGTCCTCCTGCCTCGGCGGCGTGTGTGAGGGGGCAGGGTGGGGAGGCAGAGCAGGGGAGGAGTGGTAGGACACTCATAAGTGTGCAATGACTGTTTGGTCGGCCCTCTTGGGCCAGCCAAAACAGCCATGCACACTTTCACTGTTCTCCATGCAGGCTACATTACAGCCTGCATGGAGAAGTGTGGCTCACTGGTTAGAGTAGGCAGACCTGGAAGCAGAGGTCAGCCCGGGACCAGGGTTCAATGCCCGGCTCGGCTGGGTCTTGAGTCCATAAATTGTCCATGGACTCGATAATTCTCGCTCCAGTGCATACTCGATTCATGGGTTCACACTCTGCGACTCTGGGCAATAGCTTGCTTAATCTCCACAATGGCCCCTCGCGGCGGGATGCCTGGCTTTCACCTTGTGGATTCCCTGCTGGGTTATCTCACAGGGGAATACCAGGACGGGTTCCCTAAGCAAGCGCTTAGAGACCGGTTGGTGATTTGCGCTATATAAATATCTGCACATTTACATTTACATTTCCCACCCCTCCAGCCCCTGACTGAGGGCCGTGTCACAGGGGCTCAGACCAATCACAATGCTGCATTGCTGCAGGGAGCGTGGGAGCCCTATTGCGGCCTGCTTCCTGTTTCTCACAAAAATCCAGGAAGAGGACAGGACACAGGAGAGGTGGCGGTGGCCGGCCAGCCAGCCGCCCAGAGGGAAAGTGATTTTTTTCATCCAATTTCCACCCCTTTGCCCCCACCCGTCCCACTGCTGCTTCTAGGCAGCAATCGCGACTGAAGTCAATGCCGTGCAAATCACTGTGTTGCCTTGCTCTGTGCAAGGGAAGTGTTCCATGGGCATTGTGGTTAATGTTCCCAAACAAGTCACAAGGATTTGTAAACTCTGGAATGCACCAAAATCTTACGCCTCCCCAGGAGAGATGTTGTTTTTTCCTCTTTCTCTGTGTGCTGCATTCCAGCACACATAGAGAGATGAAAACGCCTCTCAGGGTTGTTTCTCTGCACAAAGGTGCACCTTCCTGCACATAAACAATCCTGTCTACAACACAGGCACCCTTGCAAGGGTGTCTGTGTTGGAACTATGCAACCAAACCAGTTCCAGGGCACGGGGAAAGGACAGGCATGCACCGTATTGGTTAAACACGTCCCATTCTTGCCCTTTCCCTGTGGTGCAGGGCAGCGCAGCCAGGTGACGTGCTGCACTGCCCAGCACCACAAATTTTATAAATGTGCCCCCAGTGATTTGCCCAGAATCACAGGATGTTGCGACTGCAATGCAAGCCTAACTGCTTAGTTCCAAAGTCGGCATCTCTACCCATTAGACCACAAATTCTCCATTAAAGTTCAGGATTTATTCCCTCTAAACCCCTAAAAAACACACGATTTCATTGTATATAATAGGAAGTATTCATATTTTAAAATTGGAAAACAAACCTTATGAGATGAAAGGCAAACTGCAGCAAGTACAACACCGCACACCTCATATCCATTATTCAGACAGAGCAGCATCTTAATTAATTTTTTTATAAGTAATCTATCAGCAATAGATGTGTGCTTCAAATTGTGTCTGTTCTTGAAAGAAGGAAAGCCTTTGCATCTGATGGGAACATCTGTTTCATGGAAGAAAAAAGCGTTTTCTCCCCCTGCTCTTTTGGCAAGAGGATGGATGCTTTTGTTTGCAGCATTCCAATTTACCTCATTGACTTTGTTGCTAGGCGAAAAGGCAAAAAAACTAGCAATATGGAGCTATCTTCTTGTCTCTCATATTGTGCAGGTGCCAGCTTTTGGAAAAGTAATTTGCATGTTTATATGAAAATGCATATAACCCTTTTCCAGTGCCAGCGACAAACCTTGCAAATTACAATATGTGTCAACATAAATATTTACATCTAGCATTCAAAAAACAAAACCGAACACTTTCCACGGGTATACTGTTTCTCTCTGAACAAAGATTTTAGAGAAGGTGGGTGTAACCTTTTGTTCTTCAGCTGATAAAATACAATTAAAATAATCATGCGTATGAATTGTGTAAATTCATAAAGCGTGTCCTTTCGCATTGCTGGTGAATGTTCTTGTTGAGCCAGTAATACACATTTCTTCCAGAGCAGCTACAAACCTAAACCTGAAATGTCACGTTTATTATGTTCAGTATAAAGTACCGCCTGTGGTACATTATTAGGATATTGTGAATCACTGAGGAGTTCTCTGACCATGTAGGGAAATAAGGCCAAATACTGGGTTCCTTTTAAAAAGTAATGGAACGTCAAGGTGGCTTTCAATATCCTTCTAATATAAGGCAGGTGCTACTCGTTTCTTCATAAGATATGGTCACTAGCTCCCGTCCCACAGAACGCTTAAATCTTTGCTGTCTTGCTCTTTCTTGTGAAAAAGATGCTATATTTGCAGACATGAAGAATACAATTAAACTCTGTAGTGCAAAAGTAAACACACCAAAGAGTAGTTAGTTATTTGTTGCAGGAAGGTATTAGAAGCAGTTCAATGTAAGCCGGGTTTAGAAACCAGGGGGCATATTAACAAGCCAGGCGATACAATTATCACTGCTTTAGCGGCAGAAAACTGACGCTAAAGCGGCGATAATGGGCTTGATAATATGCTCTATGGAATTCCAATTGAAGCCCATGTTAGACGTCCTTCACATCTAACATGGGCTTCAATTGGAATTCCATAGAGCATATTATCAAGCCCATTATCGCCGTTTTAGCGGCAGTTTTCTGCCGCTAAAGCGGCGATTATTTTATCGCCTGGTTTGTTAATATGCCCCCACTTTAGCTCGGAAATAGTAGGTACATGCGGTGATTCTGTCTTTCCTATAATTCAACGTTGCAAAAAATAAACATGTTGCCAAAAATATTTCATTTCTGTTGATCGCTCTTTATCTACAAAAACAGTTCACAAGAAGAAAAATTAGGGGGTTCATTCTAATTTTATTGTTTTAAAACCACAGCTGCTTGACCTGCCTTTTCTTTGGCTACTGGCCCCGGCAGTAGGCATTAAGAGGTCAGAACTCAAACATAATACCTTATTCCAGTTGAGCAACTATGTCATTTTATTCAATACAGGCAACGCCACAAGTTATTTGCAATAAGATAATTAGAGAGGGGTTAAATAAAGTTATTGCAGACTCGCATTCATTATATTGTATATGCACGCTGCACTATATCATATTTAGTAACTCAAAGTCCAACAACTGAACATCTGTTCAGCAATTCCTAGAAAATTCACCTGTGATATAGAATTGACCTGCTTCTACCACTGCACTTCCATCACGTTTAAAACACTGGCTTAGTTTTCGGTTTGTTTATTTTTCTTATATTGTGCACTGTACGATACTTAAATGCGTTTAGTCGCCGAGGCACTGAGTTGGATTATATAGTGACAGTTACAATATGAGATTTCGGCTAGGCAATGCAACTGGACTAGTCTGACAGTGGTTTCATAGCTCCTGACCCCGACCCTCTTTACGAGCAGCTCGGCTAATTGCTATAATCGCAATTATGAGTTTTGTAATATATATCAGAAGGGCAAATCTGACAATATTTATCAGTGGGTAAAATGCGCTTTATTTACTGAACATGCAGAATAGCATTTCCATGTTATTCCTCAAAACTCGTAATTGGGTGGCATTTGTTGCCCCCAATAAATTTTATCAGCTATCAATTACCGGGTCACTCATAACGAGTATCATTGAGGTCAATGTTACTTTTTTCTTTTTAACTTTGCTGCTGACACTGGCAAAGCATTTGTAACTAGTGCTTCATTTGTAAAAATAAATAGGACTAGTGGCATTGTATTTTTCCTGGGAGGATGGCGCCTACCACCACTCTGCTAAATGGGTATTGATGAAATATTAAAAAAACATTTGTGCTTTGACAGGTAGCCATTTTTCTCCATAGGGTTTTTAGGGTTTAACTTCCACAATAAGTTGTTGAATTATGGTGTCAAAGCATTACACATAATTTTCATAAAATTGTCTAGATAGTTTTATGTATGGTAGGAAGTTAAAAAACAGATTTAACATGGCCCATTACTTATGAAAATGAATATAGCAGTGTACTTCAGTTTTCTACTTAGTATAGTATAGTATTCCCGCATAAAGGAATCCCACAGCTTCATTACATAGAGTCCTATTCAGCAGTGTATGTTCTGGGATAAATATACCTATTAAGCCAAAAATACCTACATTTGCACCGCCCATAGATTCACCAAAGGATTTCCCGGAGAGTAGATTGATTTACTCCAGTAGATTACTCTCACATGAGTGCAGAGAAATCCAGAGTCATTAATCTCATTCAATTGGTGGGAATGAACCTTCCAATCTTTGGTTTGCCTTGGAAGTGTGGGGGCACCCATACGTATTTACGTCAGTGGCACCCATCAACATGTAGGTTAGTAGCCAGTATCAAACTCTGATCCAAGCCTTTCCCATCATGGAAAGGGTCATAATGTTACTTCTGTGAAGTGCTGCAGTAACTGCCCTTTCAGGATGGAAAGGGGAAGAGCTCACCTCTACATTTGATGGAGTTATAGGGCAAGACATTGTTGTGTTTCAATTTAGATGTCCGTGCATAGGTTTTCCTAAATCATGTCCTTATATAGGCACAATTTGCATTGTCCTTATTGAGGCAGAGAATCCCTGTCCTTATTTATGCAGTAGCCATGCTATCCAAATACAGGCATGGTCACCTACATCAGTCCATCCCAACGTCACAACGAGTTCTTAGAAACTAGACCCTTAAGCCATTTGGGACTTTCCCTAGCTAGGATTATTGATTTCTCCAAGAACTCATCTATTATGCATGAACTACTATTCCTTAGGGGTTCTTTCATGACGTCTTCCTCTGCCCGATCTTACGTCAATGCTAACATTCCCAAGCACCTTCCAGGTATAAATATACCTTCCCTTACCATGACTAACCACGGCTCGGCTACACAGCTCGATACGGCTCGCCGCGGCAAGTTCAGAAGAATTTGAGTCCCCGCCTGATGCACTGACCAGACGCTGTCATCCCTGCTCGCAGAGAATCCAGCTTCCAGTGTTCTGACTCCCTTCGCGGGGTGTTAGAATTTGAGACCCAGAAAGAGATTCCCACCTCCCTCATTCTAAGCTATGGAGCTGACTAGAACCTAGAGGGACTCTTGGCATACAAACTTGGCATATGCAAAACTATAGCATACCATACTATAGAATACAGCACCTACTACATACCTTGTACTAAACTTAGGTTAGGTACACTGGGGTAGAACGATTTAGAAGTATCAAACGAGTATCCACTTTTTAGCCTATGCTATTTATGTATATGTATATGAATATATGTCATAGCTAGAAGACAAGGCTGTTACAGTATTTCTTCTTACTGCTTACCCTGTGCATATTATATCTCGCATACTGTTGCAATTGTAACAGCTCATATCTCTTACACGAGAAACAAGACTGTTCAATAAATCCTTTTATTGAAATGCCTGTCTATCTATTTCTGTGTAACTCTAAAGAAACTAAGCATGCACCATTGACTGAGTGAAACTGTTATCTGTTGTTTCCACAATTCTGAGACATGTTCCGATTCTAAGGGAAACAAAGTTGTCATGTTTATCCGGTTGCCAGAAACTACTCCCTTCTTGTTTATTCAAGGAGGTTCTAGTGGCCTCTGAGTTAGTTGGCACACAAAGTAATTAAGGTTAATATACTCGATAGAGGCATACTGACCTCAGTCCTATGCCACAACTATACTGTATATTATTCCAATGCGCAGAGCCTATAAGGGAAATAGTAACCACACTACAACATTCTTCCAAGGTGACTCTGGTACTCAATTTGAAGCGGTGGCTGCAGGTTGGGTCCCATAAGCACTCATGTTTGGAAACTTAAATCTGCTCATCAGATATTGTTTGACCCAGAGGAAGGGTTAGAAAAACACAAAAGGAGGGAAGGAGAAAGAAGATAAAGATGGAAAAAATAGAGACAAAGGAAGAAAGCAGGAATGGAAAACAAACTGCAAGAGTGAAATAAAGTGGCAGGGAGTACCTGTTGATGAAATAAAGAGTCAGGAGGTGGAATTAAGACTACACAGCCTTAGTATTCAGCAATCCCGACATTAGTCAGTACAGGCTACCGTCTTCTGGCTTTTGAGAAAAACTTTGGGCACTGGCACTTTTTTTTATAATTTAGGAACTGGTGGGATCAATTACCGCCATGGTGCAATTATACACTAAGCAAACACAAGGAGATGATGGACGGAGCACTGAAACTTTTCAGACACTCACCCCCAATCACAGATCTGGGTTGAATCCATCATCATGCTTTAGCAAATTTCGCCACCCCAGTTCAGACCCAACCATATGCAAATCAGTCATGACCCTGTTCTTCATGGGAACAGTCCAGCCCGAAATGTCAGGCCAGGTCCTCCATGGACTGGAAACAAGCATCCTGGGACCTGTTTTGGGGTAACACCCCTCATCAGCCAGGCTAGCTTGAATCCAGTGGCATAGTTAGCAAGGGATCAATATCTGGGCAATTGTACACTATACCAGATTTCGCGAAGGGTGGGACAGGACGCCAGAGGAGGTGTCACATAATATTCCCAGAAAAATGTCTACAAACTGTGGCGGGCACAGCTTTCCAAGCCGGTGAATCCTATAGGATCATAGAGTAGGCAAGTTATACTAAACTTACATACTCTGGGCAGATGCAGCAAAAGTGAGATAAAAAAATCGTTTTTTTAAAATAGATGATGAAATGCCTTCACACTAGTCATGAAACAATTGCCAGAGCAGTAGGTGGTACCAAGCAACTAAAATCAGCGATAAGCTCTCAAAACCGCAGCTTAGTTATTCCCCAAATCCCAGTCTTCAAATAAAATACTGAAATATAATTTTGAAATACAGATATTTTCACAGAAAAATCAGCTTTTCAATCACTGAAAAGGCAGCCATTTCATTGTGAAATACAAAAATTGCAATCAATAAATGTAATCTCCTGCCCTCGGCAAAACAATATGTTTGCTCTGAAATGCCACATTTTCATACCAAATGTGGTTAATTAGTGTGTGGTATCCCAAAAACTGATTTTTTTTTCACCAGGTACCAATGTACTACTCTCACGCAGTGAAAGTTTCTCCCTATCACACTCTCTTATCACCGTCATAAAACTTCATGTATACAATTCTAATGACAGGGATTTTCCACAACATTGAACCAGGGCTAGCAAGGATTGTGCCAAAAATAGAAACAAGAAGTTAAGTGTGTGAACCATTGTGACAGTGTTACTATTATGTAACAGATAACTACAATTTTGTCAAGGGCTGGTGTACAAATATGTCATTAAGCCAGAGATAGCAAGAACGATACCAAACAAGCCCACTACTTCAAGGATGAGCCACCATTATGCTAGGGACTGTAACCCACCAAAAAGTAAAGATAGAAACTTTAAGGGTCTTGGCTGCTTCTAGTTCATCTGAGCAGTTCATGCGCTTTTTGTGCTGAACATTGTGCCTGTTTTACATTTGTGAGTTGGGTGGGACTAGACTTCTGGGTGCACACAAGTGTGAGCTAGGATGTTGGCCATGTGTTACAGCTCAAATACCATGTAAACTGGAATGGGTTGGAAAGAGACTTGGTTGTTCCAGACCCCCAATGGCCGCAGGTACTATAAAAATAGCTTTAATCACTTTAGGGTTTTGGTATTCATTAAAGTTAATATTATGCCAGCTTCCTCAATCAGACACCATGCTTGGCCCTACAAATCTTAGTCTGGGCCCCAGTTGGTAATGCTCAGAGGGAATTATAGCATATTGCTCTGTTCAGGTGAGCACACTTCTCAGGTTCCCTGAAACATCCTCTGGAATTTTAACATTCCCACTCCATAAAGCAATGCAAATGCAAGTAAATACCAAACGCTTCATATCACTGGAATCCTTTGCGGTGTAGAGGAGTGTCAGAATATTATGATAACCTTTTGGCTCATTTGATGTTGCATTTTGCTTCCTCTTACATTCCTTTACTAAGATACTTTCAAAATGACCAGAAAATCACCCATATCCTGATACTGGAACCAACCTACACACAATACCAATCGTCCTTATGTAGCGCTTCTTTGATGATAGTTCAACCTGCTGCTAAGTCCTCTATTAATGCATGGCACTATTACTATTGGTGTTCATCTTACCATCCCTGTAATGCTGAATGTTGAATATTTAGTGGGCTAAGCTGGGATACAAAAGAAAGTTTTGGAGCACACTAAAAATCAAAAAGATGTCTGAAGGGCTCCACAAAGTGATGCAGTGATGTGCTCAGCTAGATGCTCATAATAGGATAAATTGTATGCGACGGCTCCTCAACTTTGAACGGGTTATCATGACCTGACCTTTATACGTGAGTAATCCCTGCATCACTTTGTGAAGACATTCAGACGCAGACTTTTCTTCTTTGATAACCACCACCTTTCACTATCTCCATATACAATACCACTTCCATACCTTTTACTTTCCTGATATGAAATATTAGCCATGTAATACTTGACTAACTCATTGGATCTTCTGGTAGCCGGGTCTACGAACCAATAAGTCTACCAGCATTGATAAAGTCTAGAAGGAGGAAACATGTGTCGGCTGCCATGGACGTCTTTTCTTTTTCTATGAATCTTTTTATTACAGAAACAAAAGTCAAAGCAATACAAACAAAGAATAATAAGGTGCGGTGCAGTGCAGTCTCTATCATTTTCATCAATCACATTACAGAAATACAGCGATTATCACAAAGATCTATAGGATTGACAATGCAGTCATGTGTTATGTACATTACATCGTAAGCAACACATTACTTGGCTTCCTAGTCAGCTGAAAGTGGGGGAACGTCACTGAATGGTGTAAAGATCATCTCCCTGCCACATTCCTTTGACCCCAGATTGTAGTCCATTTTTGTGGGCAGCCTCTGCATGCGTATATGACCCTCTCCGCTTGCATGCATCAGTCCATCTCGGACTCCTAATTGTTGAACCGTGGCTTAGCCACCCCCTTCCATGTCCTGGCTATGTTCCGCTTCGCCACCATACAACCCAGGGAGACCCACATTCTCTCAGCTCTTGACAAGTCCGTGGCCTCCCAAATGTTAAGAAGACATAAGCGGGGAGAAACTTCCAAAGCTTTATGACAAACCGATACTTCGCTGATGTGATCTTTCCCCAGTATGTCTGAAGAACCGGGCAACCCCACCACTGGTGGAGATAGGTGCTAGGTTGACCACACCCTCTGGGACAGGCTGAGGAGCCCAAAATACCCATTTTGACAAGTACTGAGCTGGTGTAGTAGGCTCTGTGTAGTAATTTAAGTTAAATAAATTAAAAACGGGATCGAATCGCCACCTTGCAAGGGGATGCCAGAGCCTCCTGACAATCTTCATTGCTAATATCCCCAACATCATCCACCCATTTTGCACGAGTCTTCCCCATAGTATGTTGTTTAATATTTTACAATATGTCAAAGAAATGGCTTTTTCTTGGAGGTAATCATCTAGCAATCTGTCCTCTAGGGGCAAGGAGACCAGTAGGTCTGTATCTTTGGGTATATCACTTTGTAATTCACTACGGGCTTGAAGGTATCTAAATGTTTCTAACAGTGTGTAGTTAATAATTCTGTTGGAGATCACTGACCAGTGTCACCATGCCTCCTGCCCATAAATCGCTTAACCTCGTAAGACCTATCAAGTCCCATTTGTCAAATCCGGGTTGTGTCAATAACATTCCCAACTGGCATGTATCGAGCAATGGGGTGACCTGTGTGATTTTATCCTTCCATCCCAGGGCGGCGGTTGTCGTGTGCCATAGAGTAATTGTGGCGGAGGTAGGAGTGTATTTTGGTACATGCTTCCTGCCTCCATGCCATGCTCTGGTATAATTGCTGGGGAGCATATTATGTCCTTCCATCCTATAAGCAGGATCTGTCCCTGGTCAATGCACCCAATGATTAAGAACTATTATTTGAGAGGCCCAATAATAACTTTAAATTGCTGGCAGGGCTATACCACCATCGTACCAACTTTTTGTGAGCATGGACAATGCTATTCAAGGGGTACCATTATTCCAAAGCAAAGCGTGTACCTCTGACTCAATGGAGTTAAAGTATTGTGGTGGAACCAAATAGGGTGTATTCTGTAGGGCATAGAGGAATCGGGGTAGTGCCATCATTTTGTAGAGGGCGGTTCTGCCCAATAAGGTGAGGGGCAGTGTCTTCCAGTGCTGCACGTCAGCATGGAAATGGTGCAGAGGAGAAGCCTGTTGGGTTCACAGTAAAGTATATTCCCAAGTACATAAAGCCGTCTGTAACTATCTTGGCCTCGCAGCCCATAGGGAGGATCGGACATTCCCCACTCAGAATCTAAACCAGGGATTTATCCCAGTTAATGGGATAGCCTGAGTATTTCCTGAATAGGGTGAATATATGAAGACACGGTGAATAGCGAAACGGGACCTGGACAGATAAAACAAAATATCGTCAGGGAGATCTTGTCCATCCAGTCAACCGACCAATCGAGGCCTCTAATGAGGGGATGTCCCCTGATCGATATCACCAGGGGCTCCAGAGCCAAGACAAAAAGCAAGGAGGACAGGGGACATCCCTGCCTCGTTCCCTTCTGCAATGCAAACGTTGTTGATCGCTCCCCATTGACCGTGATTCGGGCCAGCTGCTTCGAGTAAAGAAGTCGGACCCAAGGTTAAGAACCTATCTCTGAATCCGTATCTTTCGAGTGCAGCAAACAAGAAGGGCCATTTGATCAGGTCAAATGCCATCTTGGTGTCCAAAGACACAATTACCGAGTCTTCCTGAATTGTAAATGCTCTACCCAGGACCCCGTAAAGGCGTCAAAGGTTCAGAGCTGTGTTTCTAGTTGGCATAAAGCCGGATTGGTCTGGGTGGATCAGTGTATGGAGAAATGGGGAAAGACGGAATCCCAGGATTTTGGCTAATATCTTGACTTCTGGGTCTAGTTGGGAAATAGGCCTGTATGAGCTGCATTGTTCCGGGGGTTTATCCTTTGTGTGTATAATGACAATATTGGCCAGTCTCTGTGTTTCGGGCAAAACACCTATGTGCACACTTTCCTCATACATTCGCATAAGGTATGGGGCAATCGTGGAAGCATTCAATTTGTAGAGTTCAATCGGAAGGCCACTAGGGCCCATGGCTCTTCTGGACTGCAAGGCGCCAATCGCCATGGACACTTACTCGACCGTCAAGTCGGAGTTTAGGTCTTTAACGTCCTCGGGCTCCAATATGGGTAGTTTCAGTGTAGCTATTAATTCTTTTGCATCTGTGTGAGTGGAGGCCTGAGTGGAGGTATTCACCTGCTCATAGTGGACTGCGAATGCCCCCGCAATTCCAGACCTGTCCTGCCATTTCGTGCCATCTTGGCATAAATTTCTGCCACCCATCTAGTGGCTATTTCCTGTTTGTCCAACCAGGCTAACAGTTTACTAGCCTTATCGCCAATGTCATAAACACAGTGCTGAGTGGCCCGATATTGGGCCCTGGCTGCACTTTCAGCGATGTTTCTATATTCGGTTTGTTTCATGAGCAGTTTGTGTTTGCTGTCTGGAGTGTCTGTTGTAACGAGACCACATTCAAGAAGAGTAATCACATTTTCAATCTCTTCTAGCTGCCTATGCTTTTCCTTTCTATGTCCTGCTATTGCTGTCACCCCGCTACCCAAACCACTGTTTTTTATGCTTCCCACAATACTACATCTGAATCCATCGAGCCATCATTCTCGGTGAAGTAACTATTGGTGGTCTCCGTGAATTTATCTTTAATAGCCGGCACCCTGAGGTACCAAGGGTTAAGGACCTTTTTGTGGCGTGCCTCCATAATATGCCACCAGCAGGGAATGATCAGAGATGCCCCTGGGAAGGAAGGAGAGCTCTCAAAACTTGGGGAGCTGTGTGGCTTTACAAAAGATATAGTCAGTCAGCCGCTTACCGGGGGTTCCCCCGGGCTGGGTGGATGCCGGTCTAGGTCGCCATTAAGAGCTGGGTTACAATTGCAGCTCCACAGTAGGTCACCCTCAGGCAGGCTTAATATATGTGAACCAAAGTTGGTGAATGTCATGGAGTGAAGTCTGGGTGGCACACATAGGGATGTTACATTTAAGGACCTACCGCCCATTGACCCGAAACCCTGACAAATCTTTCAAGTGGATCATGCGTGACCCTGTGAATCTGAAAGGGGAAGGAGTTACGCATTAGAATGCCCACTCCTCTGGACCCTCTCACATAGCCCGAGTGGGCCACCAGTTTGTACCCCAATCTATTAAGAGCACAGTAGGTGGATCCTTGTATATGAGTTTCTTGTAACAGGGTCACATCAGGGGTCTGCCGTTTCAAAATTGCAGGACTATCTCACATTTAACTCGATCCCCTAAGCCATTTACATTCAAAGAGAGTAATTTCAAGTGGCCCATCGATAAAACCTCTTCATAATTGATACCCATTTAAACACTGTATAGAGGGCCATCCACCAAACGGGGGCCTTAGGAAAGCCAAATCTTGGGTCGACCGTGCCACCTCCAACCAGCGACCACATTGGAGACACTCTGAGCATGAACCTTGGTAATCGATCTTCTGCATTGCTGTCCGTCCACACTGTACTAAAAAAGGCACCGCATGCAAGTTTGCACCAGAAAAACAAAATCAAACTACAACGATGCCCCTTGGAACACCCTGGATCCCTCCCCCACCCTGCCTTCCTGCAACATGGACGTAGAACTGCCCACCCCCCAATTTTGCAGGGTGCCTATGTACCGTTAACTAGTATACTGTGTGAAGGGGAACGCTAGACAGCCGGAACTTCCCTAACTAGAATGACCGGTTCCCCCTTAAACCCAACTATAAGAGCCTGTAATATAACATGATACAAATTTTAGACCATATCAATTGAGTGTCATATAAAACATCTGTTAATGGTCTCACTTTTAACCACAGCAAGTGAAGTAAGGCCACGCGATCCTAGTCACTGCAGGCCTGTCCCAACAAATTATACATACTTGGTATAACCAGCATAAGTCCTAACTTTCGCCGAATGTATTCACCCAGTCCTCGCTGTGACAGATCAGCTCTCAGCGCCTCTCTTGCATACGATGCCGATTCGCAATCCATGGAAGGTTGGCAGGTCAGCCACCAGACGCGGCTGGTATAGCTGGTTAAATGCCTTCTTCACGATTGGATCTTTCGTGGCTGCAATCTTGTCGCTGCAAACGGCTTGGAGAGTTATGCCTCTGAGAGCCGGGGGTTCTCCAACCCTCTAGCTAGTCCCAGGTTTCATCTGGGGTCTGAAAGAACCACAATTTCCCCTCGGCCAGCACCCTCAACTTGGCAAGAAAAAGCTTTGTGTATTTCAAGTTCTTGTCGCGGAGTGCCCTCTTCACTTCCAGAAAGGATCTACTCATCTTCTGCACTTTCAATGTGAAATCTGGTAAGAACATAACCGTAGAGGTTTCAAACTTGAGCGGTGAGGCGGCGCGCACCGTTTGGAGAATAATGTCTCTATCATGAAAATTAAATCTTCTCACCAAGATAGGACGTGGGGTGGTGCCTGGTTTCGGGGGTCCTCCAGGCACTCTATGATCATGTTCCACTGAGAAATATTGTGACAGAGTCCGGGGCCGTAGATGTTTCTGAATCAATTCCTCTACAAAGAGGTCTGTAGCATGCCCCTCCGCTCTCTCCGGAACCCCCAAAATGTGCACATTGTTTCTGCATGCGTGCCCCTCATAGTCTTCAAGCTTCGCTTCTAGGTCTGAAGTTTGTGCCTGGAGCCGTTTGACAGTCGTTTCAATTGAGTTTGTGGATATTTGGAATGTTGACACTGAGTCTTTGGTCGCCTTGACCCTGTCCCCCAGGTTGCTTAGGTCGGCATGCATGAGGGTGACCTCATCTGTCACCGTTTCAATTTTGTGATCCAGCGCCGAGTGGACCCCCTGTATGGCTTTCATAACATCTACAAGGGTTGGGGTTCCATCCTCCGCCTGTACCCTTGCGTCCTGCACTGCAACTTTCTCCTCCATTTCCTCCGCCTTAGAATGCACACATTTTGCCAGGTTTAACACATGGGTCTGTTTGGATCCCTTCACGAAGGCCATGTTGGCAGGCGCGCCATCTCAAAGGAGCTCCAGTGGCACTCTGGGGTGGTGAGGCTGCACATGTGGTGGTCAAGTGAGACCAACAAACAAGAAAGAGCGTCTGTGGCCAGTGCCCAGTTCAAATGCACTGGCTATCAAACACCACCTCTGACACCGCAGAGACCAGTTGTTATAGAGGTGTCCAACAACACCCCGGACCACGCCAGCACCTTGGCACACCGGTCTCTGTTTGTTTTGCCTGACCACAGGCAGAAAACCTTGATTTACAAGACAGTCTTTAGTTTCCCAGGCTGCAGCAACAGAACCAGCAGTATCGGTACCCCCGATGATGAGTCGTGGGCCCCAAAATATCTGGCGCTAGGTGAGGATAATGAAAGGGAGGGGAGCCACCACTCTCCCCCCGCAGTGAAAAGCTGAGGCCCGATGGTAGCATTCTGAGGCCTTCTGCTGTCCACTGCGTGAGCCGGAGAACGTCCTGCTGTGTAGGCTGACTGACTGGCTACAGGGATTCTCCCGGGGCCTCAGCTGAGTTCCGGCGATGTTGTAGCTGGAGGAGCAGCGGTTGGGGGCACAAAAAAAGGTATGTGGAGCCACTCATAAAGGACGCACTCCGGAGCACAGAGGTCCCACCTCCAGGGATCTACGCTGCACAGGGTGACGCTTTGCGCTGTCAATGCCAGGACTGCCACCGCCTTTCATCGCGCCTCAAGTCCCGCAGCGCTATCACCGCTCTAGGTCATCAGGATTGCTCCGTATTTTAACCAGAGCCGATGCGTGTGTCTGGGAATTCGGGGCAGGTGTATTTCTTGGGCAAAAACTGATATTTGTGTGGATGTGGGGGAACTTTAGGGATCGATGATCGGAGCTCTACTCCTTAGCGGCTATCTTTGGTCCCGGCTGGTCACGCCCCGACATCTTGTACAATTGCCTGTTTAAGGTACCATCTAGATATTCATAACAATCCTGAAAGAACAACAACATTGATAAGTGAACTTTGACGCCAAAACCCATGACTGATTCTTGGATTGCTTCCTACAGTGACTTTACAATCTTTTTTGTGTACCCCATATCTTTCTCTTGTATCTTAGATTTCTGAACCCAAACTTAGGTACCCAAACACAACACCTTAGGTAGCAGGGCGTTTTAGCTAGTTATGAGCACCACACTGTCAACTTGAGACTCACTAACTTTCCATTTTTACATGTTGTTTTTGATATTTCAATTCCATTAGCTACGGTGTGCAACAATGTCAATTTTGTCACTGAAGGGTCACATACACTCCTAATAAAGACCCTGCAGAGAAACAAAAAAGGTTAGAATTGATTGATATTAAGGCAGGCCACAAGCTCAACAGTACAATGCCTTTAATGAGCAATAACGATACACACAAATTTACATTTATAATTTTCTTAGTAAACTCCATCACCATTAAACTTTTTTTTTTTAATGATTTTTATTGATTTTAACATGGAAATATCCAGAGCATTGGGATAGTAATCAGGGCATACTTTTGACAGTGCAAACTTAGCAAGAAAATCGGAATAGGTGAGGGGAGAAGGAAACTCATAATCAATTAATACTTCCATGACTACTCGGCAGGGTGGCTCACTGCTTCACTCCGCAGCACTGCACAGCCGAACATAGGCAAAGTACAACAAAATTATCAAATGGAGACTCGGGCATTGCTCCGCAAATCCAGTACCGTGACATATTGCATACCTCAGAAAGAGACAATATGAATTTGGATACATAGAACACAATCAACGAAATAAGGAAAAAAGAAAGAAAAAAGAAAATCCACATGTGACCTGAATAAGAGAACAATAAACCGGTCCCTTATACATATAAAACTTCAGTGCAACCACAATAGCCGGTCTGGTGGGATAGAAAGTGACGTAGATATAAATATAGGGACATGTTGGAATGTGTGCTATCGTGTCGTGCCATCCTGTCGCGCACCTCAGGAGTAGACGTAGGGAGAAATGGAATATTGGAGTAAATGGGTAGGGGTGGAGAAAGTGGGCGCCCTGGACCGGGGAGGAGGGAGTAAGGTAAATGGGGGGTGAGCAATTTCGCGTCCCCGGTAATGCAGGAGGGAAAATCGAGGAACGTCCGCAACAGCCCCAGCCTCGATCGCTGTTAAAAAACTCTGCCATTGCGCAGGAGTGCACCGCGGGGGGAGAGGCGCCCATGCCTCAGCCTCGCGCTGATTTATGCATTCCAAAACCAGTGTCCTCCATAGGTCCAGCAGCCACACCATGACCCCGGGGCCCGCATGCGTTTTCCAGGTCATGGCAATCCGTCGCTTAGCCAAACCTAGAGCAAGATCCAGAAATGTATTCATACTCTTGCGAGTCAAGTTACATCTCGTAGCTCCCAACAGGAAGTGCAGGGGTTCCACCTCCACCCGCGCATATGTCGCCGCTGCGAGCACAGCAGCCACCTCCAGCCAAAATACGCGTATTGTGGCGCAAGTCCAGACCATGTGGGTAAAAGTAGCTTCCTGATTTCTGCATTTAGGGCAGACATCCCTGGTAGTAGGGTACATGCGTGCCAGTTGATGAGGAGTGAGATACGTATGGTGAAGGTAGTTAAGTTGAGTATATTTCACCCTGGCGTTACTCAAGATTTTGGGGTGGGTAAGACATTGTTGCCACTGTTTATCTGACAGGGTAATGGACAGTTCACCGTCCCAATACGCTCGCATTGGAAGCAATGTAGAAGGATCGTCCAATCTAATGGAGATATATATGGCTATCATGGCGTGACACCTGCGGCCATGAGTGAGCAGGGTGTGCAGTAAGTGCAAAGAATCAGGTTCTGCCCCGGCAGCATCCCAGGACTGCAAGGACAGGCGAGTCAATATGGCATGTAGTATAAGGGGAGCCCTGTGGCACTCCATACGTTTCCACCAGTCCCTCAAACGTCAACAGCTGCGAGTCAGTAAACATGTCTCCCCATGTGTCCAACCCGCTCTCCCTCCATGCTCCCAGCTCCGGACGTCCATGGCATGAGTACATGCCGGGGAGCAACTCTAAGGGTAGACTAGGTGCATAGGGCAGTGGTTGGTCCTTGGGCGTCACGTACCGAGCCCAGTACCGCCGAGCGGCAGTCATCAACAAGTTGCCTTGTCATCTCTGGCTTGGCGTAGCAGTTCCAGAGAGCCATTCCAGGAGCCTTGGGACATCCCAGGTCACAGCCCCAGTGATCAGCTCAGCGAGGTTGCTTTTGGCGAGCCACCGCATCAGCCACTGCAGCTGTGCCGCTGCATAGTACAGTTCGTAATTCGGTGCACCCAGGCCGCCGTCCGACAGTGGCAAGTATAATTTATGAAGGGCCACCCGAGCCCGCGAAGCACCCCATATCAGTGATACCAGCAATGATTCTAGGTCTCGGAAGTGTTTCCGTGGTAGGCAATACGGGAATATGCAGAAAAAATGCAAGAGACGGGGAAGTACTAGCATCTTGGATATCGCTACCCGGTCCAAAACGTAAGGGTCGTGCACGCTCACGTTATAACTCGGCCTAGGTCTCTATCAACCGAATCCGACACCAAGTGGTAAATCTGTACCCTCAAGTATTTAAAGGTGTTGAATGCCCACTTCAATGGAGTAAGCAGTGCCAGATGTCTTTGCGCTGGTGTCATTGGTGTCATTGGAAACACCACCGATTTTGCTCAGTTAACCTAGAGGCCAGATACGCTCGCAAAATCATTTAAAAGAACCATGATGGACTGTAAGATCCCAGCCTCGCCACGAAGATAAATCAGCGCATCATTGGTGTACAACGAGACACTGTGCCATTGTTTAACGACCCATATACCCCAGTTCCTCCCCGCAACCGTAACCTTCAAGGCAACTGATCCAAGGTCAGAGCAAAAAGGATCAGTGATAGGGGTCAGCCCTGACGTGTCCCCCTCGCTATGGACAGAAGCGGTGAGTAAGTACGACCCGTTTCTACCTTGGCCTGTGGCCCGTGGTACAATATTCTTATCCACCGTAGGAAATGGGGACCCATGCCAAACCCTGCCAGGGTCGCCTCGAGGTAAGCCCAACTTAAGGTGTCAAACGCCTTTTCTATATCAAGCGAGGCGATCCAAGGCTGTTCCTCCCCACCCCGCGCCCACTCCAGGAGCTTGAATAACCGCCGCAGATTCAGCCCCGTACTGCGGCCTGGAATGAAGCCATTCTTGTCCTCATGGACCAGCAGAGGGACCGTAGCAAGTAGTCGATTAGCTAGTAATTTCCTCAGGATCTTATAATTGACGTTCAGCATCAACAGGGGACGATAAGAGGCTATCAGAAGGGGATCTCGGCCTGGTTTAGGTAAGACAACCAGTGTCGCCGCTCTCATAGTGGGCGGTAACTCACCTGTCTCAAAGGCCGCAGCATACACCTTGGCCAGACGAGGTGCTAGCTGTGTAGAGAAGATACGATAAAATTCAGCCGGCCACCCATCCGTCCCCGGTGTCTTGCCCGCTACCAGCTGCCAGATGGCATCCGTTATCTCATCGATCACAATGGGGTGTTCCAGGGCATCTCGGCGGGTCGGGGTGATCTGTGGGAGCTGAACTTCCTCTAAGAATTCCCGGATGTGGACAGGGTCATGTGGGGCCGGGGTTGCATACAACGTGATGTAGTACTCATGGAAGGAGGAATTAATAGCCTGTGTATTCACCAGGGCGCCAGCTCCCGTGTATATGGTAGTAATGGGAGACTGGGTAGCGTAGAATAGAAGGAGCAAAGCCAGGAGCTTCCCAGCCCTGACACCCTCTCCGTGCCTGCATGCCAGATACGTTCTGTAATCAAAGGCACACAGGTCATCTATTGAATTCTTCGACGCCAATCAAGCCTGGGCGAGGGAGGGGGCAAGTAGGGCATCGTTCGGAATAAGCTGCTCATAACTCTGGATCGCGGACTCTTGTGTGGCCAACGCCGTAGTCAAGGCTTTATGAGCTCTATATGTGGTCTTGAGGGCATGGCCTCTAAAAACAGACTTGAAGGCATCCCACTCCACCCCCACCGACGAGGCAGTCCCCTCATTCTCCTCAAAGTAGGAGGTGATGGACTCCAGGAGGGTGGCCTGATAGGAGGAATCAGCGATTGCTACCCCTGGCAAGCGCCAAGTCGAGATCGCAGGACGTTGAGCACCCCAGGTCAGGTTCAGTTGTAAGGGTGTATGGTCAGAGAGCGCACACGCCAAAAACTCAGCATGTACCACACTGTGCAGAGCACCATCCGAGCAGAACACCATGTCGATCCGCGTATACAAGTCATGCAGTGCCGAGTAATGAGAGTATATGCGCGCCTGCAGATGTAATCTCCGCCATATATCATATATCTGCATTTGAAGTTCCCAGTACCGCATGTGGTATGCCAGTGTACTGGATTGTGTCCCTGTGAGAGGAGGGTGGAAACAATTTAAGGCGAGATCCCATACTCCGTTGAAATCTCCACCCCAATATGTGGGGACCGTGGGGTCCGTAAGCAGCGAGGGCATGAGTAGTTGCAAGAAGTTGGATTGACTCGAGTTCGGGGCATACAGCGAGACCAGGGGGAAACCATTCAACACGCCCTCCATGGTAACATATCGGCCCTGTGGATCCACCCTGGAATGGGTGATTTGAAGAGCCGCCCAAGGAGCCACCCAAATAAGCACCCCCCTAGTGTAGCCCGAATATGTCATGCCCAAGACCATGCCCCGCCAACGCTTGCAGAGTGACGTTAGTGTCTGTGTCATGAGGTGCGTCTCCTGGAGCCACGCGATCGTGATCTTGTGACTGCGTAGGTATTGGTACACTTTGTGGCGTTTGGCGCATCCCGCCAACCCCCTCACATTCCAGGTCAATAAAGAGTAATCTCCGAGAGCCATCTAGGTAGGTGTGTACAAAAGCTGTGCAAAGATCCACCCATTACACGACAGCCCACACTCCCATCAACACACTTACAGTCCCAAACTACCGCACTCATACATGTTTCATCACCAGATCTTGTGGATGTGGAACATAAAAAGAAAACAACAAAGAAACCATAGAGAATATCCCAACTTCCCACCCGAGGCCTGGTTGCCAACGGGCAATGGGCCATTCGCACTAAACTGCTAATTCAAGAACAGACAATTCAAAACATATAATAAAAGAAGAACCAAATGAGTTGCTGTATCAGCTACTTATCGCTTGTTGGGGGGGTACTGCAAAGTTCGTGAGCAACATTCAGCGTCTATTCTGCCTCCCATAAGTCAGTCTGGCCCACAGCAGGCGTGTGCAGGGCATCCGCACCCACTTCAAAGAACTGACCCTTCCGCGGTGTCTTCAACCTAGTGCATCCGCCGTCTGCGGGGTGAGGGCAATCTGTGAGTCGCAGTGTGCGGGTCATCTGGGCCTAGGAGTCCAATTCTCCTTGAGGAGATGAGCCAGGAGAGCCCAATTGTTCCACCGACTGGATGGCCCGTGCTCGCTCCTGCGCAACCTGTGCCTTTGTAGGGTGGCATGATTGACTCCCGCCCTGGCCCCTGCGAGCCGCCACCTGGCTCCATGGTTGCGCAAAATCTGCCTGTGGTGTGGGGGGGTAGTGTGCCATACCCAGTTGGTTGATCCAAGCCCATGCCTCTTCGGGGGTGTTGCAGAAGATCGTGCCCTCTTTGTGTCGGATACATAGGCATGCAGGGTATTGTAGAGAATATTGGACATCATGATCTCTCAAGCACTTTTTGGCCTCCAGGTAAGAGGAGCGATGGCGCTGTACAGCCAGAGTATAGTCCGGGTAAATATGGACCATAGCGTTGTTGATTTGCCAAGAACCCCTAGTCCTGGTGACCTACAGCACGTGGTCTCGGTCGCGATTATTAAAGAATCTGGCCACCACTGGTCGAGGAAACGCACCCGGGCACGGATGGCCCCCCGGGACCCTATGCGCTCGCCCAATGGAAAAGAACTTCGACACCTTGACCTGCAGGACTTCATGTGAGAACCAGTCCTCCAAGAAAAGCTCCATACTGGGCCCCTCTGCCCGTTTGGGAAGGCCCACTAGTCGCACATTGTTGCAGCGCAAGCGCCCTTCCTGATCCTCCACACACGCAGTGAGATAATTTACCTCCTGCTGGAGGGCCTGCAGTCGGGTGGTCGCCGTGGTCACTGTAGGTCTCATGGACGCCAAGATTGATTCAATTTTGTCGAGTCGGCCCTTAAGTTTTTTGTGATCCTCACGCAGAAACCCCATGTAAATGCTGAGGGTGTCACTCTTTGCCCCCAGGGTGGTTTTGATGTCTAGTATTGCCACTAACAGTTCATCAAAGTGGTGGGATTGATCATTGTGGCTGCCCTGGGTGGGAGGTCACATGGGGTCCCCATCCCCGTGGTCTGCAGACATCTGCTCCAGTGGCCGCGCATGTAGCCTGTCCGCCCTGGGCTTGCCCATTCTGCCACCCGCTAGAGACAACAGGCCGGGCTTTAGTGTATGGATATCCCCGGGGGGTCCGGAATAACAGAAGGCAGAGACGTAAAGCAAGGCGTGTGTACTGCACCTTCTGAGACTGAGGCATCTCTAGTGTCAGCCTCCAATGTCCAATACCTCTCAATCACACGTTGTTTGAGCAGTCCCACTCACTGTGGCAGTAGCGATGTCTCCCGAGCGCCAGGGCCCCACCAGCCCCCTTGAGCGGCGTGCACAAAAGCTGGCAACAGTTCACTCCGTGTACCCTCTCTTACCTATCTGCAGTCCACATGTCGGCCGCGAGGCACTGCCCAGCGATGGGTCCTTATTGCGCACCACAGATCGCACACAGGCCCCACTCCAGTGTGCTTCCCGATAAGAGTGTATATCACCGGGAGTTCATGGTAGAGACACAGGATAACAGGCACAGTCCAGCCGCCCCAGGAGCAGCGCACAGACAGCCGTCGGCCCCAGCCGCCCCAAGAACCAACACCAGGCAGGTATCTCCCTCAAAGCACGCCCATTACACGCAGGCCAACATGCGTAGGTCAGGCGGCTCGGTCACAGCCCAGTCCGTGCTCTCCAGGTGCAGGGGAGCCAAGGGGGGAGGTCCACTCACCACTGTCAGGGCGCAATCGCCATTCATCTGCTGGGCACCCCATGCATTGGACGTCATCGCTGCAGGCCTAGCCACCCAATTCAAAATGGCGAGTTCGGGTGCAACACCCACCGTGGTCGATGGTCGCGAGTAGCTCCGAGGAAGCGCTCAGGGCACAGTGTCTCAAGTACCCAAGCGCAGCGGGGATCGGGCGCGCACACCACGCGGCAGATTGTCTGCCTGTGCCGAAGCACCCCAGCACCGTGGAGACGTCCTGGGCTGCGGGAGCACACTCTGTTGCAGTGCCGGAGTCCGGAGGCTGCTGGAGGCACACAGGACCCCGTGGAGGTCCGGATTTCGCAGGGTCCTGATGTCAGTCGCTGAACACGGAAAAATGAACGGCCTGGTAAGTGAAAAACAGGATAATTGCAGCGGGCATAGAGCAGAGCTCTAGCCACCATCTCGGCCACACCCCCTCATAACTATTAAACTTAATCTATCAAACTTAATCTAAAGTCTTGGCTGATAAAATGAGAGTTTTGTGAACTATGGTAACAAATCTGATTCAATAACTTGGCCATAACTGGATGCATGTTGTATGTTGTAATCTACCTTATCACTAGTGTGAAACATTATTATGCACAAAGCCACTTGTGCACACCAATGTGTGTTATGCCATGTCAAAAGTGCAAAAACAACAGTTGATGGACAGAATGCAGAACAATGTCATACATTCACCCCAGTACAAAGATCTGGGCCTAAATCCATTGTTTGTTTGCTCACCATGCCGTTCCAGTTTGAACCCAACCATATGCAAATCAGTCTTAACCCTGTGCCTCATGGGTACAGTCCAGCCCGAACTGCCAAGCCAGGTCCTCCCTGGACTGGAAACAAGCATCTTAGGACCGGTTTCAGGGTTACACCCCTCTTCAGCAGGATAGCTTGATTCCAGTGGCATGGAGAGCATGGGACCCACGTCTGGCCATACCCTTCCCACTCGGGGTGACAAATGCAAATACAACAGTTGATGGAAAGAATGCAGAACAATGTCATACATTCACCCCAGTACAGAGATCTGGGCCTAAATCCATCGTTTTTTTGCTCACCATGCCGTTCCAGTTTGAACCCAGCCATATGCAAATCAGTCTTGACCCTGTGCATCATGGGTAGAGTCCAGCCCGAACTGCCAAGCCAGGTCCTCCCTGGACTGGAAACACCATCCTAGGACCAATTTCGGGGGTTCACCCCTCTTCAGCCAGGATAGCTCGATTCCAGTGGCATGGAGAGCACGGGACCCATGTCAAAAGTGAGCAATTAGTTTAAATGTATTCCAAGAATTGTAGATAAGTCCCATCACATCCCAGTAGATATTTGGGCAAATCCCTAGTAGATATTTGGCCCTTCTCATCCCTTAACTGCTAAGACTTTTCCAACCCCAGAGCTGAGACCATTTTTGGATGTTTACGGCACCTGATGCTTAAGGCACTTTGGGCCATATATAGGTAATTTCTATTTACCGATTCCTAAATATCGAATTTTACCGATTCGGTATTTCAGAATCGGTAATTAGAATGTAGGTAGAAATTTGGTACATTTTACCGATTCTGTAATATTCGACATCACCGATTCGGTATTTACCGAATCGGTAATAAGGAATACCTTCCCATTCATTCCTATGGGCCTGGAGGCCCATAGGAATGAATGGGAAGCCATTCACTATTACCGATTCGGTAAATACCGATTCGGTAATAGGGGGAGCATATTCAAGGGTGGCAGGGTGTCACATTGACACCCTGTTGCACCCCTGAATCGTGCATGTGTGCACATGTGGCGCACATACATGCCCTAAGGGCATGTATGTCTGCCACATGGCACTTTTAAATAAGCACAAAATAGCTTTTTGAAAGGTATTCGGTATTTACCACAAACCTGTAGTTGGTGGTAAATAACGAATCCTTAAACCAAAAATGCACTCACTTGAGTGCTCCCTACATAGGATTTAAGGATTCGGTATTTTACCGATTCCTTAAATTAAGGAATCGGTATTTTACCGATTCCTTAAAATAACGAATCGGTTAAATTCCCGAATCCTTAAATCCAGCCTCCTACATCGCAAAGGGCTAAATACTGGTCGTTAATGGGAAATTTACCGATTTTAGGCCATTACTGACCGGTATTAGCCCACCTACATATGGCCCTTTGTGATTAGCTCTTCATAACGTTTCTCCACAAAAGTATGCAGGTAACATTTGCATTATTTTTCATTCCTAATGCTGACCCTTCAGTGTCCGTTGCTCACCCTCTGTGCAGCTCCAACTGGTAGCTCTTACCCCGTCTGCGATTCAAGGCCCTCCTCCAACTGCAGGCTCCCACCTGCGCTTCATACCTGGTGGTCCAGTGGTGACTTCTGTTTCTGCTTTTCTCTGTTTTTCTGTCTTTTCATTTTTCGATGTCTAGGTATTTCTTTTTAATCTCAACCTTCCCTGTGCCTTTTTTCGTTGCCTATTTCCGTATCACTCTGTGCCTCTTTGACTTTTGCCTCTGCCGACGCCTGAAGGATGAATTTACAAAACAACATATGAATGAAATAATTACAAATTATTAAACAGTAAAAAGGAGCTAGACTCATTTTTGTCAATAAGGAAGGGTTAGGCGACTGTAGAAAAGGGAGGGCGGCAAAGTGCTTGAAGAGAGGTGAAAGTAGGGGAACACAAGAGGAGAGGATGGGTAAGGTTGGGGTGAGTAGGTGTTGGGAGAGTACAGGAGAGTACAGGAGAGATGGGAGAGAGGAGGGAAGGTAGGAGATTCAAAAAGGAAGAGATTGTACGGCAAGTATGGTAATAGAATGATTATGGAACCCAATATTTGTTTAGCAAGTGCATTTTAAGGTCTTTTTTGAAACTGACATATGAAGGGTTTAGTCGTAGATCTTTAGGGAGGGCATTCAAGATGCTGGGGGCCTAACCAGAGAAGGAGTGAGATTGCACGGCTTTATTTTTTAGCAAAGGGGGGACGAGGAGGAGAGAGTTAGTGCTTCTCCTCGGTTGTGCACTGCCCGCTTTTTTGAGTTTGTTTGAAAGGTAGAGCGGGGTCTTTTGATAGAGGGCTTTGTGCATAATGCAGGCTATTTTATAAGAGGATCATGGACCATGCCTACTGCTACCCAAGCAGAAGCTGGAACAAGGTCTCCAAAGACCAACTCGCCATTGCTGTCCACAAGACATCACCACTGACCTCTGTGGACACGAACACATCAGCACACAACCTGCACCAATGGATCTCTAACTGAGCCAACACACTGGCCTCCCTCAGGAAACCCTCCGGCAAACAGCCCACAGAGAAAGCCAGCTGGTTCTGCCTGCAGATGTCTCGAGAGAAGATGGAGGAGCAGTAAGACCCCAGTAAACAATGCAGCCTTCCAAACCGCTTGCACCATGCACCACCATATCATCAGAGCCACAAAGAAAACTGCCATAAAGGAATGTATCAACGCCAACACACACAACAGCAATGAACTCTACACCGTGATCAAAGAATTCACCAAACCATGCACAGATGTCACTGATATCCCCCTCACAAGCCCTCTGCGACGACATCACCACCTTTTTCCACCGCAAGATCACAGACATCTATGAGAGCTTTGCAACATAGGACTCACCCACCCCACCCGCAACCACTGCTCCCAATTTATACCAACCCCAGCTGACCTTTCTCAACTGGATGACACTCACCACCAACAACACCTTACTGATCCATCACTCTGGAGCCCCCTCAGGCCCCTTCCCCCACTACATCTTCAACCGAGGCAGCACCCCTATCACCCCAAACTCTGCTGCATCATCAACTGCTCCATCATGTTCTCTATCTTTCCTGAAGACTGGGAACACACAGAGATCAACCCCCTGCTGAAAAAACCCTCTGCCAACATGACAGATCTCTCTGCTTCCCTTCCCAGCCAAAGTCATTGAGAAGGCCATCAACGCCCAGCTCACCAATTTAATCGAAAAAAGCCACATCTTGGACACCTCCCAATCACACTTCAGAAGCAACCACAGCACCAAGACTGCACTTCTTGCCACAACAGACATCTGCAAGCTCCTCGACCAAATCAAAGCCCTTATCCTCCTGGACCTCTATGTCACTTTCGACACCGTCTCCCACCACTCTCTCTGCACAAGACTCCACAACGCCAGCATCCACAGCAAAGCCTTAGAATGGATTCTCTCCTTCCTCACTGGCTGAACCCAGAGAGTCAGGCTCCCACCGTTCTCCTTGAAACCTACTGAGTACAGCTGCAGAGTCCCACAGGGCTCCTCCCTGAGCACCATCCTCTTCATCATCTACATGGCCCCACTCGCAGCCATCATAAGAAACCACGGACTGAGCATCATACCCTACACTAATGACACCCAGCTGGTACTCTCCCTCACTGATGAACCTACAGCTGCAAAGAACAACTTCCACTACAGGATGAAGGCAGTCACCATCTGGATGAAGGACAGCTGCCTCAAACTCAACTCTGACAAAACTGAAATCCTTCATCCTGGGAATCACCCCTCCACATGGGACAACTCCTAAAGGCCTGAAGCGCTCGGAGCTGCCCCCTCACCCACCAACCACACACACAACCTTGCATCATCCGTGACTCCTCACTCTCAATGAACCGCCAAATCAATGCTGCTTTCAAAGATCTTTAAGTGAATCCCCACAAACTCCAGAAGAATCGTCACCCAGGCGATTGTCGGCAGCAAACTCGACTACGGCAACACACTCTAAGCCAGCACCACCCATAAGCTCCAAAAGAAACTTCAAAGAATCCAGAACACTGCTGTGAAACTTATCCTGGACATCCCCTGCTGCAGCCACATCACCGGTCATCTGAGAGACCTCCACAGGCTCCAGATCACCAAAAGAGTCACCTTTAAGTTCCTCCTGCATGCATAAAATTCCCTCCACAATATCAGAACTGCATACCTCAACCACTGCCTCTCCGCCTACACTCACACCAGACAGCTCCGCTCCTCCTACCTTGCCCTGGCCTCTATCCCACGTACCCGCAAGTCCATGACTAGAGGAAGATCCTTCCCCTACCTCACTGTGAAGACCTGGGGCTCCCTTACTCTACACCTCAGGCAATCACTCTCACTGCCTCAGTTCAGGAAGGGCCTCAAGACTTGGTTCTTTGACTGAACTGTTTTTTGACTGAACTGCAGGACCACCCCCCCACCAGCGCCTAGATACCCTAACGGGTGACAAGCCACGCTCGATAAGAACCCTGATGGATTTTTCAGAATTTGCTTCTTTATCGAGTAAGACAGTTTACAAGTATCTTCCAAGGCCTCCTGCGATTATGGTCCCATTTGAAGGGATCCCAATGTACTCTCTGGATGTGCCTTGCTAGATCAACAGTGGTACCATAAATAAACTGTATTTTTTCATGAAGCTAAGTGTGGCAAATATCATGTGAAGGAGCTCCAGGGTCGTTTTTATCTTGTACTAACTCTAAGGCAGTGTGCAGAGATAAACAGGGATCACTTTCTCCAACGGTGCCTCAAGTAACTTCTGCCTGGAGGCCGGGGCCCCCTGGCTTTCCCTGTAGTATCATATATGCCATGTTCTCCAAGGCCTGGAATCTATTAGAAGCAGAGACTTTAAAAGTATCCCCATTACCAGTGCATTTTACTATGTCAGAGTCGATGCCGCAGTTACTAACCCCAAGCAGAATTGCCGTATCGGGTGAATTTAAAACCAATTTAGTCGCGGATGCCTGTGATATGTTGCCTTGTGCCTTGGAAAAGGCCCTTATTGAGGGTGTGACTCTCAATTACTGCTGGGACTTTATCTCTCTAATTATACTATGCCTTCCAGTGTTATGTCCCCAACCAACAGTGTCCTGCCTATGGGCTTGGGGATTGTCTGCTTTAACCCCCTTTGGTGCTTATCTAGTTCCTTTCTTATGTCCATCCAAGTTGGCTTTGCCATCTGTGTCTACCTGAGTATCACTAGGAGGGAGAGGATCACTGGCTGCCACTCCTTTTACTGCATTCACCACATTGTGCATGGGGTAATGGTTGTTTCCTTCAAGTATATGTCCCTATTCAACTACCTGGCACCACACAGCCTCCTTACATCTTGTACTGAGGAGGATCTTGGAATTTCTTTCTTCCCTCCTATATCAGCTCACAGACATGTGGGGGCAATTTCTTCCAGCTGTCTTCTCCTTGCAGCTGCTGGCTCCTAGGTGCCTGTCACACAAGTCCTTGCCAGCATGCAGCCTCAGGTCACTGCTTGTGCTGCTTGTGCTTTTTCTTTCTGCCAGTCTCCGGAATGAAAACCTTGCAGTGGCACAGCACCTATGCTGGAACTCCAGCGCTGCCTGCCTCCAAGGATCGGTTTCAGCTTAGTGAAGGTGTGCAGCAGCAAGGATTTGCCTATTTGCCGGTAGCAACTCCCTACCTCCTTGACATTGATCACACACTGGCATAAAGCATCCAGTTTGTCATTCTCTGGGCGAGCTTCTGTGATCTGCCTACTTGCTGGCCGCAATGTACTCCCGTTGCTGCATCACTGCCATCCCCAGCGTTGAGACCATTTTTGTATTGTTTATGGCACTTGATGTTTATGACATTTTGCACTTAGCTCTTCATAACCTTTTTCCACAAAGGTATCTAGGCTAAATTAACAATCCCTTTCTCACACCTTTGTGATTCTAAAGGTACCCAGGGTTTGTGGATTCCATTGGAGCAAACGGAAACTATAGCTAAAATACATCAATTTAAATTGTTGTTGGTGCTGTGCAAGAAAGTGTGGTTTGTAAAAATGTCGTCAATAAATGGTTTGGTGTGCTAAGATCACAATCTTCCCAGCTTTCAGGAACATGCAGAATGATAAAAGAAAATCATTTTTTATCACAGTTTTTGCACTTCTCCAACTAGTAGCTTGTTATGTCTATTTTTGTGGCGATTCACCTTACTTGAAGTCTGTGGTGGAAATAGGCTTTGCGCTATTGGGTGAACTTCTAAAAAAAACTATGCATTTTAGAAAACTAGACAAAACTCTGAATTCAGTTAGTGGTCATTTGTGTAGATCACTCATCGTTTTCCCATACAAACTAGCAATTAAATTAAAAACATAATGAACTTAAGTAGGTACAAAGTAGCAATTTTTAACAATGTTTTATCTGTTATATTCTGCCCAGATGATTGATTTACAGAAGTCACAAAACTTTACCTCCTTCAGACACATTTGGTCCTAGGGATATATTGTGTTTATAAGTTGTAAAAAACACACGTGCTAACCTGAACAGCAGCTTTTAATAATTTTCATGGTGTACCAACCATTAAGGAATTCTAATGGAAAAATCTATTGAATAAAAATGGTTATGAAGAAAACCTATGTAGTTTTGAAATATGCAGAATATACTGAGTTAAGGAATAGTGTGTGTTCCTCTAAATTTGGGGTTACCCATACTATAATGATTCAAATGACATTTTACAAAATGTGTTCTTTCACGCACACTGGCTTACATTTCAAGGCATAAATGGAGAGCAATATATTGCTAATAATAACTGTTCTTCTGCTCTGTTCCCACACGACAAAAACAGTACCCTACCTGTGTGGCTGGTCTAGCGCTCAAGTCAGGAATGGGTCCAACATAGAACATAATTCCATCAAACCTCTGTCATGAAAAAATATCTTTTTTCTAGATAGTGATAGCTTTTAGAATTTGAACCCGAACAATTGTGAAAACTAAACACCCAGCGAGTCCAGGTTGGAGTGAATTGCATGGATTCCATTATTTTTTTTACCCAAAAAGCCTTTCAAACCTCACACCTTGGCTAAAATCATGCACTACCCTCATATTTCTGTGAGGAAATGTTCTGGAATCTGGGGGGATCCACTAAATTCTTAGCATTCAGCATTCTTATACTTCCCCTGATAAAAACAATACCCTGTTTGTATGGCTGGGCTTAGCAGGATAGGCCCCAAAATGCAACATATACACGTCAACTATTCTCCGTAAAAATCGACCCACTTTGGCAATGTGGATAGCTCTAGCATTTGAACCTGGACTCAGCTGCAACCCAGGCTGTAGTATTTGGTAGCTAACCTAGCAAACAAAGACATTTCTGAAAACTATGACTGTCTTTTTAATGGAAGTCAAAATTCATCAACAAATAAAGACAGCAAGCTGTATCCGAAGAGGGATACAGGATGCTAGATAGGTGAAGTCCTGGTGAAGCTGATGGGTTTGGTGTTAAAAGCTCAGAAAGGGAGAAATTTACATTTCACACCCAGGGAAGTTTTCTCACTGACTGGATATATTTGGCACCATTGCCCAGTTTATATTTTTAGTTTTAGTCTTAGTCTCTGTTTCAGAGCTTAGATACCTCCAACAGGGCAAGGCAGGGGGCTGCATGCAAAGAGGGCTTTACCTTTTCTGCAAGGTCCAGCTGAATCTGATTTGCTGTTGGGAAGAAGACCCAAATGTGGCAAACCTTTTTCTTCAGCTTGTGCCAATGCACCTCAGGAGGATTAGCTTTGCAGGTCCTCTGAAGGTCTCTAGAGCCAAAATGTTTCTAAGTCCTAGGTTTTGCAGGATGTTAGGAGAAGTACACTTTGACACACCCAAGGCTACCAGGACCTCACTTCACCACCACTAAGATCCAGGCCAGGTCCAGTTGGCACCTGGCTGTTAATGGACAAAGCCTCTTGCAGCTTGTTGTGACCTTGTGGCTTACTGAGAGGGTCAACCAACTGACCCTTGGAGTTCACTTCTAGGTACAGGTATGAGCAGGTCCAGCCCTTCAGGTCTCCCCACAGGTCTCAAACAGTAAATGCAATCTTTCTTCTGTTCTTCCACAGGTCCAGAGAGTTCTGAGGAGGGTGACAGAAGATGCCACTTTTATGCCTGGCACTATATTGTGGTGGAGGTGGCATCTGGCTCCTCCACAGCCAATGTGGTAACAGTTCCCAGGACTTACCATGCTCACTTTTGCAGCATTTCCTGTGTGCTTTACTGCGAACAATCAGACAGTGCTTGTCTCCACTAAATCCAAGATGGAAAAAGCTTTCTGCCTACCGGCAAAACCTGTATGACCAAACAGAGGTATGACCATGGTAATGAGCAGTCCCCTCTGTCATCGCCACTCCAAACTAGTTCGGGGAGCAGCTCCCCTCCTACTTGGTTTGGTGACTGCTTGACTTGGGTTACAAAAGAGAGCACCTGTGCAGGTGTGAGCTACATCTGTGTATGGCAGGGGAGGCCCCTTTGAAGTAAATTAAATACCTAAGCACCACCCAACTAATCTTCCTGCCAGAGGAACAAAACACCTTCCCACATGCAGGCCTTTGTCTGTGAAAGCAGTTTTCACACCTCATCAGAGCTATTCACTAGCTGAATGACTGCTGGAGGCTAATACGAATGAGCCTCCACAAGCTTCAGGCAGGGAAAGAGTAACTCTCTAATAGAACCTTTGCGTTAATATTTATTACAAATCCAACATCATCATTGAGTAGGAGTTTTAATTAATATGAAGAATAGTTACTGAATTATGTTTCTAGCTGGTTCTTAGCCTGAGGTAGCTGGGCATGTTACATTTAAATGTCTGCATGTCCTTCATTTAAATAGAATGCACTCTGCTTTGTGGGCTACAAGGCTTACATAGGGAATACTTATTAATATTTAATACAGAGTTATTCTCATGTATAAAGGGTTGATTTTCAAAGAGTAAGACTGTAGTTGTAAACTGCGGTTGCCAGGCAGCTGTAGCAGGCTTGGAGACATGTTTGCTTGGCCCAACTAGGGGATGGTACAGTAGTGTTGGAGTCCATATGTGACGTTTAACTTGCCATGCCATGGTGTACTTTAGATGTCATATAGTATGAATCTATGGGAAAGTTACATTTGTCAATTTGTATGGAAAAGTTAAATATGCCTATTGGGTGTCAGCCAATTCAACATGTCCACATTCACTGAGGCCTGGTTAGCAGTGCCCTAGAGCACAGAATAAGATTCCAGCAATATCAGTTCCCAAAACATGTAGCTGACCTTGCAAAAAGTGGGACTTTTTCACAATGTGTAAACAGCAGTGTGGACAAGGATCAGAAAGGATTAGCCACCCGTAATAAGATCCTTTCTATTGATATCAAAGGATGTACCTCTTAGCACAAGAAGGAGGCTTTTGAAATGCACTGCACAAGTCAGCCAGGGAGCTTTGAGGAGGACAAATGTGTTACAGTTCCTATTGCATCAAAGAACCTTTAAATACCAACTCAAGATACAAGTTGATAGAGCCTTTAATGCCCATAAACACACACAGCCCTTTTGTGGAAAATAGAGTTCCAGCTTAATATGTTAGTACCCATATGGCAATGCTTACAGTATTCCATTTTTTCACACAAGAAAGCTTGACAGCACAAATTTGAAAAGAGGCTCTGAGAATCCATCTCACCTTGCTTCATCACCAAATGGTGCATTTTGAACCCAACCCATTCAAATGTGACAAACCCTGAGTGGGAGGATTGGCTTTGGGTTAAATTCTCAACTTCTATTTCCTATACTTGGAGAACTCATTCAAGTATTACTGTATATTGAAAATTGTTATATTTTAACTAACTTACAATCAAAAATTGGCAAAGATTTGCTGCAAAATCCATCCAATAGCTTGGACCTGTATTTGGGGCACTTGTTGAAAAATACTATTTTGTCAGGTTCCCTATGTGTATAGGGTTTTATTCCATAGTATTCATCACACCGAAGGCAACAGGAAGCTATTGCAGTAAAGTAGATCCTAAGGCTGTACATCTCGACCATTTCAAGTGTTTCAATGTTCACAATGATTGAGAGACAATTGGCAGGAGACACAATGGGGTGAGAATGCGGTTTGGATATATCTTTTTTTTTTTTTTTTTTTTTTTTTTGAAACCGTTTATTACAAATCTCAAGAATATACAAATATGGGCCCACAACCTTCCGGCCGGCCGCTAGGAATGGCAGAAACATATGGCATACGTTCATAGAACACTTGGCGTTACAAAGGAGCATAAGCAGGAGTCATCAACATCATGGGCCACAGCCATAATACGTCACAGTGCGGTTTCATTTTATACAAACAACAAAAAAAAAAAAACAACACCCACAAGGCTACCCTACGGTCGAAAGTGGCAGCACGTGCTCCCCAATGGGGAACCCCAACTATCAGAGGAATCCAAGGAGGGGAAGGGAAACAGAGCGAGGACTGGGGGAACCCTGTGCCCGGGGCTAGGGGAAGGGGTCAGCTAAGGGGACGGGGCTGGTGAGGCAGCAGGCAGCAATGGTGGCGCGCAAATACTCCCACGGTAGGCGTTCCAGGGGCCCCACACTTTCACCCATGTCCCAGGCTTACCCCTCGCCACATACACCACCTTTTCTCGAAACATGCACCAGTCCATGTGTTCTTTCCAGGCCGACACCGTCGGGGGGTTCTGGGATCCCCACAGCTGCGCAATGTCACGCTTAGCAATCATATATCCCAGAGTCACCCACCACGTTTGCGGAGCCGAGTAGTCAGTTGGTTCCCACACATTCAACAGGCATCTCCTCGCTTCCGGCAGCAGCGCAACACGCGTAACCACTCGCAAGACCTCGTGCACACCGCGCCAGAATCGCTCCACCTTCGGGCATTCCCATAAGATATGCAGGAAGGTCGCCACGGCACCACAACCACGCTTACACAATCCATCCTCAGTATAGCCCATACGCTGAAGCCTTGGCCCCGTCATGTAGACCCGGTGGAGTATCTTAAGCTGGACGAAGCGAAGGCGAGCCGGTATAGCCACCTCCTTCGGAGAGGCCACCGCGGAGGTCCAGTCCTCATCGTCCAATTCCAGACCGTCGGCGACCCAAGCCTCGCCAAGGCCAATCAGCAAGCCCGATCGATCATTAATCAGTTTTTTATAAATAAGGGAGATCGTGCTGTCTGGGACGTGGCCATCTAGCACTCTATCCTCCAGGGGGGAAGACTCCGGGATGGAGGCGACGTCTGGGAAGAGGGAGCCCAGTGCATGACGGATCTGCAGGTATCGAAAGTATTCACTGCCCTGCAACTGAAACTCCGTCTGCAGCATCTCGAATGTTTTAAATCCTCCCCTCGACCAGAGATCCCCCACTTTACTGATGCCTATCATGTCCCATTTCGCGAAGCCCTTCGAGGTCCAGAGAGAGCCCAACTTCTCAGACGCATACAGCGGTGACGCCCGGGTCAAACGGTCCTTCCACCCCATAGCTGCATTAGCCGCATGCCATACTCTGACCATGACACGCGTAGGTCCCGTCAAGCGAGCGTCGGGCGCGCCAGAGTAGAGCGCTCGATTGTAGTCGCCACCGGGCAGTAGCATCTTGTCCATCTCAAACGCCGGGTTCAAGGCGGGCCCATAGAGGCCATGGTTAATTGCAGCTAGCTGGGAGGCCCAGTAATACCGTTTAATGTCCGGGAGGGCAATCCCCCCGTCATACCATGGGAGCGTCAACTTCGCCAGGGCAATGCGCGGCCTCCCGTCCCAGAACAGGCGGCGCTGTAAACTCTCCACCTCACTGAAGTAGCGCGCCGGTACTGGGTCCATAGTGTTCTGGAGAGCGTATAAGAAACGTGGCAACGACATCATCTTAAACAACGCCGCCCGGCCGAGCGGCGAAAGCGGCAGGCGCCGCCAGCGCACGACGTCCTCCTTCAAGCGCTGGAGAGGGGGAAGCAAGTTCCGCTCGTAGCGAGCCTCTGGGTCCAGAGTAATGTAGACACCCAGATATCGAAACCCCTGAGAGGCAATCTGAATCGGACAACCCCGCGGAAGGACAGGAGCCTCCCCAGAGAGCACATACACGCATGATTTAGCCCAGTTGATGACAAGGCCTGAGTTCCGGCCGAATGAACGTAAAACATCAACCAGGACTATGAGTGACTTACGTGGGGAGGCTAGGTACAAAAGGATGTCGTCAGCATATAGGGACACACGGTCCTCATATTCGGGGGTCCAACGGAGTCCACGGATGGAGGGGTGCCACCGCAGCCACTCCGCCAGGGGCTCCAAGGCCAGCGCAAACAGGAGCGGCGACAAGGGGCAGCCCTGTCGCGTGCCCCGGCCCAGCTCGAATGGGGCCGAAACTCTTCCATTCACCACCACCTGCGCCAATGGGCCCAAATACAACAATTTGACCCAACTGATGAAGCCCGGGCCGAATCCAAACTTCGCCAGCATCGCCCAAATGTATGGCCACTCAAGCATGTCAAACGCCATAGTGGCGTCTAAGGACGCCAAAATGGCCAGCTCCCGCACGAATGGGACACGTGCGAGCACCCCATGCAAGCGCCGCAGATTAAGGGCTGTATTGCGATGGGGGATAAAGCCGGACTGGTCTTGGTGAACCAGGTCGCCCACC
Organism: Triturus cristatus; assembly: GCF_964204655.1. Classification (NCBI taxonomy): domain Eukaryota; kingdom Metazoa; phylum Chordata; class Amphibia; order Caudata; family Salamandridae; genus Triturus; species Triturus cristatus. Next base: position 1,066,737,880 of record NC_140592.1, read on the forward strand.
ACGCCGACCAGCCGATTGGCCAGCACCTTGGCGAGAATTTTGGGCTCCGCATTTAAAAGCGAGATAGGCCGATAGGATGTGACCCGGTCCCGAGGCCTCCCCTCCTTGTGGATCACCACGATAGTAGCCAGACGCTGGTCCGGCGGGAGGGAGCCCAGCGAGTGGGCCGCCAGGAACATCGCACGGAGGTGGGGCGCCAGTACATCTGGTCGCAACTTATATAACTCGATAGGGATGCCATTTGGGCCCATGGCCTTGCCAGAGGCAACCGAACGTATGGCGAGGGCAATTTCGTCGGATGTAGGAGCGGCATCCAGCGACACCCTGTCCTCCTCCGAGAGGGAGGGCAGCGCGATATCCCTAAGCAGGGAATGGGAGTCCTCCTCCGAGCAAGGAGAGACTGGAGAATACACCTCGCGGAAATAATCCGCGAAACAGGAGACAATTTCTTCTGGCTCGGTGACACTCACACCATCCGTCCTCTCAATCAGCGGGACCACACGATTCACTCTCTCCTTTTTATCCAACCACGCTATCAGTTTGCCCGCCTTATCACCCACATCATACAGTCGCCCCTGCTGCTCCCTACTGAGGCCCCTGGCCGCCTCCGTGACGAGGGCCCTGTAGGCCGCCTGCTTAAGTTGTAGGACATGCAGTGCAGCATCCGTCACTCCGCCCTCTAAATCACCCTCCAATTCAGCAATTTCGGCCTCCACCCGGGTAACCTCCTCCCGCTCGCGCCTCCGGGCATGGGAAATGAGGGACAGGGCCTCTCCTCTGAGAACTGTCTTGAAGGCTTCCCACAAGGAGATAGCCGAAGGGACGGACCCCACATTCTCCTCAAAGTATCGCTGCAGGGATTTAATCACAGCAGCGCGAATGGTGGGGTCACGCAGGTACCAGGCATTGATGGGAACTACCCTGCCCTCACCCCTCGGAAGGACATCAAAATGGAACAGGAGCGGGGAATGATCTGAGATACCCCGCGCCAGATGGCGCACCTCCCCCACACTCCCAGCATAGGCCGCCGGGACAAGGACATGATCAAGCCGTGAGAGGCTACCATGTGCCCCCGAGTGGAAAGTGTACTGCTGCTGCGTGGGATGTTTTAAGCGCCAGCAGTCCACCAATCCCAGTGTATCCAAGAGGCCAGATAGCCACGCCTGGGCCCGGGGGAGGTCCCTAGGGGGGTGACGATCCAGAGTCCCAGAAACCACCGCATTGAAGTCCCCCCCAACCACTAGGAGTCCCCCCGGAAGGCCCAGGAGGAGGCGCCCCAAGTCTGCAAAAGTGGTCGCCTGTAACCCCGGTGGGACGTATACCGATACAAAAACCACTACTTTGCCTTCCATTCTCCCCACTAAAACAGCATAGCGCCCCCTATCATCATGGCGCACCTCATCAATTTCCAACGGGAGCGAGTTCTTCACCATAATGCCCACACCCCGTGAGCCCGATGTGAAGCCCGAGTGGGCCACCAAACGATAGCCACGCCGATTCATGGCACAAAAAGAGTTTCCAATAAGGTGTGTCTCCTGCAGGAAGACGACATCGGGTGAGATTTGTTTCAAATACTGCAGGACCACACCTCGTTTGATCCTATCCCCCAGTCCATTAACGTTCCAAGACAACAAAGTCAACTCCCTACCCCCCATCACACACAGGAGCCATCAATCGTCCCCCGGAGAGCACCTTAAAAACAATACAGAAAAGGGTTTGCCTTGTGGTAAAAACGAACAACAACACCCCACCCCAACTCCCCCCCCCAACAGAACTCCCCCCTCCCTGCACCCCTGCATGAGCCCAAACAGCCCCCCCAAAGTGCAGTGTGCCTGTCGCCCCATAGATGGTGAAACTAACTAAACCCCCAGAGGAGGAGGGAGAACCCCCAAGAGACCCCACACGACCTCCACAAGAGGAGACTTACTCGAACAGGCGAACAGTCAAAAGTGACATCAATTTTGTCCAGAGCGAGGCATAGAAGAATTTACTCAGTCCCCGGGGCTGGAGGTGGGTGAGAATCAAGTCCTCCACGAATAGATCCGCCGCCGCCTCCTCCCGTCCCTCAGGCACCCCGAGAATACGGACATTGTTCCTCCGGGCCCGACCCTCAGAATCCTCCAGGCGACGATCCATCAGCGCGCTCGCCTGGCCAAGCCGGCGCACCTCCTTTTGGAGGGCTGCCACATCCGTCGTGAGGCCCGATGTGGTGTGGGCCAACGAATCGACCCGGTCATTAGTCTTGGATAAATCGGCCCTTACCAGGCCAACATCCACAAGGACCGAGTCAATTTTCTGCGCCAGTGTATCAAAACGCTGGTCCACCGAGGCCTTCATCTCAGCGATGGCGCCCATCACGTCTCGCAGGGTCAGGTCCGCGGGCAGAGCAGGAGCATCAGTCGGGCCCTCAGGGGACCTACGCGGCACCTCGGGAGATCCCTTCTGGAGGGTATAGCGGTCCATGCTGTTAGACTGGTGGACTGCGCCACGTCGGGTCGATTTCACCTTTGCCCGATCTCCATCTTGCTTTGTGGACATGGTTCCAGTCCCACTGCCGTGCCAGGCACGTCGTAAAGGGCGGGCAAGCCGGTTCACGGGATCCGGGGGGGGGTCACCACTGGGCCACGGGGCAAGCCACAGCCGGCGGGCCGGCAGGGCACCCCAACGGGGCCACACTACCTCACAGTGCCCCGCGACCCAACCTCGCCGAGACAGCTAGGAGGGTGCAAAAGCGAAAGTGAAAGTGCGGGGTACGCGAGCCGCCGCGCCCAGCCCGCCGCTGTTGTTGACTTTGCCTCCGGATCACCCCACAACTCCAATCCGGGGTCCGGCGTGGAGAAGGCCGGAAATCTCAATCGGTGCTACTGCCGGAGTCCGAGGTCCAATTTGGAAGCGGAAAGCGGGTGCCACCTCAGCTTGGGCTCACCAACACAGTCCCCTCATCTAGGACAGGATATTGTCAGGATATATGTAGGAGGTCGCGGAGGTCCTCGGGAGCCTCGCACCTACGCGGCCATCTTGGTTGCGCGCTAGGCTCCTCCCTCAGTTTGGATATATCTTGACATGTTTTTATTTCATCATTTTTGTTATTGTTTATGTGATCACTCTGATTGGGATGAGCATGTAAATTGGATATGTTTTGATGTGGCACCACTGTACCATTTGTGATATTGCTTAATGATGTTAATCCTGTCTTGGGTATTATGAATCAATTGTGTATTTGATATATATGTTGACGGATTCCCACAATGGACACACCAGTTTGGTTTTTATTTTATCTGATTTGCTGTGGTCACTTGGATATTGCCACAAGGTGATGTTTTTCTTTTTTTTATTTGTTAACAATGCTTGCTCTGGATAGTTTGTGTAAATGGAGGTTTTGTTTTCGTTCTAGTCCTGATGAAGTTGTGGGGCAAAATACCTGAGCGACAAAACATATGTTGGCAGAGGGCAGAGAAGCAATAAAGACTGGAAGTGTGACTACTGAACTTCAGATTTGTGGAATAATTTTCAGCGGACTCTTTGTGTCATGTGTGCTTAAGCACTGTTGTTGTTTTCACTGTTTGTCTCCACCAGGTAAATTCTAGCAGTAAGGGACAATGAAAACTGTAAAACAAAAATGAACATGCCGAGGAGGTCATTGATTTATTTTTATTTTTAATAATGAAATACTGCTTTGGCATTTATTTATTTGTTAAATTAAAAAAACACTGAAAGTTTAACATAGGGTTCCGTTATGTTGACAAACACATTCATCAAACGTTCAATGCATTTAAAGGAACAGCTGTGACAGTGGCTCCTGTAAATGCAAGAGATGTCCACTGGGCCAGCGGATATATCTACATTTATTGGTCAGTGTACCATCACCATAGTGGTAGTAAAGTACTTGGCCATGGCGATAGTACATACTCCATCTGCCAAAGTTTGAATGAGGCCCTAAGCATTTAAAAAACTATTTTTACATGCAGTTTATGTACTTTTATTTGAGAAGTGATTCAGCAGTGATTAGCAAGTACCAGTACAACTATTCTACATTTCCAAAGTGCAACCTTCAGTCATATTCTGTTTAGTCACAGAAGTTACTGTCCAGAAATGTGTGGTTGCAATAGCGATGCAACTCAATATCAACGTAAATTAGTTTGAGTGAGAAAGTATTCTGGAGCTTCAGTGCCTACATTTCTTATATGTTTACAGGGAGCCTTTAGGCATACTCCTGTTCATAGAGAAAAAATGAAGCAGTTGAGAAAAGTTACAACTGTTCCAATAATCCAGAGGAATCTCTGAAACCGGAATGATGACAAAATTCTACATAATAATTCAGAAGATGAGCTCACATAATGCAACACACTTAACGCCAGATGTATCAAGCATTTTCTCCGTTCGCAAAAGGCCGATTCGCAGGATCGGCCCGTTTAAGAACTGGAAAAAGCCTTTTTGGATGTATCATCCCAAAAAGGCATTCACACAATAGGGAATTACAGAAATTGTGATTCCCTATTTTGCGAATGCATTTAAGGAATCACAATTTGCTATTCCTTAAATGAAATGCAGGAAGCCAAAAAAAGTGTGACCTGCCTTTCAGGAATCGCAAATTACCATCAACTTCATAGTGGTAATATGCGAATTCCATGAAAAATACACTTTTTTGCATTTTTCAAGGTGCCATGTGGCGTATGTGAGCCACATGTGCACGCTTACCTTTTAGGGGGTGCAACAGGGTGGCCTTTTTGCCTCCCTACAACCCTTGAAGTTGCCTTCGAAATTTGCGAGTCCCTATTTGATAACCGCAAATTGCGAATGTCTTCCAATTCATTCCTATGGGCCTCTAGGGGAATAGAAATGAATAGCAAGGTATTCCTTAATAGCGAATCGCAATTGCGATTCGCAATTAAGGAATATGTAGGAATCGCAATTATTATTGCGAAACCTACATACATTGCATTTTGCGGTTCTATAATCGCGAATCAGTAAAATTCGCTATTATGGAATAGCATAATCCAATATTGATACATCTGGCCCTTAGAGGCACATTTACAAGCCGCTGCAGCACGTTTACACCACCGAAGCACACTCTTTTAGTAGTATACCCTTCCGAATAACAAGGACACAAAATAGGTCTCCAAATGAACTCTCAGGACTTTATATGAACACACTTCTGGAAAGCACCGGTTCGGTACTCGCCACTGCAGAACATGTCTTCTACTAAAAATATATTACCAAATGAAAGGTTTTTTTATAGGACACATTACTGAGAATGGGCCTGTCAGTTCCAAGTCTGGACACTGAAAATAAAGCAAATCAATTACACCGGGGCTTCCAGATACAGAGACATACACGCATTGTGGCAGAGAAGTAACGTGCTAATAATTGTTATTTTTTCTCACTAGTACATATGTGAAAACATTTTCATTGCAACAGTGAAAACAAAGGTAAAATATAATACATTTTCAAATGAAACATTGGGTAAAATACGTCTGGCAGTGTAGATCTGGATTAGCGTTTCTAGCAGTCATAATAGCAACGTTTCTGCAAGTTTCGGGGAATAAAAGGTGGAAAGGTTTTTCTAGTGATTATTTATTACCACAAGACACCAGATATATTTTTGTAAAGTAGTGGAAGTTGTGCAGTATTATTGTAAATTATAATAGTGGGTTTTATGTAGGGGTGGGCGGAATTTGCGAAATCCACTTTCGCAAATTATCGCGAAAATGTTTAAAATTATCGCAAACAAGCAGAAATATCGCGAAGATGCGGAATTTTTTTTCCCGCATGTTCGCGAGATTTTCTGCATGGTTGCGGGTCGCCAACTTACCCATGTGGTTGCTCGCGGGCGCGGCCATCTTGTTTTGAGTTGTCTCGCGGTGCATGATCGCGAGAAGAAAGACGTGATCGCGCGACGCATGACGTCACTGCCGGCGCGAACTGTCGCGAGACAGCGCAAATGGCTAAAAACAATCCAACATCTCATGGAGAATGCGACCGGATCAAGAAAACTTGTCGGCGAACGCATGGATTCAGGCAAGGCGATCGCGCGAGAATGTATTATTTTACAGCGCGAGCAAGAAACAAATTATCGCCAAGCTGCGGAAAGCGGAAATTTTGACATATTCACGCTCTCCGCAGAACGCGAAAATGTCAAATTATCGCAATTTCCGCGAACGGAATGAAATTTTTGCCCAGGCCTAGTTTTATGTTAATTTGATTACTAGAAATGCTTCCCTTCGTCAATTGTGAATACTGAGTTGCAGTTTCAACGATAAACATCGAAATTCAACGAAAGTAAGCTCAATTTACATGTGTAGAACTACGCTTTTCTAGGACAATGCTATAGGAGTGGTCAAGCAAAGAGAATACAAATAGATGAATACAGATACAATTGTGTCTATTCACAAACATATGAAAGGATTTTCGCACACTTTTGCATTTCTAAATTTGTAATGGAATGTAAAAGACCTAAGCCCTACAAAAAGATTGGAAATGTGTTCTATTAAAAACTAAAATCGAGTGTCACAAAGCTAGGAAGGAACGGCAAACCTTTCATGGATATAACCTTACAATGAAAAAAAGTAATATATATATTCATTTTCGATGTAATTGTTGCTAGAATGAGGAGGAAGTTCTGGTAACATGAAAAATGTCCTGGCTGAGACCTTCGAGAGCATTGAATGGTCATGAACATGTTAGAGGAAGGGTGTTGTAGGTATCTCAGGAAGCAAAGACAATAATTGAATCTAAACCTGGAACAACTACTCACGGTAAACAAAAAGAGGCAGATGAATTACATTGACATTTCACCACCCCTGGAGACACCCTTTAGACCAAATATGGGACACACACTGTTCCACTAACTCACATATTCTCTTCAAAGACTTACTGGTCAAATTGACACTAGGCTCCCATTTCGACACTCACAAACACATTGCCTAGACTCTTATCTAAATATGCCCTGAAGAAGTAATCGGCTATTTCTATATGACGAAACACATGTTAGCTAGATTCTGATCGAAGAGTAAAAGAAAAGTGTCAATAAAGAAGACTCACTTACACTATAACTTCAAGACGTTTTGGTTGATTTATTTGGGGGTGCTCGCAATTCATGTTGAAAAGTTTGTAATCTTTATCCCCAATTACACGAGTATTCGAGTGGCTGCTCCTTCTCCTTTATTGAGCAAATTATAGTGGACATGAGACTTTGCTTGTGATACGTATAGCAATTGGAAAGTGATCGAATAGGCAATACTAAAAGTACTTATCCAATAATGGATACTAAACCTGGATCAAATTCTTGTGGTTAAAAAAAAAGAGGAAGAGGGTCCATGGATAAGATAAAATTCGATTTTGAGTCAGACAAGTGTCAATCCTGTTACCTGGAGCATGCAAAAAAAACTGGCAAGAGACACCTTGCTGTTTGCTCACCTCATTTAGAGAAGGGGAACTGCTGTTTTTCTTATGGTGGATTGTGATGAGTGGAGGAGAAAAAGGATTCTGAATATGAATCGATAGGCATGCTAAGAACTTATTATAGCACCCTAAGGTCAGAAACCCATGATTTCAATATTTTAGGTTATCATTGGATATCTGGGTCATAATAAGATCATTATTAAAAAATTGGAATGATCTCATCATCATCATGGGAAATGGTTACAAAAATTATATGATGAGAGAACCTTAGTTGGATGAAATAGGACAGTTGCTGGCTCCATGAATTAGATAGTTATATTAGTCAAAATACGTGTCACCAGTTGATCTTAGAGCAGAGGTTGTTTAAAATTGTAAGCAGCATTCTTTGAAAGTATGGTGGGGAAGTAAAATCTTTCATTTTCACTGGGTCATGCAGCTATGATAGTAGTGCTCAATGAATAAAAAAAAAAAACAAGTGCTCTGCTGTACTTCCGACTCTAAATGCTAAGCGGAAGGGGGAAACCCATTTGCAGGAGTTTGCTGTAATGAAGCATATCATTATGGTTTTCATGTCTAGTCTTTAGGATAAGGTGGATTGGGAATCGTCCGGAGAAATCTGGAAGTGTGATATTCTGCAGTATGTTATGATAATTATTCTTATAATGTGCTTGATTACTCATGGGTGTTTTGGTGCTGCCTTATTCTGAAACCAGTGTGAACAGTGATTTTCCGTCATAGGGAGCCTAACAGAACTCAGAACTATGAATTCATTGGTTAAAAAGCCATGTTTTAAGTGCTTTCCTTAACTATAGGAGATTAGTCATTTCTTTCAGTTTGAGAGGGAGAGAGTTCCAAAGTTTGGTTGTACAAACAACAAAGCTTTTATCTCCCCATTGGGATTTCCTAAATTTGGGGACTATAAATGTTTTGCTGCCATTGATCGTAGTGGTCTCGCAGGGATATACCAGGAAAAGTTTTGCATTTGATGCTCAGGTCCTGTGTTGTGAGGTTCCTTAAAGGTAATACCCAGCGCCTTGAAGGATATTCTTTTTTTATAGGTAGCCAGTGCAACTCTCTGAGTGCAAGAGCTCCTGACTGATGGTTTTGTATTCCAAAAAAGAGATGTGTTGATGCATTTTGTAATGTTTGCAATTAGGTCAGTAGTTTTTGTTGCATGTTAATGTACAGGGCTTACAGTAATCTAGCTTAGATAGAATTAGTGCTGTGGAATTGTCTTTTGGAGGTTAGCTGGGAGAAAAGGAAGAATGTTCCCGATTGTTTAGAGGATGTAGAAAACAGATGAGGAGATCTAATTGATCTGGTTGTCAAATATCAGCTTGTGGTCAAACAGGATACCTAGGTTCCTTACATTTTCAAGGTGTTGGCAAAGCACCGATATCCTGGGTCCACCAGCTAGGGAACCAAAAGGAGGGATTGTTTCCAAGCTAGATGCCAAAAGTCCTTCCTGAGTTCAATTTTAAATAGTTGTTATTCATCCAGGCTCCTATATTGTTCATGCAGTCATGGAATGTGATGACTGAGTGGTCTGGGTTGCCTGAAACTGAGTCCACAATTTGGGTTTCATCAGCATAAGATATTACTTAGAACCCAAATGTTTATATCAGCTTGGCAAGCTGAGTGATGCATAAGTTAAAGAAGATAGGGCTCAGGGAGGAGCCCTGAGGCACTTTGCATTGGAGGGTAAAGAAATTTGATAGAAAGTTATCCAGTGCTACACATTGTTCTCGTTCTAACAGGAATGATTTGAGGAGGGCAAGCACCACTCATCTGATTTCTAGTGTGTGGAGCTGGTCAATTAGGATAAAATGGTTGACCATGTCAAACGCTGCTAAGAGGTCCAGCAAGATAAGAGCAGCATTTTCTCCTTTGTCAATATAAGCTCTTGTATTCTCCGATGCAAATATTTAGGCTGATTCTGTGCTGTGTTGGCTTCTAAAGCCAAACTGAGTTGAATCTAAAAAATGGTTTGCATCTATAAAATCTATCAGTTTATGGTTGATGGCCTTATCTGTGACTTTCACTGGAAATGGAAGTCAGGATATTGACCGATAGTTATTCGGGTCTGTTAGAGGGATGCGCTTTTCCAGACTATTGTTAAGGATATTGGTTAGGTAGACTGAGATTGTTTCAGGATTCTATTGAAGGATTTTGGGGGACAGGTGTTATTGGGGGTGCCAGTCTTCATTGGGTATGTCAATCTAAGTAGCTTAACCATTGTTAGTGGTGAGAAGGAGGTTAGAGATTCTGAGTTGGTTGAGGAAGGTATATCTCTGGAGGAACAAGAAGTAGATGTAGATTTGGCTATAAAAGCTGCGTAAACATTTTCAAATTTAGCTTGGAAAAAGGTGGCTAGCGTATTGCAGAAAGATTGTTTGGAGTTAATTGGAGAGTGATTTGACTGTTTTAAAGAACTCTTTAGTGGAGTCTTTGGCAGTTTAAATTTTTTGGGGGAAGAAAGATAAAAAATGTCTTCGAAAATCATGGTTTTGTATTCTTTTAGCGATTTTTTTGTATTGGTCTCTTTCTTTAACATTGTAGTGCTGTCTCTATCTATATTCTAATCTGCAACATAGTTGTATTGGGGTTTTCAGTTTTTCCAAAAAACAGGGTTCGTGGTCATTGGCTTATGATTTGTAGATTATTTCTTGGGAACTAATTGGTTGACAGCGTTTTCTAACCAAGTGTAATATTTGGAGACAATCTGGTTCAGATTTTTGGCAAAGGTGGGTTTTGTCCTATTAGAGACCATTTTTAATTTATTGAGTTTATGGCACGGGTGTGTTTTTTTTCATTGAATGGGGGTGAGCTAAGGATAGCACTTTTTCTGTCAGTTTGATGTTGAACATTACAGCTGAGTGGCTACACCAAGTGAGTGGCAGTACTTTTCTGATTTTTATGTAGGCGTTGTCAGTAAAGATCCTGTCAAGGGTTTGACTTGCCACATGAGTAGGATAATTTGCTGTTTGATTTAAGCATGAGCTGATCATGGTTCCTATCAGGGTTTCTGAGTCTTTTTCCAATTGATTCACTAGGTGAAAAATAAAGTCACCTAGAATGGTGCAGTTTGTTGTATTAAAACTAGATTCCAGACTAGGGCTTAGATTCTGGCTGAATGATGATCTAGGGCCCGGTGGGTGGTAAATAAGCAGCCCGCCGAAGGTGTTATTTGGATTTTAAAGACAGGGGTGCGTACTCTGCATAGAGCCAATGGAGCGAGAACGTGGCTGTAAGGTGGTAAGGTATACTATTGTGAGGCCCTCACCACTTTTATTTGGTCAGTCTAGTTTGCATAAAGAGTAGTCAATGGGTATGGCGGCTTCCAAGTCAAGCCAAGAGGAAAGGTCAGCCCAAGTTTCGGTTATGACAGCTAGGTCCAATTTATTAGTATCTATGAAGTTGTTAAACTCAGTCTTTTTTTATGAGGGAGCTACCATTAATTAGAGTACATTTAAGAGGCTCTTTTATCATTTCCTTATTCATGATCACTAGTTTGGTTGAGGAAGTGGCTTTCATTTTAAGGATTTAAAGCATAAGGTTCTTAACCGAACATTTGCTGTTGCCCATATTTGCCTGTGGATGGAGGGTAGTACAGGAAGGTCTCTTACCAAAAGTTTTAAGAGTGAGGAATTCCTCCCTCGAGTAAGTTATCTTGTGGTGGTGCCGGGGGAGAAACGAGCAGGGGGGCTGGAGCTGCTTGCTGTCCAGGTTCAGGCGAGTGCAAATGGGCTTGCCTTATTGGCACCTTTGGCATACCTGCTGAGTGGATGCGCTGTGCCAGGGAAGTTGTAGGTAGGCATAATGGGGTGGCATGCTTGGGTTTCTAGCAAGATGGCGCTTTGCAGTGCAAACTAAAAAAGAAGGTTGACATTAAAATTCAAACAGGGGTCCAGCTACCCTTTGTGTACTACTGCAAGCTCCCTTGCAGGTAAAAATTTCTGGTAACAGAAATCAAACTAAAGCAAAAAGGTTAAAAGCTAATAAGGCATAAAAGATTCCAAATGAGTGGGGCTCAGAGGTCCTTTGCATATGGCGCCTCTACGGCTCTCAGGAGCCAGGCAACTTCCAAAACCACACTCTAGTGATTACAAAAAAATCAAATGGTCACATGGACACTACCTTCAGGCGAGGCAGCACAGACATGCTGTGTAGGTGAATTTATAGGTTGGAATCAAGGGAGGGGGGCTTGTCTGGGAGCATGGTGACACAGTGCTTTGCAGCGCAAACTAAACACAGTGGGGAATTCATATTCAACCAGGGGTCAAGGAACCACTTGTGTACTACCTACCGCAAGCTCCCTTGCATAGACACTACTGTTAGCATAAATCAAACTATAGCAAAAGGTTGAAAGCTAATAATGCATAAAATAATAAAAACGAGAGGGACCCAGAGGCTCTTTGTATATGGCGCTGCTACGGCACTTCAGTAGCCAAGCAACTCCCAAAACCGCAGTCGAGTGCATAGAAAGAAATCAAATGGTCACATGCACAGTACCTTCAGGTAAGGTGGCGTGGACGCCTTGTGCTGGTCAATTTGTAGGTCGGCATCAGGAGGGGGCATGTCTGGTGGCTTGGCGACACTACAATGGAAACTAAAAGCAGTGGGGGAAAATAAAATGCAAGTAGGGGTCCAGCAACCCCTCGTGTACTACCACAAGCTCCCTTGCAGGTAGATACTACTGGTTACATAAAAAAAAAAAATGTATTGAGATCTTGGCGGAGGGGAATACTCCACCACAAACGTGACGGAGATCCCGTCCGCCGTATTACGATCCCATTATATCCTATCGAGATCGTAATATGGCAGACAGGATATCCATCACCTTTTTGAAGGAGTATTCCCATTCACCGAGATGTGAATAAGGCCCTAAATCAAAAAGGTTAAAAGCTAATAATGCATAAAAGAATCAAAGCGAGTGGGGCTCAGATTCCTTTCTATATGTCACTGCTATGGCGCTTCAGGAGCCAAGCAGCTCTAAATCCTGCACTTTAGCGCATGCTCAGAAATCAAATAGTCACATGCACACTTCCTTAAGGTAAGGCAGCGCAGACACACTGTGCCAGTCAATTTGTAGGTCGGCATCATGGGTGAGCTTGTCTGGGGCATGGCAACATGGCACTTTGTAGCGTAAACTGAAAACAGTGGGGTGAAATTAAATTCAAACAGGGGTCTAGCCACCCCTCGTGTACTACCGCAAGCTCCCTTGCAGGTAGACACTGCTGGCAACATAAAACGAACTAAAGCAAACATGTTAAAGGCTAATAATGTATAAAAGAACCAAAATGAATAGTGCTCAGAAGCCCTTTGCATATGGTGCTGCTATGGTGCTTCAGGAGATAGGCAACTCCCAAAACCGCAGTCTAGTGCTTACAAGGAAATCAAATGGTCACATGCACAGTACCTTCAGCCAGTAGATGTCAGTTCTTCCTCGGCCCATTTAGGACGCCTTCATTCGATGTAGGACAGTATATCCTAGTAAGGACATTTTGTGTGAATCATTTTCTGATTTAGGAACCAGAGAAGACACTGTGCGGCATATTCACAAGCTTCCAGTGATGTTGTGGTGGTGATAGGGGCCATATTCACAAGGCAGGCTTAACCCTGCCTTGTGAATAGGCCCCCTTTCATGCTGTGTTTAGCGTGAAAGCGTTGTCCAGTGGGTGTTGTGGTGGGCGTTCCACGGCAACACCCATTGATATTTATGCTGCCCCCTATTCATAAGGGCAGCGTAAATAGGAGCTAACGCCAAACTTAAGACCAGGAAAACTCTGGTCTTAAGTTGGCGATACTAGGAGAAATGCTTTACTTGTCCTCGTTTTTGCATTTTCCATGTGTGCTGCCTTGTGCAGCACACATGGAAAATGCAATGGTTTGTTTATGTACAGGAAGGTGTCCCTTCCTGTGCATAAACAAACCTTTTTTTTAAAATACAATTTTGTAACTTACATGCGTGCTGCATGAAGAGGCACACATGTACGTTACAAACTGGCATTTTTGGTTTGTTTCTGTGCAGGAAGGGACACCTTCCTGTACATAAACAAACCTCCCTGCTTGCAGACACGCTTGCACTCTGGTGCAAGGGTGCCGGCGTTGGCGCCAAGGTGTGAAACTTAGCGCCATTGCAGGGGGGAATGTAAGGCTGCACCATGTCCTTGTGAATATGGTGCAGCCTTGCTTTTCAGAAGTGGCAGAGAGAGGCTTTAAGCCAAGAAGGCTAGCGCCTCTCTCCGCCACTTCCTTGTGAATATCCCCCTGTGTGTCCAGCAAAGAAGTGAGTTAGATTAATTGCTGCAGTGGTGGGTCTCTGTATAAAACAAGTCATGTGTCTTCACCATCGCTGCTATGCCCCTGATACGTAGTTCTGTCTTTGCCAATTTTTGCTGTAGTTTGGTATCTGAAAAAGCAGGTTTTGCTACATCTTAGTGGTATGTACTTCCTCAGTACATACCTCTCTTAGTGGTGGGTGCACAGGACGAAAACTTGACCATTTAAAGAAGCACTTACGACGGGGTTGAGAAAATGGAGATTGCGATGCAAGCTCTCTGGAAGTGAACACATGTTGCAGTAGAGAAAACAGTGTGGCATCTCTTAAAATAAAGGTATGCCATCAATGGCACTGGTGTTTTGGTTTGTGCCACATAAAAAAAGTAGTGTCTGCAGTTGTGTTACATACATATTAGTGTCTGCAGTTCCATATCTGGCAAACTCGTCAGTGCCCCCTCACCTTTTAATTTATATTTAGACTAAGACCCGTCAAGGAGCTGCCCCTGGGCAGTGAAACAGATCCACTCACAATATGCCTCTCCCTGTGCTCTGCCAGGACCATGATCTTGCAGACAGGAGAATGGCAAGGATACTGACAGGTGGCACCCTGGCCCTGGTAACACTAAAACCACCAACCTAAGATTACATATGTTCCCTATGCAATCAGCGGGCTAATAAGTCTCATGAACGTGAGCACTGCCGTGACTAAATATCGAAGTGTGGGTATCCCACTTCCAGATGACCCTGGGACCGTGGGCACCCCCATTTTCTGACAGAATGCACAGGCTAGTTATTTTGCTCTTCACCTATGTTAACACTGCTGACCTTGCCATCTCTTACCTGGTCAATTAAGTTATATCTTACGAGTTACCATTATAAAGTCTGGTACCTTGGATGTGAAGGTTAAGAAACTTTTCTTCTGGAGCATAGTGCTGAACTCTTACGGCTTCAGAAATTGCTCCAGTCTATTAGTCAAATCTCACTTCATGAGTTGTTAGACACACGTCATAAAATAATAATGTATAGCTAGCTAAACGTCTGTCAGGAAGCACAATTAGTCATCTCTCTGCGTGGCTATGACCTTTCAATAAACAATTTGCAGCTAACGTGCAATTAACATTTAAAGTACTGTAAAGTTTCAAGTTACGTAAAGTTTAAGGAGAAGAAATTGTGTTGGTGAAGTTTTACAAATGAAGCAGTCAAAGGATTGATAAGATTTATAGGAAGTATAGGAAGCATGGCTGACATACTTGACTATGAACGAGAGGTGTGGTAATCTCCTGGGTGGATGAGTTAAAATGTATTGTAATCTAAGAAACAAGCATCTACATGGACATTTCATGATTTCATGAGTGATACAGGAGGATTCTGTGATGGAGGTCCATCACAGAATTTACCAGTCACCTCACATCCCCCTTACGGACCTTATCAGCAACAAAACATCACATTTAAAATGCATAATGATAATGAAAAACTGGAGAGCGAGAATAGACATGCAAGTAGAGTTTCCTAAAACTTCCCAAAGGAAAGCTAGCCCAAAAATCTGTGAGGGTGATTCTTTTGTCTTAAGCTGAGATGGGGCATTTTTCTGCAGAACGAAGAAGGAGAAATTATTTTCAAGAACAAATTGTCAGGAGATGATTGCTTAACAATGACGTGGCTGGGAGCTTCTTCTTCCCTTGAAGACTGTGTTCCAGTGTCAATAAATAGCCTTCCAACTTGCCACCATTGTCCACCCTACACCTTAACAGCATTGCCTCTTATCTCTAGGATTCAAATAGGGGTTGGAAAACGTGGACAATTTGTTTCTCAGCAAAAGGAGATCTTTGATTCCGACTCACTCACAAGCAGTAGAGACTGGCCTCGTATACTTTGAGTCATGCCCTGCTTTGCATTTCTATACTCTTAAGGAGTTGGGGGAAGTGCTAAATACTCTGCGAGGTATGCGGCCAGATTTACAAGACCCTTGCGACACTTTTACGCCGCCGTTGCGTCACTTTTGTGACGCAGCGGCGGCGTAAACCATGCCACACGTTGCGACTTATTTACAACGTGACGCATCTAGGCAGGTACGTCACATTGTAAAGCCTTGCGCCACATGAAACCTGCATCAGGTTTCATGTGGGGGTTCTGTCGCAGGGTGGGCGATCCCTCGCAGGAAAGTCCCGTAAAACTGACGCAGTGAAATCTTACGACGCTGCTGCATCTAATCCTTACACCTGCTTGAAGCAGGCGTAAGGAGTGACGTACCACGTTAAGTATGGGCGGACCCTGTGCATTGCAGGAGTTGCGTCGCGCTTGCGACGCGACTCCTGCAATGCGCCACCCGTACGGCACAAGATGCGTCACGCATCTTCACCTCCTTGCACCATGGTGCACCGCATTTTAAATGCGACACATCCGTGGTGGCGCAAGGGGGGGATTATGTGACGCATCTGTTCTGGCGCATCCCTGCTGATTTGCAGAGATGTGCCAGAAGTTGTAAATCTGCCCCAAGGTTTCTGGGGAGCAGACAAGCTGCTCACTGTTAATGAATGGGAAGGGAAGACAGACGAGGAGGTATTGCAAGTGTTCCTGCTTGCACAAGAACACTGAGGGAAATACACGCTTGTAAAGGTTCACTTCTAAATACATAAATATGTGCATGTACAACCGACACCAGGGAGCTGAACGGTGGAGCTTGTCTATTACAGCAGTGCTATAAGAGGCAGGGGGAGGGGATACATGGCAGAACCGAAGCACTACATGTGCGCAGCTTGTTTGTTGCTGTGTATGTTCTTTCTACTGAAGGCCCCGAGCTGCAGTGCTCAGCGACTCTCGTAACTTCTCACTATAGCCAAGTATGTTAGCAATACCGCAGCCTCCAGCACTGTCACTGAGACCACCTGCAGCACAGCAAACTGGTGAGATGGCAAGGATGGGACCAGAGGATGTGAGAGGCGGTGTCTTTCTGCGACCACATTGCCGTAGGTGCTTTTTCTCATTTAAAATGTGGGTTCATCTTGTGGCTCCTCTGCTCCCACTCGTGCCTGCAGCCTCAGAGGACGTGTTAGTTTTAAAAGGCGTTGCAAAGTTTGTGCTTGAAATGCCTTAGACACAGGAACACTTGAGTCGATTTCCTTTCAGTTAGTTCTCAAATAGCCTGCTTTTTCATTTTCAGGTACTCAACGTTACCTTTCTAGTACTTTTTTCTTTTTCAGTTCAGAAGATATTTTATTGAAACAATTAAGATGTCATCATACAATACAAGATATCAAGTTCTGTCATTACATTACAAATCCATCGTAAAAAGGACAATAAAATCGGCCAATAAATAAACAAAGAAAAGGTAAAAAATCGCAATTGGAACAAAAGCAACAATAAAGTAAAAACATATGTCGGAACGTGTCAGAGTTTCAAGGTGGTTTAGGGACCTCTTGCTGGAATGGGTGCGGCAAGGTGTGCCGTTGAGCGCTAGCATCAATAAACATTGTAACAGGTGACCAAAAATGTAAACGTTTTGGTGCCAGATGTAAAGTATAAACAAAAGAGGTATCTAATCTATGGTTATGACACACAGCATACCACCAAGCCTTATAAGAAATTTTCGTACAGTCTTTCCAGTTTGCGGTAATTTGTTGAAGAGCAACCACAATTAACAAGTCAAGGATTTTGATATTAAACTTAGAATTTTCCCAAATATGCGACTAGCTTCCACGAAAAACATGTGTAAAAGAAAAAGTAAACTTAGGACCATAAATTCGATTAATTTGGGACCAGACTTGATGCCAGAAAGTATATACACATGGACAATAAAATAACATATGGAATAAATCAGCATTTGAAGATGAACATGTCCAACATAAGTCTGATACAGTCGAAAAGGCTTTGCTTAAAGTGGCAGGTGTAAATAAAAGCCTATTATATCCGAAAAACAGTGTTTGTGTTGTGTTAGCTGCCCTGGAGGATTTACGTATTTTGATCCATATTTTGGCCCAAAGTGCTAAGGGCCAGGAAGTCATAAGGTCCCATTCACATAGTTGTTTAACTTTGGACTTCGGTCTGTCAGGGTACGTAATTTGTAAAAAATTGGATATGGTGGAAGCTTTAGGCTGGGACTGTAACAGAGTGTGGAGACACGAGGAAGTATATGGTAAGCTAGGGGTGTTGGCTAAAGTGGAAAGCTGGATATATGTGTCCATCACTGCTTTCTTAAGGTGGTTTTACTTATGGATAAATGAGGATGGGAGATTGAACGATGTACTAAGTAAGGAAAATGGTATAAAATCAGGACCGGAGAATAATTGATACACCCATGATATTCCCCTTTGTCTCCAAGACCTCCAATAGAAGGGTTTATTACGGATGAGTAGGGTTTTGTTATGCCAAATTGGTGAGTTAAGAAAAGAGTCTAAGGTAATACAAGTGGAATTAAGAGTTGATTCCAGTAGTTTGGAGGTGATCTTGATAATGGGGGTGGAAAGGGATTGCGGTTTTCGTGAGAAGAAAAGATATTTGTGAAAGGAGAAGGGGGAGAGAAATAGACGTTCAAGTGAAGTCCAAAGAGGACAATCGTCTGTGGAGTCAAGTAACCAAAAGGAGGCTTGACGCAAAAGAAAAGCTCTCTGATAGGCCGGAAAGTCTGGGAATCTAACTCCACCTTCTGATTTGGCTCTAGTTAACTTTAATAAAGACATTTGAGGCTTTTTGTTACTCCACAAAAAGGAGGAAAGGATAGAATTGATTTTCTTAAATAAATTGGCAGGTATAATAACTGGGATATTAGAGATAGTATATAAGGCTATAGGAGCCAACATCATCTTAATAGTTTCTAATCGTCCCCACCAAGATAAGTAAAGAGGATGCCATTTAGTAGTTAATTCTGATTTTTTTTTAATACATTTGTTCATACATAGTGTAACTGTGTCCGACAACGAAGAGGTAAAATATAGTCCTAAATACTTAATATGCCTGGGATTCCACATGAAGTTAGATGCACTAAAATCTGGTTTAAAAGTATACTTACTTAGGGGCAGAATCTCACATTTATCATTATTCAATTTGTAGCCAGATATTAGGGAACAAGACTTCACTTCCATCAAAAAAGCAGGAATTGACTCTTCCGGTTTTGACACAAAAAGCTAAATATCGTAAGCATAAGCTGCAAGTTTAATGTGGGAATTAGGTGTTTGGAAACCATATAAATTTGGATTTTGGCGTAGTTTACACAGAAAGGGTTCTAGAGCTAAATTGAAAAGGAAGGGAGAAACGGGGCACCCCTGTCGCACTCCTCTACCCAAATCAAAAAAAGGAGAGATTAAGCCATTAGTGCAGACTGCAGCTCGAGGGTTAGAATAAAGAAGAGATATCAGAGATATAAATTTAGGACCAAAGCCAAACCATTTGAGAGTATAAAACAAGTAATCCCATTCTACTCTATCAAACGCTTTTTCTGCATCCAATGCTATGGCTGCCAAGGGAGATTTTAGGTGGGATGACTTGGATAGAACATCAAAGAAAAGTAGTGTGTCATCCGTTAGGACACGCCCCTTAACAAACCCAGATTGCTCTTTACCCAATAAATTCGGGAGATAGGAGTCTAAACGTGCATCAAAAGCTTTGGAAAAAAAATTGTAATCAATATTGACTAAGGAGCTAGGCCTATAGTTTGTACAATGCTGGGAGTCTTTCCCCTCCTTAGGAATAAGACATATGTGTGCTTCGGAAAAGGAACCAGAGGACCTATCTAGTGAACAGAAAGAACTTAATAGGGCATATAATTTAGGCATTAGGAGTTTGGAGAAGTACATATAGAACGCAACAGTAAAACCATCAGGGCCAGGTGCTTTGTCTTTTTTAAGAAGAGAAAGGGCTTTGAAAAGTTCTTGTTGGGAAGCTAGGTCATCAGGATTGCCATGAGCTTTTTGAATAGAAGTGAAGAAATGTGATAATGATTGGTGTGTAGGATGCGTTTCGGATGCATATAGGGATTTATAAAAAAGAGAAAACTCATTTAATATCTCGGAGTCTTTAAATTTGAGAACAGAGTTCTTGTCATATATAGATTCAATATTCAATTTGTTATGACGGATTTTTAAATAATTAGCCAATATTTTCCCTGCTTTTTTTTTGCCTCCGTAAAATTTTGCACCAGACTTTAAAAGGTATAATGGACCTTTTATTGAATTGCATTTTGGCATTTATAAGAGCTGTAAGGCATTCTTCCGAGTGTGATGTGTAGTGCGTATGCTCCAATCTCTTAATATCAAGAAGAAGATCATGTGTGATCTTACGTGCCTTTTTCATTTTTGGGCCACATACCTAATGACGAAGTCCCTAGCTGAAGCATTAAAAGCATCCCAAACAGTTGAAAATGGAAAGGAGTCACTATGACTTATAGCAAAATATTCATTAAAAAAAGTGATGAAAGCGGTTGTAAAAACTGAATCTAAAAGGAGGGAATTATTGAAGCGCCATCTTCTAGGTGCATTAATTTTAGGTAGTATGTCAATTCCAATTGAAACAGGGGCATGGTCTGACAATAGAATGGGGCCAATTTCTGCATGTGTAAGGGTTTGCGAGATATTATGTGAAACAAACATGGAGTCTATTCGTGACTGAGTTTGATGAGCCGGCGAATAAAAGGAATATTCTCTAGTCATTGGATTACACAGTCTCCAAGCATCCAAGAGTTTATGTTGAGTAATGGTGTGAACAAAAGATTTATGAGGCTCATTGGGGGTAAAAGACACTTTGGAACATCTTTCCACAAACGGGTCATAAATCTGATTACAATTACAATATAAAATTATCTTCAATACAGTGAGTAATTTGCTTAGCTAGGGTATGCCAAAAAGTAGTATCCCCACCGGTGGGTGCATAAACATTCAAAAGAGAGACAGGAACACCTTTAAGAGACAAATTGACATTTAACCATCTACCATCAGCATCCGAGTCTTGTGAAATGAGTGTAACTGGGAGCAATTTCCGACAAAGTATCATGACTCCATTGCGTTTACCGTCCCCTTGAGAAAAGAATACTTCTCCTACCCATCCTCTTTTAAACTTCAAGGATTCAATATCAGTAAGATGCGTTTCTTGCAGAAAGACTATATCAGAATTCAATTTAGCTAAATGTGTTAAAACTCGTTGCCGTTTAATGGGAGAATTCAATCCCCTAACGTTCCATGAAACTAATTTTAAAGACATAAAATTTCAAAGAGGGAGAAAGGTATAGTAAAGATGATAGACAAATCTAAGCCAATGAAACCAACATTGTATATAGAGAATAAGAAAAAAAGAAGAAAGATAGCTCAGGAGCAAAAGAGAGAAAGAAACAGAGATTTGATGTAATAAGCCAAGAACAAAGAATATCAATAGTGAAACCAGGAAAGAAAAATATAATAGTGGAGTAATGCAAAGACAGGCATATAAAACAAGGAATAGTTACAAACCTGAAAATAAACATGAAAGAAAAAACAATACGACTGGTGACATCCAAAGAGAAATAGTCAAGGAAAAAACAGACAAAACAAAAAACAAGAGACAAAACAAGAAACATACCTACAAAAAGGGAACACGAGTGTGGGGGTGGGAAGAACCACATGGAGCAGACGAGACGTCTAGCGAGGGCTGGACTGAACCGAGGGAGAATCACGCCAAGACGAGAACACAGCTGTAAAAAACAGAAAGTGACAAGTTGAGCACTATCCTAAATGATGAACAATAAACAAAGAGAATAGAACATCTAACATGAGCAGAAGATAATACAATCAGTTTTCATCTTTTTTGAAAAACTTTAAAAGGTAAATTGGAAACAAACTTGTAAAATATTAGCACTTTCCTGCACCTAAAAAACAACAGGAAGACAAATATGAAAGTCAAAAAAAATCATGTGATGTATGAGGAGGAAGATCCTGAAGCATCTATGAGGTTTGTCTTGTGTGAGTTAATGAAGATTTGAAGACGTAATGGATCCTCATAAGAAGCTGTTGTATTATTGTAGGTGACTTTAAATAGGCATGGATGGTAAAGACCATATCTAGCACCCATGGAGCGCAAGTCAGGTCTCAGGTTAAGGAAAGCTTTGTGTCTGGCTGCTGTAGCCTTAGAGTAATCCTGTGCGAAAAACAATGATGATCTAGACCAAGAGATTCGTTGGATGGCCTTGGCGGTTGACAGCACTTTCAAGAGATCCGTTTATTCAAGGAAGTAAAGGATAACCCCTCTAGGTCGCTGTGAAGAGGCTTTGCTAGTGGAGACTCTACCAAGTCTGTGGGCACATTGAATGTTTAACACCGTGTCAGCTGGTAGGTGTAGGATCTTAGGGAGAAAGGATTTGAAGAAACCGATGGGGTCCATACCTTCTGCCCCTTCCACCAGGCCATAAATACGGATGTTATTCCTTCTATTGCGGTTTTCGAGGTCCTCGACCTGTTTTTGAAGTGATGACACTTGTGATTGCATGAACGTCACAGCCTTGGTGGTGTCAGTGAAGGAGGACATAGTATGTTCCACTGTTGTAAGTCTGTTATCAAGTTGAGACTATTTATTCAACAGGACTTGTAATTTGGAATTAATTTCCTCAACGAAGGGCCTGAGAGCCCTGATCTCTTGCAGCAATAACTCCATCGAAACTGGAGAAGATGGTTTGGGTGACGAAGAGGGGTCCTTCTTCAGATGCTTAACAATAGACTTTCCTGAAGCTACTGACGTAGGATCCATCGTTGCACTGTAATCTTCTGAGAGCAGAGTATCAGGATCTTCCAGTTTGGAGAGTTCCGAAAAGAGTTTTTAGTTTTTAATGAAAGAGCGTTTTGATTTAGTTACAGTAGAAAGGGAGTCCTTTTTTCTGCCCATATAAGTTATGAGGTGAATGCAGGGAAAAGTTCAGCGTTCAGATCTTAAAGAACAAATATTCGGTCGACAATAGACAACAACACAGGGCATATGACGAAGCCAAAGGGACTGTGACGAAATATCATGCCTGTGTCTTGTTGAAAATTTTTTTAGAGCCAGGGTCACTGCATTGTCCTCAACAACACAAACCTATTGCGCAGTATTCTTTCCTCTTAAAAACAAGTAGAGCACAGGAAGGTACATTAGGAGGATAGTAAACATGAAGAAAGAACATCCTGAAAGTATTTAAACTCCGTATTTGAACTTTTAGTCCATAAAAGTTATGATAAACTTGAAGCACTCTTCAAAATGGCAGTAATATCCAGCTGTCACACAGCGCGCTGAATGATGAGGTAAAGCTGTTTTTTTCACCAATTCAAAAAATGAAATAAAGGCAAAGAAGCAGCATGTATGGGCAATTCTGGTCAAAATGCCTGGTAAAAACAACATTTAGAGCTGCTTCTGAGGTAAAAGACATCAAAATCGGCAAAAACGGGAAAAAAAGCAAAACAAAATGGCGGCCGCGGTAAAACGGTACCGCGTTTGAGCAATTACCTCGGAAAATAGCCGCGTTGTTGTTCTGGAAAGCGGCAAGCAGAGCCATGAAGGGGTGAGTGTCCTTTTAGAAAGGTATTCCGTTGGCCAACTTCGCGAACAGCCTGTGAGCGCGAAATCACCGCCGCGGCTCCGGGAGCCTCACCAGAGCGCCGCCATATTCGTTGGGCGCTAAGCCACGCCCCCACCTTTCTAGTACTTTGTGTGTCGAAGTAGAAACTCTGTAGACCTCTATTCTGTATCATCCAATTGTTAATTGGTTTGCATACTTTTAATTATTCACTGGCATCAGGTTTTCGATCCTCAGTACTATAATAAGTACATTCAGTAAATTATCTATTATTCTGCTTTTTGGATCTTTATTTTTTGAGTAAACAGGAGGCTAGTCCTTAAGCCAAGCTGCAGGGTCTCTCCTAGGTTTTTATTGTATATTATACAAAAGGGCACCTTTGAGCACATTTGTAGTCATAAATAGCTCATAGATTATTCAGAAAATATTTTAGAATCACTGATATAGTACCTGTATGAATATACCCTGGTGCCTGTCACATGTCCCGCCTTTATGCCATTCCTATGTTGATTATGACACCCCAATGAGGGTGTAATGTCTGATATTTATGTTTCCCTATTTCTTCATTGCCTGATTTTTGACAACGAGAAAGTGACAATCATAGTTGTTGAACGTCACTCATAATTACACCGAAATTATAAAAATTGTCACACATAAGCAATCTGAAACCTTGGCAGCTTTGACTGTGATATCTTTTTTATCAATGATACAAACTAATATTCATCTGACACAAGCTGGAAAGTATTTGTATGCTCATGTTTTCTACTGCTGCATTTCACCCAGAAAGTGACGTCTTTTACAAAATGCAAGATTCCAAGTGGTCGTGTTGTTGTTTATCGGCCTCTAGACTTATGATGTAAACTGTGACTGTTTCATAGGCTCATCATTACATCGCCCTGTCCTGTGCTCTCTCCTCATACGATAATCTTCATAGGCCACTCTAAACATAATACTTTGCATGAGGCAGAAATGAATTTAGTTTTCTAAGCATAAAACCTCCATGCTGATTTTTCTGACAATGCCCAAGACTAATGATCCTCCAGTAGAAGTGAAAGGTCCAACGGAGGCGATTTCTCATTTCTTGACAACAAGATATTTAGGCCAACATCCAACACGAACATTGATTAATCTGATTCACAAATATTTCACATCACGCTTCAGGCAGCTGCATTTTCCCGGTGCGTTACCGCATTCTTTGTCTTCGTAAATGTTCAGAATGATAGAATAAACTGTAGATGCAGCCCAGGTAAAGACAGTGCCTTAGAAATACACGTTTCCTACAGGAGGAGGTATGTGTATGTTTTATTTTTTATTTATTCATAAATAGATAGATAGATAGATAGCTAGACAGACAGACAGACAGACAGATAGAGATAGATAGATAGATAGATAGATAGATAGATAGATAGATAGATAGATAGATAGATAGATAGATAGATAGATAGATAGATAGATAGATAGATAGATAGATAGATAGATAGATAGATAGATAGATAGATACCCTAGCTCTTCAGAGCGTTTGAGGACTCGCGTGCTTTAGCGCTGTGCTGAAGGTGCACTGCGTTTTTTAATTCACCCGTTTTGTATTTCTGTTAATTTTTAGCTTGTTCTCCCCTGATTTTAAGACTGGGCATTCTCCCTCTTACCTGCACTTTAATTGTTGACTCACCGCTGCTTTAGCGGGTCCGGTTCTGGGGCTTCCGATATCGTGGAGAATCGTGCGCCATCTTGGGAGTGGTGGTGACGTTTTCTGGGCGCCATTTTGAGCGGTCTAGTGGTGGTGCAGACACGCGGTCACCCTATTTAAACCGGTCCTCAAGCGCGCAGCGGTAACATGCAGCGGGCGCGCCTTCATTGCGCCTGAGTCGTGCCAGAGTCCTGCCCGTCTGCGCCCGTCAGCGCTAAGGAGGCGCGAGGCATGGCGGTACTCTGCTCGTGGGAGTTTGTACCATTCTAAGGTTATGTCCTCGGTGAGTGGATATTCCAGGGATGAGTTGTTGGGTATCGGGCAGTCGGTCCCATGTTGTGCACATGGGCCTGTTAGCCCCCTCTGTGGCCCGTATAAGTGTGCCTGTGGAATTTGGTCGCTTAATGCCCCTTATTCGATCTCTGTTCTGACGGAGTCCTCTCCGGTTAAGTCCTCTCATAGTAGACCACAGGTCTCTCGAGATATTACTATTTGGAATCTCAACATCAGGTCCCTTCTGAAGCACCACTCAGAACTTCATGATCTTATAAGGGATGAGACACCTGACGTGTTCTTCATGATGGAAACATGGCTTCAGGAAGTGGACACGGCAGCTGTGAATCTTGCACTCCCTCCAGAGTATTCCATCTTCACTCACAATCGGGCATCTAGGGGAGGTGGCATCGCCGTGGTCGTAAAATCCTGCTACCCTTGTGACTGGAGGGTAGTGAATTTGGTAGGATGTGAAAGTGCGTTCTTCAGAATTTCTATTAGCCATCATTTTACTTTGTCTGGCCTTCTAATTTACCGTCCTCCCGGGTGTGACACTGCTTTTAGAAAGGCTCTCCCGGAATGTGCCAGCTCTTTGGCAATGGGCTGCGCAAACTTCAGCATCCTTGGAGACCTTAATCTCCATTTTGATTGTTGTCATATCTCTGCCATTAGTAGTACTTTGGTGGATTTGGAGGCCCTTCAGCTAAATCAGCTGGTTACCTCCCCCACTCATTTGGGGGGCCACATTCTTGATCCTTTATTTACAAACTTGACAGGGGCCAAGGTGGCTAGGCCCAGCCCAGTTGCCTGGTCCGACCACTTTTTAGTGAAAATTCTTCTTTTGATCAAAAAACATCCATTCAAGCCCCTGGATAGAGTAGTGCATAAACACCACTGGAAGAAACTCAAACTGGAGGATTTTCACCATCTCCTGGAGGTCAACCCACTAGGCCCTTTTCTCAATGTAGATTCTGGATATGACCTTTTTTGTGATTGGGTTTCTCTGGCCTTGGATGTATTGATCCCCGCGGTCTGGATGAAATGTCGTCCCAGAGAACCCAGCCCATGGTACGACAGTTCCCTGGTGCAATTAAAAAAAGCTTGTAAACAGGCAGAAAGGGACTGGTGGAAATCCTCTGAGGCTGGGAAAAAAACTCTGTACTTTTCTAAAATTAATACATATCATAGAGCTGTGTGTAGAGCTTGTGCAGCCTATTACTCCCAGGAATTTAGAACTAGCCTCAATCCGACCAAGCTATTTTTTAAGGTCCTAAAGGACCTGACGGCTAAAAGAGCTTCTGCGGCGGAAATTTGTTCAGTGGCCCATTGCGAAGATCTGCCCTCTTTCTTCCTTGAAAAGGTCCAAGCTATTTATCGTGCCTTCCCCATTACTGAGCCGGTAGCTGAGCCTACTTAGCCCTACACCGGCCATATGTGAGGCCTTGGCCTCACTCCCTAGTTTGTCGATGGAGACATTTCATAAGTTGGCATATAAGATAAAATCTGGCTCATCAGCGGATCCTGTGAGGCCAGCCCAGTTCAGAGACTCTGCTGATATTTGTCTTCCTCCACTGCGCCACCTCATAAATCTTTCTCTCGCCTCGGGTGTTGTTCCAATTAAATGGAAACAGGCTGTTGTGACACCCATATTGAAAAAGTCTACAATGGACCCCCTTAAACTCGAGAGCTATCGCCCGATCTCTCTCCTTCCCTGGGCCGCGAAAGTTGCTGAGGCATATGTGAACGGGGTGCTGTCTGAACATCTTGTGAGGGCAAGCATTCTGGATTCCTCCCAGAATGGCTTTCGTGCTGGTCACAGCACCGAGACAGCCTTGCTCTCAATGACGGAACATCTTCGATCTGTGCTTGACTCTGGTCAGACTGCGGCACTGGTATTACTTGATCTTAGTGCCACGTTTGATACGGTCTCGCACAGGAACCTACTTCAACGTCTCAGAGAGGCGGGTGTTACAGACACTGCACTCGACTGGTTCCGCTCCTTCCTTGCTGATCGGACCTTCAAGGTTGCTACCCCGCCTTTTGAGTCCAAGTCCTATCCGCTGGAGCTGGGTGTGCCTCAGGGTTCGTTGTTGAGTCCCACATTATTCAACCTTTATGTGAGACCGCTAGCGGCTGTCGTCAAACATTGGGGCATGACTATGGTCTCTTATGCTGACGACACGCAGCTGGCGGTCGCCCTGAGTGGGGACTCCGACCTCGACGCCCCCAGATTCCGGGATGGACTCCTGGCGGTAGCTAGCTGGATGAATGCCAACTGTCTTCAGCTTAATGCTAAAAAAACTGAGGTCATGATTGTGGGCAAGCACACGGATCTTTGGGGTGACATGTGGTGGCCTCCTGAGCTGGGTGGAACTCCTATTCCAGTTGCAGAGGTAAAAAACTTGGGGGTGTGGTTAGATCCTGCCCTCAGTTTTAGTGGCCACACAAAAAAGTGGCGGCCACCTGTTTCGGCATTTTAAGAGGGTTGAGACCTATCTTGAGGTTCTTTGATGCTCCTACCAGGCAGTTGGTCATACAGGCATCCGTACTATCTCGGCTTGACCACGCCAGTTCGCTCCTGTTGGGGGCCAACCAGACTGAAATTGCCCGGATGCAACGTATCCAGAACGCCGCAGCAAGAGCCCTGGTAGGTTTACCGAGGTTCTGTTCTGCGGAAAGTACCATCCGTTCTCTGCACTGGCTGCCAATGGCACAGAGGATCCATTTTAGGACCTTGTGTCTTTCTTTTAAGATCCTCAAGTGGGCCTCTCCCCAGATTCTTGATAATCTTTTGGTGCCTTACGTGCCCTCGCGTTCTTTGAGATCCCTGGGTCAAAACTTGGTGGTGGTCCCACGGTTCAGGCTATGCAGGGCCGGAGGCCGGTCCTTCTGGGTTTGGCTGCAAAATTGTGGAATTCTCTTCTGTCCCACATTCGTGAAATGGATGAGCTTTTGAAGTTTAGAAGGACTATTAAAACGCATTTGTTCCCTCATTCATCTTAGTACTTTGATCTGCGCGCTTCTGCCCTTGTACAGCTGTGTTGTGTTTGGGACCTCTCTCCAAGCGCCGGGACGCCCCTTGGCTGGGGCAGCTGTGCGCTATAGAAGTGTTATTAACATAACATAACATAACAGATAGATAGATAGATAGATAGATAGATAGATAGATAGATAGATAGATAGATAGATAGATAGATAGATAGATAGATAGATAGATAGATAGATAGATAGATAGATAGATAGATAGATAGATAGATAGATAGATAGATAGATAGATAGATAGATAGATAGATAGATAGATAGATAGATAGATAGATAGATAGATAGATAGATAGAAAACATGCAAAACAAAGAACGGTATTAGTGTATATAAGGGTCGCATATTAATAGTTATAGATGTAAACTGGGCTAGCAAGTACACATAATGATCTAAATGTATTAAGGAGCAAGGAGATATCTAGCGGTGCCCCTCAGGGTAAATAGCACTCCAATACTTTGGGTGCAAAAACACACAGGGACCTACAAAAGTACCTGTGAAGTAGTAGAGAGCAAAATATTCCCCGCCACTCCTGAAATTCAAGTTATAAATGTGTGACCTTGATAAGTTAGAACCAATAGGACAGAGGTTCACTGTATCACAGGAAAACACCAGAGATGTACCACAGTTTTGGAACAAGTACAGATGGAAAGACATTCCATGAGAAGTAGTGACATGAGTCAGTGCTTGTCAGCAAACACGAAAACAGCTGTCACGTGTTTCGTCACATCCAGTGACTTCCTCGAGGCTGTAAAAACAGTAATATGGGTATATACAAACTATTCGTTTCAACCTTTCTTTTTATCACACTTCTTAGAAATATAAGGCCAATGGACTTGTGGATAAGAATTTCATAGTGAAAAAAGGAGGCCCAAAAGAACCGTGCAACAAGAAGTAAGAGTGTTTGGTTTAAAGAAAGAGACAGCAGTTTCCGCTGTGATTATGGTTTGTTTCATTCTGCAGAAAAGAGAAAACAAGACTAAGAAAAGACCCAGAACCGCAAAATGTGATTGTGCATCCAAGATGAGGCTGAGAGATATCACCCGAGATTCGTGAATGTATTTCAGAAATTTGTGGTAATGTAGAGCATATCTCAAAACTGACCTCTAAACGAAAATGTTATGGTTGCGCTGTTGGAAGACCACAGTTAGCCAATAAATGTGTGATGTATATGTTACTTCAGAATCCAAGTAAGGTCTGAAG
Organism: Triturus cristatus; assembly: GCF_964204655.1. NCBI lineage: Eukaryota > Metazoa > Chordata > Amphibia > Caudata > Salamandridae > Triturus > Triturus cristatus. Next base: position 1,066,767,265 of record NC_140592.1, read on the forward strand.
GCTATAATGAGAACAGAATATGTTAACAGACTCCCAGAATTTGGTATCTGGATGTATTTAGTCGCTACAACATACACTTACTTTAAGATTTGCCTGTGGAGATTCACTGGGATGCCGGTAATAGCTAAGATGCAAATTTATGGGCACCTCCTGGTGGACTCTTATAGGCCCCTGATACACAGCAGGAGAAAAAGGAATAGAGCCGTTGTTGTATTATATATTCATATTCAGCCTGTAATGCCTCTCTTTAATCTCTATATGGCCTCCCTGGCGAAGGTTGTACAATCATTTGGGGTAGAATTGGTGTCTTACGCCGACGACACCCAGCTGCTGATTTCCCTATCACAGGACACCGCCAACACCCCTGCCAACTTTAAGTCCTGTATGCAGGCACTAGCTGAGTGGATGGACTCCCACTGCCTAAAACTCAATGGCTCTAAGACTGAGGTGTTGGTGGTGGGGGGAAAAAGCGAAAACTGGTCAGCCGAGTGGTGGCCTCCATGCCTTGGCCCTACCCCCATACCTTGTGAGGAGGCTAAGAATCTAGGAGTCTGGATGAATTCCTCTCTCTCCTATGATGGCCACATAAGGCGTCTGGTGGGCAAATGTTTTGGAGTACTAAAGACTCTAAACAAAACCTTAGACCTCCTACCCATAGCGGCCAGAAGGACACTGACGCAGGCACTGGTGACCTCCCGGATGGACTATGGAAACGTATTGTTCCTAGGGGCCACCGAGGGCTGCCTGGGTCACCTGCAAGTTATCCAGAACTCCGCCGCTAGATTGGTGCTAAGAAGACCTAGGAGGGATAACTCTCAAATGGCACTGGATGCGCTTCACTGGCTGCCTGTGAAGAAACGTGTGCGGTTCAAGTGCCTCCTCGTTTGTCACCGAATTGTCTGGGGCAGGTCTCCCGCCTACCTTAGGGATTTAGTCAGTCGCTACGAACCAACAAGGACCCTCCGGTCGGAGGGTGCCGGGCTGCTGACAGTCCCTAGGATAAGGAAGGCTAGAATGGGTGGACGATCTTTTGCGTGCCAAGCAGCTCAACACTGGAACAAACTTCCTCCTGCTCTGAGACTGGAGAGCAGCGAAGCACTGTTCAGGGCCAAGCTTAAAACACATCTATACACTGTGTAGGACACAGGCTCTTGTGATGATCGTTGGTAGCTCTAGCGCGGGGACACGCCGAGATGGCGTTACTGAGCGCTCTATAAGCTCTTTAATAATAATAAAGAATGCCCAACCCCAACCCTTATAGGCTAGTTGGCACCAAAAACGTACTACTTGAAAAAATAAAAGGCACACTATTCTGAAAGAAGCCGTGTTTCCAATACACCCGGCTAGTTGGAAAGGCTATGGTGAGCCCCTACAAGAAACCAAAAATGCAGTTACTTAGGGCCATATGTAGGTGGGCTAATACCGGTCGGTAAAGGCCGAAAATCGGTAAATTTTCTGTTACCGACCGGTATTTAGCACTTTGAGATGTAGGAGGCTGGATTGAAGGATTCGGTAATTTACCGATTCGGTATTTTAAGAAATCGGTAAAATACCGAATCGGTAAATTACGGAATCCTTAAATCCTATGTAGGGAGCACTCAAGTGAGTGCATTTTTGGTTTAAGGATTCGTCATTTACCAACAACTACAAGTTGTTGGTAAATACCCAATACCTTTTCAAAAGCAATTTTGTGCTTTTTTAAAAGTGCCATGTGGCAGACATACATGCCCTTAGGCCATGTATGTGCGCCACATGTGCACACATGCACGATTCAGGGGTGCAACTGGGTTTCAATGTGACACCCTGCCACCCTTGAATATGCTCCCCCTATTACCGATTCGGTATTTACCGAATCGGTAATAGTGAATGGCTTCCCATTCATTCCTATGGGCCTCCAGGCCCATAGGAATGAATGGGAAGGTATGCCTTATTACCGATTCGGTAAATACCGAGTCAGTAATAACGAATATTATCGAATCGGTAAAATTTACCGATTTGTTACCTACCTTCTATTTACCGATTCTTAAATACCGAATCAGTAAAATTCGGTATTTAGGAATCGGTAAATAGAAATGACCTACATATGGCCCTTAGTGTCCATCATTTGAAAATATCATTTGTAATTTAGTATCTGGATGTATTTAATCGCTACAGTATGCACTTACTTTAAAATTTGCCCGTGGAGATTCGCTAATGTGCCGGTGATAACCAAGGCTATGATAAGCCCCAACAAAAATCCAGAAATACAGTCACTTAGTGTCCATAAAGAATAAAATATCACAATAAGATCTTATATACTCTTTTGATGTAAAATATTTAGAGTCCCTTTCCTCACTACAGCAAAGTCGTGGTCAAAGTAAGAAATCCCAAGTGAAATTCCATGCTAAAAAACTGTCACGGTCTCAAGCGTACTAAACATGAATTAGTCCGCTAGAAAAATTTGAAATGCAAAGTAATCAAAGTGTACCCCCTCTATGAAGTTACGATTGAAGGAGTTGCTGTTATAGTACAAACACAGTGCGCCCGCATTTAGATCCAAAGTGTGCTAATCTCAGTGCCTCTACTTAACTTAATCATCATTTTCACGGCAAACCCGACCGCTGTCCAAAGTACAAGCATGTACAAATGCTTGAGCGATACTGTTACAGGCAAGAGACATAAGGTATATTGGAAAAGACAACTACGAGAATGCACATGGTTCTCAAGAAATCACAATATTCCCCTGCACTCTCCTCTGTTTAAAACGAGCCATCCATAGTCGCGAGCTCCAATGCTACCGTTTCGCATAGAGTGATGGGAATACACATCCACTCTTTAAATGCGTAACGGACCCAGAACCAGAAATTAGCCAAAAGGAAATAGAAAGAGTCCCCCTGTAAAGGTCAGACTCAGTCTGATAATCTATGTGTTCAAAGCGGCCATATTGGAAAGGAGTAGTTTCAAATGGCCGTCCTGAGTTTTGAGGTTTAGAAGTACCTCCTGTATTATTCTTTATTAATAAGGAAAAAGGAAAATAACAAAAAATATTGAAAATATTTAAGCAATTTGGGAGCAAGTGGTAATGTGGTCTCATTGTGAGTCACACTGAACTACAGTTCCCTGACAGCTCGTAAGGTTGGTAGACTGTAAATGGTGTCTTTAGTATATTATCAGGTGCCAAAACACGAGGCACAAGGTCAGTAATATGATTGATTCCAATGTGTGACGTATTAAAGGAGGAAAAATCCTTACATGTTAGCATAAGTATTTTGACAAGTTGTTAGAATAGCAGCCAGTGTGGCAAATAGGATAGAACAGAGGCATTGAGAGACCCAATGGACATATCCAAACATATGTAGTCAGAAATTCATATGCAGCATATAGAAAAGTCACAAAACTGAAATATTTTTCTAGAAATATTACATGTAGTTGCCCAGATACCCATAGATTCTCAATAACAAACCTACAGCATACAGAAAAGTCGAAAAGCTGAACTGTTTTTCTAGAGATGTGACACATAGGTGTCAAGGTATTCAGAGATTCTCAATAACAAACACACTCATCATGAATCACATCTTTTTCAGATCATTGTATGAAATAAGACAAGTCAGGGAGGATAACAACTTAAATCCAACATAAGAAACAAGGTAGAGAACACATTGTATGTATCTGCATGTGTATCTACTTAGTGATCAAGATTTTCTTTGGATCAATTTATTCATGCAGAGAACCAATCTAATACCACCACTCTGTGTGTTAATCAGACAGAAACACATATAGCTCTTTATCAAAGTTAAGACCTTTCTCCACAGCCCCTAATTTAAGAATCCATTGCGTCTTAGTTCTTCTTAGGGTTAGTAGTCTGTCTACCCCTCTGGGGCTGCACTGTATGTGTGTTATGCCATGGAACCTGATTCCACTCATGTTGTCTGGAGTGTGTGTGTTATTAAAATGGACCGCAAAGTGATAACTAGAATTGTTGTTACGAGCTGACCTTATGTGCTCTTGCATTCTTTCTTTAAGAGGGCGTAAAGTGCTCTCTATTTAAAGTTCACAGCAACAGATAATACAATAAACCACATAGCTTGTGTTGCAGTTCATAAAGTGTCATATGTCATATCTTACTGAAGTGTTGTAGTGAAACTCAGTAAATTTGTTGACTGCAAATTGGCAGACGTTACATTGCATGCACTTATAGAACCCATGTGGTTTAATTGGTAACCAAGTGGCGCCTTTCTCCATGGTGGGTAAGTAACTTGACACAATAACTCCCTAAAAGCGGTACCCCTTCTATGCGACACTGTTGGTTTGCTAGATATAAATTTCTCCACTGATTTATCTAATTTTAGTAAATGCCAATGTTTGTGAAGGATTTTATAGACATACACATACCTCGCCCTGTGGTAAACGTGTACTTCTAATGCACTTTCTTTACCTGGGCTGCTTCCACAGTGTAATATATATCTATATATATATATATATATATATATATATATATATATATATATATATATATATATATATATATATGTGCTGGGGGTCGCCAGTAGGTAGTTATAGTTAGGACCTAGTTTCCATAGGAAAAGCGTTTTTTGTTTTCCCAATAACTTTGGCACCGGTTGACGAATCTTCGCAAAATGTTCAAAACTAGTGGGGTGATCTGGTCAACATCTGTCTTGAGAGTTTCGGGGTGATTCACCAAACAAGGGTTGAGAAAAAAGAGGGGTCCGAAAACTCGTTTTCCCCATGTTTAATTTTTTGTATAGGAAACTTTAGATAAAGTTACAGCCCGAACTGCTGAATGGATTTACACCAAATTTGGCAAAACGGTAGCCCTTGGTTCAGAAAGAGTCCTTTTTGTTAAATGGTGTAAGTCCTGAGAATTTAAAAAAAGAAAATGTTTCGATATCTATGGCCGCGGTGGGTTCGCGAATCCTCCCGAGCACGAGCTTCATTCGCATTGGCTGCCAGCACTCCAAACCAGGAACTGTTGACAGCCATCCTGTGACTCGGTTAGAAAACAGTAGAAAAAATATAAAAAAACAAGAAAAGGGGGCAGGGTAGAAACACCTTGCCCCTGTATGCTTGCTCAGGGGGTCCAACAAGGACCCCTAGGGTAAAAAACAGAATTTTATTTTTTATAATTTCGGGAAAAATCATGATGGGATCACGAATCCTGCTGAAATTATAAAAAGAAAACAAAGTGCGAGCTCCCGTGCTTCATTTAAAAGAAGCCCCTGTGTGGGCAGGACCCGGGAGCACTGCCAAATTTTTAGTGGGGCCCCGCAGGGGCCCCTGCAGCCCCAGGGACTGCTACCTCCCTGATGCTGTGAAAAAAATGCGTGGGGGGCCCCAATCCCCTCACGCTGCCCCAGGGACTGCCACCTCCCCAGGGCTTCTACAACCAACTGAGGGGGGCATATGGCCCCCCCACAGCCTCAGGGACGACCACCTCCCTGGGCTGTTTTATTAATTAAAAATTGTGTAGGGGCTCCAGCCCCCACATGCCCTGGGGACCACTACCTACCCGGGGCACTAAATATGTAAATGCGGGGTCCGTTATGGACCCCCGAGCCCCGGGGACTACCACCTTCCTGGGGCATTGTATTGATAGGCAGGGGGCTACGCAGCACCCTTCCTGGAGCCCTTAATGGCCTTGTGGACCGACATCCCCCAGGGCCGGCTCTTGTAATGTCCCGGGATGCCCACCCCCGGGACATTGCCTTTTGGTATGACAGGGCGGGAGCACAGCTTCCGTCCTGTCATAGGAAACTCTGCTTTCCTTGATTGAAGCGAGAGCAGGGAAACCTGCTCTTGCTTCAATGAAAGAAAGCAGGATTGCTTTTGGGCAAGGGGAGTTGCATATTAGCAGCTCCCTTTGCTCCAAAGCAATGCCGACTTCCGCAGGCGGCAGGGAGCTGGCAGGACCGTGGGGGCATTGGGGCTCCCCATGGTCCCCAACCATGAGGCCAGGTCCCGAGGGATGGGGTCACCAGGGCCAAAAATGGCCCGGGAGGGAGGTCGCGGTCCCCCCTCCTCCGTTTTAAAAATGTTTAAAAAACTAGATTTGGGCATGCCCCGTGACATGGGGTCCCCGGGGCGAATGTAAATTAATGGAAGTGGACGGTATTTTTTTTACCAAAATTCTGAGTCACGACCCTAGGGCGGCGCTCAGCGCAGCCCCCTGGTGTGAACACGAGGGGTGCATGGCTCCCAGCGCGGCCTCATGGTGTGAACATGAGGGGTGCGCAGCGCTCAGCGCGGTCTCCTAGTGTGACCGCGATGGGTGCACGGCTCTCAACGTGGCTCCTAGTGTGAATGCGATGGGTGCGCGGCTCCGTAAGTTGCGCTGGGTGCGCGACTCTAAGCAAAACTAATGAAGATTTATTTTATATAAACCTACGTTATATGTTGTGTTATTGAGTGGCTCTAAAAAGAGCCCTTGTTTTCATTGGGAGATTGTTGTAGATACATGTAAGTGCGGATGCAGAGCTTCAGGTTGTTGAGAAACACTCTGTTGCCTTCATCAGTGAGTCTGTCACTTCTGTAGATGCCATCCATATTGAAATGAATATTGTTGTTATAGATGGAGCCCACACTATGGTCTCTGAGGTAAGCAGAAACAGCTTTAATGAAATTCTTTCTAGCTTTTGTCAATCTGAGGACAAAATTGATTGGACCAGTTCCATTTCTGTCTTTGGCATATATTAGAGTATACAAAGGCAGTTTGGGGGAAAAGCAACATCAATTCCGTAAAGGTGTCCTTCATTAGCAATTCCACACCTACCCCAGTCAATGTGCCTAGGTCATTGCCACCACAGTGCACAATCATGAGGTCAGGGGCTTGGAGAGGCAAAAAGGTTTTAACCAAAGGCATCAATTGGTGGCACTTTAATCCTCTCTATTCAAGCCATTTAATGTCTACATTTTGCAAAGCTAGGTCTTTGTCAATACCTTTGCGTTCAGCATAACTTTTGAACCAGAAAACATAGCTGTGCCCAACAATCCACACTGAAAGCATCTTGAAAAGATGTCTGTAGCTGAGGTAGTCAGTTGATAGAATGAGAGATATCTAAAATGGTGGAGAAGATGTTGTTTTTAAGAAAGTAGAGATTTGATTGGCTGTTTAAGAACATTGTACATTCAAAAATAGGGTGCATTTTACTTTGTTTAAAAAGCAAGTTTCTTATTGGTTAGTAAAAAATGTTTGAAAGGTACAGTAGAAAGGATAAGGTCATGTTTTACAAAGTCAACCACACCTGCTGTATTCATTTGCAACTTTGTGTGTTGAACTTGAAAATATGGTGAACTTGTGACCTGTCAGTTAAGTTGAATGTTGCATGACCTGTTGCTATGGAAACTGGCATTAAGCAGAAGGGGTGAAGAAGTCAGTTGATAAGGGTTATTATCTGTGACCAATGGAAATGTGTTTTACAATTTGAAAATCTCTGGGAAGCAATGTCATTTGTTGCTTATGTGTATTTGTATGGAAAAAGAGAGGGAAACCTTGCCATTACTGGTTTCACCTTGTAGAGTCTGGTGATTTATAGTGACTGTGTTTAAAAGAAAATCCTGTCTGAGTGTGTGAGATTTTTCATTCAACACATTTATTTGCAAGGTGAGTTATACATTTTTTAGGTTTATTTCAAAAAGAATTTGACATTATTCTAAAACTGTGTTGTTCGAAATATATTATTACATGTAGATATGTATTTTAGAATTAGTTTCATTGTACTTCAAGTTTGTTTAAAAAAAGAGTCTGTGCAATAATATATGCATTTTTAAAGATGATTACTGATGTAATTCATTAAGCTTGTTTTTTAAGTCAGGTATAGCTGAATGATGCCGCATATTTTTAGATAGTTGGTTGCAGTTGCAGTACAAATGTGTTTTTTGAAAGATGTTCATATAAGGAGAAGTTTATTAGCCTTCATTTTTTCTTCTCTCTACAAAGGTATAGTTGAATGATACTGCATAGTTATAGATACTTTGGTAAAGATGCAGCACAACTGTGCTGTTTGAAAGATGATCATATAAGGTGTTATTAAGTAGATTTCTGTTATTAGTTTGTACATAAGGTAAAGTTAAACAATGCCATATATTTAAAGATAAAATGGTGAACTAAGGTGCTGTTAGTTAGGTTTCTTTTTGTAGTCAAGCAAAGGTATAGTTGAATGATGCCACATAATGTTAGATACAAAGCTGAAGATGTATAATAAAAGTGTGGTTTTAAAAATGCTCATTTAAGGTGTTGTTAATTGCTCTTCTTTTTTAAGTCTGTTGAGAGGTATAGTTTAATGATGTTGCATATTTGTAGATTGAATGATCAAGATGTAGCTCAAAACTAAACCACCACATATTACCGTTTCTGGCATGTTGTACTTATCTACTTACCTAGATAGTATGTAATGACTTATTTATGTGTTTAGATTATATTTATTCAGATGCATGAATGCTTAGTGTACTTATGCAATGACCCAGGCACTAACTCATGCACTTCTACAATCCCTTGTGCACTACCTATACAGTTCAGTAATATCCCTGTTACTACCTATGCACTGCTCCAATCACCTAGCCAGTCCCATGTCCTTATCCAATCACTGCGCCAAAACCCAAGCACTTATACATTCACAATGCACTCTCCTTGCAGTACTCTAATCATCCAGTCACTACCCATGTACTCATGCAATTACCAGGCACTAACTCATGCACTTCTACAATCCCTTTAGCACTACCTATACAGTTCAGTAATCTCCCTGTTACTACCTATGCAATCCTCCAATCACCCAGCCAGTCCCATGTCCTTATCAAATCCCGGCACCAAAACCCAAGCACTCTTCCAATCACTCAGCCAGCCCCATGTCCTTATCCAATCACTGCGCCAAAACCTAAGCACTTATAAATTCACTATGCACTCTCCTTACAGTACTCTAATCATCCAGTCACTACCCATGTACTCATGTAATAACCCAGGCACAAACTGATGCACTCCTACAATCTCTTGAGCACTACCTATACAGTACAGTAATCTCCCTGTTACTACTCAACATGCTGACGTATTAATACCGCGATACCAAAGGGGATGATGGACGGAGCGTTTGAGCTAATCAAACACTCACCTCCAGTCAACTGATCTGGGTTTAATCCACCATCATTCTTTAGCTCACTCCACCACCCCAGTTCAGACATGGCCATATGTAAATCAGTCTGACCCTGTGCCTCATGGGAACAGTCCAGCCTGAACTGCCAAGCCATGTCTTCCCTGGACCAGAAACAAGCATCCTGGGACCGGTTTCGGGTTCATAACCCTCATCAGCCAGGCTATCTTGAATCCAGTGGCAAAGTGAGCAAGGGACCCACGTCTGGGCATACCCTGCCAACTTAGGGTGAACAAATCGATACCAAAGGGGATGATGGACGGAGTGTTTGAGCTAATCAAACACTCACCCCCAATCAACTGATCTGGGTTTAATCCATCATCATTCTTTAGACGTATTAATACCAGCATGCGTTTTCCCTGTGATAGCGCCCGTTCTTTTAGACTCGCCATTTGCACTGCCGCCAAACCTTTTTCAACAGTCGAAAAGTGCATTTGAGCCGATGTGTAAAAGTGTGACTTATAAGCAATGGGTGCAGTGTCCCCTTCACTAAACGTCAAGTGAGTGAAACCCACCGCGCCTGGCACAATTCTTATTACCAGGTTTCTGTGGTTGTCACGTGTCAATAAGTATTTAGATTCAAGAAGATCAGTCTGCAAAGATTGCAGAGTAGCAAAATGTTCCGAAAGCCAGCAAGCTTTGGTAAAAGTAGGTTGTATCAAGGCATAAAGTGGCTTGATACGCTGGGCATAATTGGGAATGTAAGTTTGACCGAAATTTAAAAAACCCAGCAAAGATTGCAATTTTTTCAGAGTCGTAGGAGAACGCAGGGTTGCGCATTTCTCCAGGAAGTGAGATGCTAGACCTCGATCTTCATTGTTGAGCTCATAGCCCAGAAACAACACCGTGTACTCTGCAATGTGTGACTTTGCAAAGTTAAATTTGTAGCCATAGTCCGCAAACAAAACAATGATGCGGTCCACACATGACAGAGATGCAGCCATAATTCGTCATCCGTGAGATAAATATCATCAACGTACGAGTACGAATCAGGGTCTATGCTGTCCAACAAAGAGCCAACACGTGTGGCAAAAACGCCCGGGCTGTTTTTGTAGCCCATGACCAATCTTTTGAACTGTTTTTGTTTGCCGCCAGAAGTAAAGGCTGTCCACTGACTACTAATAGAGGACAGATTATGACTAACCCTGGGCGTAGTTCGCGAAGTAGCACTACGCGAAGCTACGCAAAGTGCACTTCGCACTACGCGAGCTACACGAGGGAGTACCCTGTTCGCACTGTGCAAGATGTCGTTTTCAATGATTGCACAGTGCGGACAAGCAACCGGCACTGTGCAATCGTTGAAAACGGCATCTTGCACAGTGCGAGCTGTAGTTTTCTGCCGCTCGAGTAGATTTTTACTCGAGCGGCAGCTTTCTCAACGCGGACTGGTAGTTTCTCATCGCGAGCGTTCGCGAGCATACGCGACCACTCGCAATGAGAAACCTGACCTCCTCGCGTTGAGAATCTCGCCGGGAGGTTTATTTTCCACGCTCACGATCGCCAACTTGATGTTGCTGATCGCGAACGAGGAAAAAGTCTCGCCGGGATGTCATTTTGCTTGCTCGCGGTCGCCAACTTGACATTGAGGACCGCGAGCAAGCAAAAAATGACCGCTGCACTACGCAACACTACGCTACGCATGTTCGCACAGTGCTACATGCAATTCACGAAGTAGCGCAGACTTCGCAAACTACATGAGCGTAGCGTAGTGCTTTGCCCAGGCTTAATTATGACTAAAAAAGCCATTAGAAATGTTGAGTGTGGTTTTAAATCTTTTTCTCACTAGACTGTGTAAGAGGGCAGAACTATGGGTATTCTGTACCGCACATGTCCGACAATGAGAGTTCAAATGCCGATAATCCAAAACTAGGCGGTACAACCCATCTGGTTTAGTGACAGTAAAAAGAGGGTTATTCATGGGTGACACACATGTCTCAATCACACCTTGATATTCCAATTGATCAAAGATTTCAGCAACGGGAGCGTTCACCTCCAGCCGGAGGGGATATTGGGATTGTGGCTGTAGCATAGACCGCAATGGTGTGGGGTGAAAGTTTATCCCACCCAACCTGAGTACGGTACAAAGCCGGTGCAAGCACCAGAGCCCACTCCTTCGCAAAATTCTGCGCCTGCTCCTTGAGCACAGTGTGTGAAAAACTAGGGAGGATTACATCCTCCCCCTTGGAGCGGCAAAAACAAAGGGCGGGGGCCAATCTGTCTCAGCTGACAAAATGTCATAAGAAAAAGTCAGATTTTCCCAAAAAATCCCTTTAATTACGTGTTTTATGTCACCTTCAATTAAAAACGACTATATCATATAGTCTGTCAGGGGGAGCCACACGGGTGTCAGCAGTTTCATTGATGAAAGTGTCAGTTGCTGTCGTCTTCAGAAATGGACGCAGTGCCTGCCGCACTATTGTAAACTCCGCTGCGCTGTCTAGCAGCGTTACTGCCCATGTTAGGTTCCGAAGTTGGGTTCTCACCATCTGTGGCATACCTTTTTCTGAAACAGAGGGCGTTGACTTGGAAAATCGTCCTGTTTTCCTAGACCGCCATTCGGAGAGGCTGCTCACGTCCTTGCAGGGCACCTCGACCTCTGCCGCGTTGGGGTTGTGCTCCTGATTTAGAAAAAGGCTTAAAACCCAAACTATTGCGGCCAATGGTCTTAAAAGCCTCCGCAATAATTTACGGTAACTCATGGGGTTTCTCGGCATTTGGGACAAGGCGCAAAGCATTAGACACTTGAAAGTTAACCGCATCTCCCTTTACATTCGCAAGGATATGATCAGCAACTACGTCAAACACTCCGACAAGCCTCATTACCAACTCAACTTCCGCCTCCGGACCGTGCTCATCCTGAACACGCTTGATCACGGAGGGCAGAACAGTCATAGATGGTGTGCCGAAGCACTTCGCATATACTGCTGCGAATACTTTACCCCAATTTTCACAATCGGTTACCTCTGGTACTAAGTCTTTCTGCAAACTAATTGTGAGGATCCTGTGTTTTTCCACATGTGTCGTATTAGGAAATACTGCTTCCAGTTGGTCAAATTTCCCAGCAAGCCAATAAGGTAAATCGTCCTTATTTTGGGGGTGCTTGCCCATAACCGAATTAACCATGATGGGACTAATCGACATCCCGCCGGTCCAACTGGTTGCAACGCAACCCCAGGTGCCCCCACCTGGAGATTGTGAGAAACGTATTATACTAGAGCCCGATGTACCCCAATTAAGGAGGTATGTAGTAAGCGTAAATCGTCTACCGGGGCCTGTAGATAACGTGGATATGGTGTAAACCCGGCCAAAACTGGCCAAGTGGCCCCAGGTATAGACAAAGGGCCTAACCGGACCAGAGTTACGGTGTGGTGGACGGCACCATTAAACCAAATACAGTGTTGCGATGCTGAAATCGGAATTTCTTGTGTTGTATATGGCCTATATTTGCAGGTGTTGCAGTGGGAGTATATGAGTGAAACAAGTCGTCATCCACATCTACTGCGCCAAAAGTAACCCAAGAGCAGAAAATCTCAAAGGGAAACTCCCAGTTCACACCAACCACAAAGATACGTGCCATACCTGCGTTAGGCACTCTGTATTGCGTTAATTGACGCCGGAGTGCTGCGCGACTATGCGGAGCAATGTCTATAGCAGGCATAAGGACACAGAAGAGGAAAACAATTTATTTAAATTGTAGCACAAAAAGGGTTAGTAATTCAACATATAAACTTTTCCACAATCTCAAGCTTGAATGAACCTATAACAGAACTATATAGGTAGGTTATGCCGTCACAACTGTTGTCCAGAAATAGGAGTGAGTGTATTGTGGACAAGTATAAGCACTACTAAAGTGTCTCGAAAATAAGACCAAACGTTAGGTGCGCCATGTTGCAGGGATTCTGCTCATGCACAGAACTATGCGCAGGAAACAAGGACCTCGGTATATTGTGGTGTACCAAAAACCCACCTCAGTGTCCAGAACCCCAATCCGACTAGCCTCGGTGTCTCATTCGTTCTGCGTTCTACAGCGAAGCTACCAATGATTAGACAACCCAGAACAAGCGGCTTAGTGAACTCTCAGGAATAGTGGGAATCAAGAAGACTCTTTTGGTTTAACACTTATACCAGTCCACAACATGAGTAATCAGAGACACAATATAGTTTAAACTGTTTATTTTAACTACGTGCTCTAAGATGCAGTAATTTCGCCAAAACTAGTGAAAAGATTAATAGAAATAATACAATCAGCATTGTTACAATTACATAAAACACGAAAGGAGAAATCATATTATAATAATAGTGGAACCAGGACTGATCAACATGAATTAACAGCATACATTGTTATTTGAGCTTAAACACTCTGTGCAGACCGAGGGCGCAGTGTAAGCCTGTACTTGGGAAAAACAGACCTTTCCCATGTGAAGAAAAGCAAGCAGTTTTATTTATGAGAACAGAAGCATGAAGTGTTGTGTGCAAAAGCCGCAAGATGGTGTTTAAGCATATAGTACACTCATGCTAACATAGCAATGTCTTCAGGCAATATCGTATCCTCACTATAACACAACAGATCAACCATGGTTTTCTTCTTGAAAAAAAAGAATGCACATGCACATCTTTCAAACCTATTCAAATGTATATCAGTGGTCAAGCTGGTATCGGATAAATGTTCCTAATTAAAGTTTTGACAAGTTATTTACAGAAAACCACCGAATCACATTTATCTTGTGTGGTAACCACTCCAACTGGGTTAGCAGCACACAACATGAAAGGAATTACTAATGCTACCTGTTGAACTTGAAAACAAGTTGGAACATCACAAGCTTTCGGGAGAGGCTTGTTTGAAAGTTTCTAGAGTACTAAAGAAAATGAAACTTCTGATTATTGATGAGGTGAGCATGGTCTCAAACTTAATGCTTGCCTTTGTGCATCCAAGAATGCAGGAAATTTTAAAAACAGAATACGATGTCTTATTTGGAGGAAAACATGTGATAGTTTTCGGCGATCTACTGCAACTTACTCCTGTAAAAGGGCTACCAGTATTTGTGCATGAAGACACCAGAAAGTCTTTGGGAAGTATTGGAAATGTGAACATTTGGTCATATTTTGAATACAAAGAACTTATTAAAAATATGCGACAGGCAAGTGATGAGGATTATGGAAGCATTCTTACAGATATAAGAATTGGTGTATTGACAGAATATGGTAAAGACGCTTTGCAAAGTCGGCTACTTACAAACTTGTTTCCAAATGAAAATGTTGCTCTGGAAATAATATACAAAACATTTGGAGAAAATACATCTATAATCTGCCTAATGCCAACACTGCAAGAGTGTTCTACATTCAATGAAGAACTTTTAAAGCTGGAAAAACAACAAATAATAAAAATGAAGGCCATTGATAAAATAGAGCATGAAGGAATTGCTATTATTTTGAAAGAAAAATTAAAAACAAAATTGAATTCATTGGAAAAATCTGTATCTAAGACTGCTGGTTTAGAAAAAGATGTATATGTATGTGAAAACTGACAGGTAATTTTACGGCGTCATTTGGATGTGGAAAAAGGTTTAGTAAATGGAGCAATGGGAAAAGCTGTTGATTTTGTTAATTATCAAAATAGAGATGAAATTGAATTTTTGGAGATTAAATTTGATCAGATTGAAGAGGTAAAACAAATTGGACGTTGTTCTGTTAGTTTTTTGCTTGTTAAAGACTTGTATGTTCATAGAATACAGTTTCCTCTTTCTTTAGCATATGCGGTGACCATTCTTAAATCTCAAGGTTTAAGTGTAGACAGTGCTTTGTTAAAGATCGGAAGTACCGTGTTTAAAGAGGGAATGGCATAATTTTGCATTTACCCGAGTCAGAACTTTATCTGGATTGTATTTGATTAATTTTGATGAGAGAAAGATTAGTGCAGATGCAAACTGTGTAAGAGAGTATAATTGGTTAAGAAGACTGTATGCTCCCAACTTAGGTGAATATCGTGTATATAAAAAGCGTGTAGTATATCGAAAACGAACATATGAGAAACTCTGTAGTGAGGTTGGAAAGAAGAAAATAAATCAAGAGAATGTTGTGATTCCAAACAAAAAGAAAAAGGACACTGTTGAAGAGATTGTAGGATATCAGTTAGAAAATAGTTCAGGAATCAACTGCAATGTTAATGTAGTTGCGAATGTCGTATTTCTACTAGAAAATCTCCAACAAAAAATTATGGAGAATCATGAAAAAAGATTTTGTTCCTTGTTGCATTCTATTTTTGAAAAATTGAGAACTGATAAAACTAACCTCCAAAGTGTTTCTGGCATTCGGAATCTTCTGGATATATGTTCTGGTTCTTCACAATTTACACAGAATGTACAGCAAGATGCTGAGGAATTTCTTATGTTTATGCTTGCAGTATTGGAAGATGAAGGAATACAAATTGAAAATCTGTTTGGACTTCGTTACAGATGGGAACATGAATGTGAAAATTGTACATTTACTTCTACCACTAACATAGACACTGAAAGATTCATATATTTGACAAAACCAGATTGTAAAACAGTGTCTTTTAAATCAGCTAATCAAAATATGCAAATTAGAAATGTTATCAACATTATTTATAGAAAGATTTGGACAAAATGGGGAATATTTTTGAAGCCTATTTCCCGTTCGTGAACGGACGATTCTCAGAATCAGCCCATTTGCAAACGGGAAAAAACATTTTGGGATGTATCATTCCAAGATGCCCTCGCAAAATAGGGAATTGCGATTCCCTATTTTGCGAATGCATTTAAAGAATCGCAAATTGCGATTACTTAAATGCGATGTAGAAAGCACCCAATTTGTGCGATTTCTCCTTAAGAAATCACAAATCACCACCAACTTCAAGTTGGTGGTAATTTGTGATTTCTTTGAAAAATGCACTTGTTGGCATTTTTCAAAGTGCCATGTGGTGTGCATACATGCCCTTAGGGCATGTATGTGTGCCACATGTTCACACATGCACATTTGAGGGGTGCAACAGGGTGTCCTTATGACACCCTTGCACCCTTGAAATTGCATTCGCAATTTGCGAGTACCTAATGGGTACTCACAAATTGCGAATGTCTTCCCATTCATTCCTATGAATGAATGGGAAGGTATTCCTTAATTGCGATTCGCAATGTGCAAGTCGCAATTAAGGAATGCCAATGAATCGCAAAATATTTGCAAATCTTTTATTACAACCCGTTTTTCGATTTTCACATAGCGATTCTCTAAAAAACTGCTATTTGAGAATCGCAATAACAGTATTTGATACATATCCCCCTATATAATTTTAATGATACAACGTTGTAGAGCAGATGGAAGAAAATTGGAAACTTTAGTTAAATATTTTGTAGAAAGTCAACTATTAATATCAGGAAGAACTTTCAAAGCAGTAGCAATTATTTTCCACGATGGACCTTCTACAACATCTGGACACTACACTGTCTATTTAAAGTGCAATAAAGGATGGACACTTTGTAATGATGCCCATTTGCTTTTCAAATATCGGTTGCCTAATGAATTACTAAATTCATACCTAATATTTTTTATGCCAAAGTTCTGAGAACATCAATTGGCCTATTGGGAAGATGTCAATATGAATTAATGAGATTATTTTGGATATTTTCAATACAAAGGATTTTAGAAACATCATTGGGCCTATTGGGAAGATGTCAATATGAATTAACCCCTTCAGTGCCCATGACGAGATAGTCTCGTCATGGAGCGCGGTTGCGCTGTGCCCATGACGAGACTATCTCGTCATGAACCCCGCCCGCTAATGACACGCCCGGCACAGGGCGTGGAAAGGGCGGGGCACTGAAGAGGTTAAGAAGTTTATTTTTGGTATTCTCACTGCAAATGATTTCAAGAACATCATTTAGACTATAGGGAAGATATCAAGAATTGCTGATCCAATTATCGTTTCTGTTCTTTGGTATTGTATTTAGAAAATTGTCTTAGAAAGAAGCATTTCATATATTTGATCTATGTGTTATATGCAATGTTTTGAGGATGTTTATTTTAGGAAATCTAAACACATAGTTCAGTTTGTTGTAAATATTTTGAACACAGATTTGTTTTTTTTAACAATCTTATTGATTGTATTTTTTTGCCCGCTGTTACATGATGAGAAACATTTAAATCACTGCCTATGGTGAAATTCAATAGATTCTGAGAACAGCAAAGAAGGCAAACTGAATATGTTATGTAATGGTAAAATTATGTTGTGTACTTTAAACTATAATATTATATGTTATAACTGTATTTTTTCTTCTCTTTTACGGACAAACATTCTAAAGTTTGAAAGTTTTAAAAATTTTGAATATAAAAAACAACTGCAAAAATTGTTTCAAAGACTTGGATATCTACTGTCAAAAAGGTAAGATTAAGTAACCCAAACACTATCCATGCACTACTACATTCACCTCTGCACTATCGATACAGTCCTCAACCCACTTACACACTGCTCATTCACACTTTCAATTCCCCAGGTAGTACCCATGCAGTCTAGCAATCACCCTGTAACTCACCATGCACTCCTCCACTACCCAAGCACTTATAAATCCACTCAGGCACTCTCCTTGCGGTACTCTAATCATTCAGTCACTACCCATGTATTCATGGAATGACCCAGGTACTAACTGATGCACTGCTATAATCCCTGAAGCACTATCTATGCATTCCAAAAGTCCCCCTGTCACTCCCTGTACACTCTTCCAACCACCCAGCCAGCACCATGTCCTTATCTAATCACTGCACCAAAACCCAAGCACTTATAAATTCACCATGTACTCTCCTTGCAGTACTCTAATCATCCAGTCACCACCCATGTACTCATGCAATGACCCAGGCACTAACTAGATGCACTGCTACAATCCCTTGAGCACTACCTATGCAGACAAGTAATCTTCCTGTTACTACCTATGCACTCCTCCAATAACCCTGCCAGTCCCATGTCCTTATCCAATCACTGTGCCAAAACTCAAGCACTTATAAATTCACTATGCACTCTCCTCACAGTACTCTAATCATCCAGTCACTACCCTATAGTCATGCAATGACCCAGGCACTAACTCATGCACTTCTAAAATCTCTTGAACACTACCTATACAGTTCAGCAATCTCCGTGTTACTACCTATGCAGTCCTACAATCACCCAGCCAGTTCCATGTCCTTATCCAATCACTACGGCAAAACCCAAGCACTTATAAATTCACTATGCACTCTCCTTGCAGTACTCTAATCATCCAGTCACTACCCATGTACTCATGCAATGACCCAGGCACTAACTCATGCACTTCTACAATCCCTTGAGCACTAACTATACAGTTCAGTAATCTCCCTGTTACTACCTATGCACTCCTCCAATCACCCAGCCAGTTCCATGTTCTTCTCTAATCACTGCGCCAAAACCCAAGCACTTATACATTCACCATGCACTCTCCTTGCAGTACTCCAATCATCCAGTCACTACCCATGTAGTAATACAATGACCCAGGCACTAACTCATGCACTTCTACAATCTCTTGAGCACTACCTATACAGTTCAGTAATCTCCCTGTTACTACCTATGTAGTCCTCCAATCACCCAGCTAGTCCCATGTGCTTATCCAATCACTGCGCCAAAACCCAAGCACTTATAAATTCACCACGCACTCTCCTTGCAGTACTCTAATAATCCACTCAGTACCCATGTACTCATGCAATGACCCAGTCACTAACAAATGCACTGCTGCAATCGCCTATGCACTACCCATGCAGTCCTCTAACCACTTACACACTTCTCATTCGCTCCTTCAATTCCCCAGGTAGTACACATGCAGTCCAGCAATCACACTTTCACTCCCCGTGCACTCCTACAGTCACCCAGCCACTACTATGTACTAAGCCAAACACTCAGCCAATACCCAAGCACTTATAAATTCACCACACACTCTCCTTGCAGTACTCTAATCATCCACTCAGTACCCATGTGCTCATGCAATGACCCAGTCACTAACACAAGCACTGCTTCACTGCCCTATGCACTACCCATGCAGTTCTCTAACCCCTTACACACTTCTCATTCGCTCCTTCAATTCACCAGGTAGTACCCATGCAGTCCAGCAATCACTCTCACTCCCTGTGCACTGCTCCAGTCACCCAGCCACTACCATGTACTAATCCAAACACTTCACCAATACCTAAGCACCTATAAATTCACCACACACTCTCCTTGCAGTACTCTAATCATCAATCACTTAAGTAATTTGTCTTTTTTTAACCAGTAGAGGTGGTTCTGTAAGAAACGTTTTTTTTTTTAGAACAATTTAAATCTTTTTGTTATTTTTTACTTTTTTGTGTGTTTTTTATGATCAGGAAACGATCTCTCCAACAAAAACAAAAGCACATAATAAAAAGAAAAATTAACATTTATGTGTTCTTAGAGCAGCACAGATAACGTCCACACACTGATCTCCAATACAGAGTTTGGTGTCGCACTTAATTGAACTAACGACTGCATTTAAAAATTCAGGAAGAATGTGGGGTCTTGGAACAGGTGGAAACTGTGTTGACGTAGGTGGGGCATTTCGATGTTGTTCGGCAGTAGCATTTAACTCTCTTCTCCTCTCCTCTCTTGCCAGGTGTACTGGGTGTATAGTCTCCAGATGTTTCTTCATGCTGCTGGTACCGCACGAATATTTTTTATCAGATCCTCTAGACAGCACTCTCTGGCAAATAATGCAAGTAACTTTTTGGCCGTTCACCTTTTTTTCACTCTGAGGAACTGTGAAAAAAGCCAACACAATTCTTTCTTTTTTCTTCTTGACCTGGTCACCATCTGCTCTTCCTCCTAAATGGCCAAAGGATCAACTTCAGAAAGACTGGAAGCCGTAGTTGTTTTATAAAATAAAGAAACACACAAAAAAAGGTAACATTTTAAATAAGGGTGGGCGTCAAATTCCGTTCCGCTCGCGGGATTTGTGAAATTTAGGCATTTTTGCGTTCTGCGGAGAGAACGCGGAGATGTCGAAATTTCCGTGATCTGCGGCGTAGCGGAGATTTTTTCCATGTTCGAGCTTTAAAAATACGTGCTCACGCGCGGTCAACATACTAGGATCCCTGCGTTCGCCGGCGAGTTTTCCGATCTGTTTGCGTGCGCCACGAGATGTTGGTAGCCGGTCGCGCTATCCCACGAGAGTTTGCGATCACGAACACGTCATTCACAGCACCATCGGACACCGCTAGATGTCTGCGATCGCGAACACGTCATTCACCACCGCAAGAGTGAGCGTGCGATTGCAAACATATCATTTCGAAGCACCATCCGTCGGAAGTGTGGTGAAGCTCGCGATCCCGAACACGCAAAATTTTCAATCTGGAGAAGAATAATATCTCGAGCAGCATAAAACCTTCTGTAAATGATGATTTGGATGACAAAAACTCCTCAGATTGACATTTGGCTGTCTTTTTTTGTGCAAGGAGTCCTTTTTATAAAAAAAAAATGGGGGGGGAAGGGAGGAAGTGCCACAGAGTCTCCAACTTCCTGTTCCTGTCCAGCAGGCTCCTCCCAGTGCTTTGTCTATCTCCTGTTCATTCTGCCTATGGATTTTGAGCTGGAAGGATCACTCTTTGTGTCTGCTGCATCATTATCATTGGATTTGAGGACTTTTGAATTTGATATTTCACAAATAAGTTGGTGTGGTTGTTGGTTGATTGGGGCATTGCAGTTGCTGCAACTGCAATTTTGGTACTTATCATTATTATTTTTTTTTAATTGTTGTGGGTAGCCAGTAGGCCCAGGGCTAGTCATGGGTGGGTGCATGATGAAGCAACTGTTCCTTTTGTGTGTGTTGAATTTATTTCAAACATCATTTAGGGCATGGATGGCATTGGATCGATGTGCAAAATGTGTATTTTGGGGGGTATTTCTGTTCTTTTTGGGTGTGTGGTAAATAAATGCCTTTGTTGTGTGTGGTGTGTTGTTGTGTACCTTGCAGACCTTGTTTAGCCCTGTGGATTTTCGTTTTTTCATTTTATTGCCTTAAAAGGCAAAGCAGTGTGTTTTAGCAGCATGTATCCTTTGCCTGGCTATTATAGGCCTTTTGTCAGTACATTGTTTTCCAGGCTTCCTGCTTGTTGCTTGTGATTTTGTGAGTGTCCATGTGGCTGGTCGCCATTTCTGGTGGGAGTTATTAGTGTGATGATTTTGCCATATATGCCTGAATGTTATTCCTTTGCTTTCTAGGCTTCTTGTTGTTGTGGGCCTGGCAATGAGGCTGGCGGCCATTTTGAAGCCAGGCTGTGTGCTTTTTGCTATAGGCCTGCATTGTCTGTCTTCAGTTTCTTGTAGTGTGTGAGCCTGGCCATGTGGCTGGTGGCCATTTTGAAGGCCGGTAGTGTGCTTGTGCCATAGGCCTGCAAGCTTGTGGCCTAGTCTGCCAACAGGAATTTCATCCAGTAGGCTCAGAGGTAGTCACGGGTGCATGATACAGCTGTTTCTGTGTGTTCTGTTGAATTTAAACACCATTTAGGGCATGGATGGCATTGGATTGAATTGCAAAATGTGTATTTTTGGGGGCATCTCTGTTCTTTTTGGGTGTGTGTTAGATAAATGCCTGTGTGGTGTGTACCTTGCAGACCTTGTTTAGCCTTGTGGATTTTCGTTTTTGCATTTTATTGCATTAAAGGCAAAGCAGTGTGGTTTAGCATGCAACCTTTGCCTGGCTATTATAGGCCTTTTGTCATTACATTGTTTTCCAGGCCTCCTGCTTGGTACTTGTGAATATTTTTGAGTGGCCATTTCTGGTGGGTGTTATACAAGTGTGCTGCTTTTGCCATATAGGCCTGCATGGTTTTCCTCTTGGCTTACTGCTTCCATCCATTCCCCTTTGCCAGCAGTAGCTCCCTGAATGATGTGATGAGATGACGAGCAAATAATTAAATGCCAAACGGGGTCCACTTCCATTACATTTTTATTTTTGTTGTTCTTCTTCTTTACTATCCTTCCTGAGAGTGTACACAGTGTACCATGAAATACTTTTTTGACAAAGTCTCACAAATGGCTCCACTAAGTTATATCTTTTATTTTTTTGTTTGTACTAGTAGTAATTGAACCAAAACAACAAATGCAACATTTCACTGATGTTCTTCTCATGGCTTCTTTGCTTTTAGGTGCACAAAAAGACAGAGGAGGAGGTGTCATCATCATCACCCGTTGTACTGCCAGACAGAAGTCCTGCTGCACACCACATCACGTCCATGTGTGACCACAGATATCTCTGCAACATGTGCACCTGCGTCCTGCTGACATCTGAAGAAGATGGCCCCAAATAAAGGTAGCAAGTCATCCAGTACCAAGAAAACTGTCGGTGAGAAGGAACAGAAAAAGGAAGTGGCACTTACCAAGACTGGTGTGCCGCCCCAGATGTTTTTTGGGAAACCAAAAATTACGCCTGCGGCAGCATTGTCCGGGGACCAATCTGGGAGCAGCACCTCCGCATTATCGGGCCAGACCCACCAACCTAGGACCAAGCCCATGAGTGTCGCAGAGGTAGCCAGTCTACTAACGTGCAGCGATGTTGAAATGTCATTATCGCAAAGTAGTACACAATCAACGCAGGCAGAAACTCAGCAGATATGTGGGCAGCAGCAGGCGCAGCAGCAGCCGCAAGAACAGCAGCAGCCACAGCCCACAAGTTCACCGTATTTCTCCTGAGGCACAGCCGGGAGCAGCGATCTTTTGCAACCTTTTTAAAAAATTGTATTTCACTGTGTACTGTGTTTTTAACTACTTACTCACCTATCTTGGCACATTGAATTCTCTTTTGGCAGAGACACCCCCGCACAGCGGATTTATCGCTGCAGCGGGTGAGGTGTTTTGTTATTATTATTATTGCCGCCATTTCCGCGACCAGCAGGACACGCCCACCTGCGCTGGCCACGCCCCCTCCCAACCCTCTTGTCCACTTGCATAAAGTATGTGTCCCTACCGGAAGCGCAGCGGGCGCGACGATTGCGCGACGAAGGCGCGCCTAAGGCAAGCCTGTCTGCGCCCGTCCGCGACCGACCGGACCAAGGGCCACCCCCCCCTGCCCCATTAAGACACTACACGTCGGCCCAACTTCACGGTCTTCAAGGCCCCTGGCCGATCAACGATTCTGTGACTTCTCATATTAACAGCCTGGGACTCACAGCCTTCATATCCTCACCCTTTCCCCCCTCCCCATCCCTCCCCCTTGCCCCCTCCCATCTCCTGTCCTGAGCACCCTACTGCACCCACACTTGCTTCTCTTTCCATCTATTACCTTAACACGCGTTGTGCTGTTAAGCACTATCATGAGCTCTCTGTTCTTCTAGATCTACATAAACCTGATCTCTTATTCCTCACAGAGCCCTGGTTTCGTGATAGTTCTCTCCCTTCCCTATTAGCGGCTCTCCCTGCCACCTATTACGCGCTCCGAGCCGATCGATCCACGGATAAAGTGGGCGGGGGCGTCGCTTTGATCGCTCGGAAAGAACTTCTCTTCCAGCCTCTCACTTTCCCCCCTATTGGCACTTCGGATTTCCTAGTAGTCCGCTCTCTTTCCCTCAAAGTCCCCCTTACTTGTCTACTCATGTATCGCCCTCCCCAACCTTCCCCAGCCTTTCTCCCCGGGTTTCAAGAGCTGGTGGCCACCCTAGTGGTTAACAATTCTTCCATCATGGTGCTAGGCGACTTTAATTTTTGGCCCTCTGACCCAGCTGAATGCGCTATTTCCAAAGAATTTTCTGACACCCTTCGTTCCCTCAACTTTAATTCCTATTTTCACTCCCCTACTCACACTCAGGGACACACCCTCGACCAGATCTGGTCTCTTAACTGTCCTATAATGTCTCTCTCTATTTCCCCCTGCCCCTGGTCTGATCACTTTTTGATTTCTTTCTCTTCACCCCTTGACTTAACCTCTAAGCCCCCACTTCCCAAAAATATCTGGGCACGTTCTTGGGATCGGTTTGACACATCCTTAGTGGTCTCCACACTCCTCCCCCTTTGCCCAGATTTACTTGGATTACCGCTTACAACCCAAGCTGATTCTATCAACTCATGGCTCGTGTCAGGCTGCGACTCGATTGCTCCCCTCCGTCGAGTCTCTTCCAAACGGCCTAACGACTCTAACCGCTGGTTCAGTGAGGACCTTAAGGTGCTAAAACTCTCAGTTCGCCATGCCGAACGTGCCTGGAGACGCCAATACTGTCCTAACCTCAAAACACAGTACACCTCTCTCTTGTCCCAATATAAAAAAACTATTTTATCCACCAAAACGGAATATTTCTCTTCTAAAATCCTAGCCGATGATAATCAGGCTAAAGAAATATTCTCCATAGTCCACAATCTTGCCTACGCTGACAGAACCACTCTTAAACCCCCGCCGTCACAGTCCCTATGCGATTCCTTGAATACTTATTTCTTGGATAAAATTGAAAAAATCAAAGTCAATATTCCTCCCCCTTCTTCTTCTTTCCACAATCCCCCCAGCCCCTCTGCAAAGGCTCGTTTTGACTCACTCCCCCTCTTAACAGAAGAATCTCTTCTTTCCCTTCTACCTTTGGTTAAATCAGGTTCCCCTCTAGACCCTTGCCCTGCTCACATCCTCAGGCTCATTTTCACAACTTGTGTGCTACCTCCACTCTCCTTTCACAACTGTTCCTTATCTCAGGGCGTTGTTCCTCCAATTCTTAAAACAGCCATTATTCTTCCCATCTTAAAAAAACCTGGCGCTGACCCCTCTGCCCCTGCCAACTTTCGACCTATTTCCTTACTTCCCTTTTTAGGGACAGTACTGGAACAGCATGTGACCAGAGCCCTTACTTCGTTTGTGGAAGAAAACCAGGTTTTAGCCCCCCGTCAGGCCGGATTCCGGCCTGCTCACTCCACCGAGTCTGTGGCGCTATCCGTGCTTGACAACCTTAGAGCAGGTATGGACACCAATCTTCCCCAGGCCCTGGTCCTCCTCGACCTGTCCGCTGCCTTCGACACGGTGGACCACTCCATCCTACTCTCCCGTGTCGGGGCGGCCGGGGTCGGCGGAGTAGCCCTGGTCTGGCTATCCTCCTTCCTTAGGGACCGCACCCAAGCAGTGCGGCTGGGCGAGTTCTCGGCTGAGCCCTGTAAGGTTCCATGTGGGGTTCCACAGGGTTCCTCCCTTTCCCCACTACTTTTCAATCTCTATATTGCCCCTCTTATTTTCGCCCTTCAACAAATGGAGGTCTCCGTATTTAATTATGCGGATGACCTCCAGCTCATATTCAATCTTTTTTCATCCCCTGATTCTATATCCAACTTTCAAACCACTATGATTTTCATCCGGGACTGGATGAGCCACAACCACCTGAAACTAAACCCGGATAAAACCGAACTGGTTTTGACTGGTGGTTGTGCCAGCCCCTGGTCCTCTCTCTTTTGGCCCCCTTCCTTGGGTTCCCCCCCTTCCCCCTCTCCTTCCGTCAAAGCGCTCGGTTTCAAGATCAATGATCAACTCACTTTGCACTCCCAGGTGAGCTCGGTGGTGTCCTCTTCTTTCCTTTCCCTCCGCACCATCCGCAAGGTATCCCGCTTCTTCTCTTTCCCTGCCCTAAAACTCATTGTACTGGCTATGGTCGTCTCTAAATTAGACTATGGCAACGCCTTATACTGTGGTATTCCCGCCTACAATGTTCGACGGCTTCAACTGGTGCAGAACGAGGCCGCTCGACTAGTCTATAAGTTGGCCAAGTCACATCATGTTACCCCGCTCCTGAAATCCCTGCATTGGCTCCCTATTCGCGAACGCTCACTGTTCAAGATGGGTTGCATTACCTTTCAGGCTCAGTCAGGATCCGCCCCTGCCTCTATCTCCTCTGAGATAAAGCTCTATACCCCGGCCAGAGAATTACGATCATCTTCCCAACATCTGTTGGCTGTCCCCCGGTTTCGTCGAAAAAAATCGGGGAGGCTCCAAATTCTCCACCATCGCCCCCACCTTCTGGAACTCACTTCCGTTTCAACTCAGGTCCCTTACCCAATATCCTCTGTTCCGAAAAGCATTAAAAACTTTTCTTTTTTCACAAGCCTTCCCCCAATGAGTCTCTTCCTGTCTCCTGGCCCCCTCCTGCTTATTGAGGCTTAGTGAACCACAGCGCCATGAAACCGTCAGGTGTAAGTGCGCTTTAGAAGTGATTTAAACTTAAACTTAAACTTAGTTGTTTCTCCTGAAGAAGTGGTATTTCTGGAGATCGAGCTTCCTGCAGATGAAGAGGGGCAAGCCTCTGTTTCTGGAGATCCATTGTCTTCCAGACCCCTAGCAAGGAAAAGAAGGGTTAGTCCATCATCTTCTTTTTCAAGCCCCGCTTCTGATGATCTTGATGCCACTTGGAAGCCACCAGCTCAGTCTGAGAGTAATGCACACCACAAGACAAGACTAGTGAAAAGGAAGGTTCCAGAAAGCCTTACAGTTATGGAGGTAGAAGTACAAGAGGGGGATGATGATGATGAGCCAGTCATCACGAGCATCACTCCCAGCCTCGAGGAGATGGAGACCAACATTATTACCCGATCCAAAATCGCCGCGAGTGATGTAGCACGGATACCTCCAACACAGGTAACAACAACACAACCTCCAGCTTCCATATTTGCAAAGGCCCGGCAGGGACCTACATCCAGCTTAACCACCACCTCAGTAGGTAGTGGTAGTGTAACTGCACAGAGTCAAATTCCAGAGACACTCTCCAGTTCATCTGGTATTGAAAGTGGCACATCCAGCAGCGCCAGAAAGTTCTCCTCCCCAGTTTGGGACTTCTTTTTGGTTAGCAGTAAGGAGGAGAAAATTGCTATATGCTCAATTTGTCGACAGGCTGTTAGGCGGGGGAGGCTTGGTACAAACTATGGTACCAGAGGCCAAACAAGTCATCTCAAAATACACTGTGGAAATTTAGCGTGCAAACTGAACATTATCTGCGCCATCTTGCCTCTCCCCAGCGCCACGCACAGCGAATGCACGGCCGCCATTTTAGGCACCCCACTCTCTCCCCGCTCACTCTCGACCGCCAGCGCTTTCCCTTGGCGCTGCAAGCATCCCCCGCGCGCTGGCCACCCCCGCTCTCTCATACAGGCCATAAACCCTCTCCTTCTGCGCGACCCTGCTACGGAACCACTTCCAACCGACAACCCATACATGGTCATGCCTCTCCTTTGATAACCCCCCTTCCTCTGCGCCCCATTGTCTGAACTAGTCCCAGGCCATCACCTAGCCCTGCGGATGCAGTTTATTGCCCCTACTGTAAGGGAAACACCCCACATCAAAGGGATTACAGTAGATCAAAGCCCCTACCCCCTGAGACCCGGCCGGTTGCACACACCCCCGGGAATTAGCGGAATTCCCTGCTGCTCGATAGCCATCTCCCACTGCGGGTAGGGTGGGAACCTCTACTGTAACCATGTGTGGGAGCGGATCTGATCCGGGGCTTCAGGGGATATTTCCCCGCACATCAAGGGAATCTCAAGAATGTACTATGTATAATAAAGCAATAAACCAGTGTATAAGAGACCAGGTCTCAGAGATGCAGTTAGAGCACCTCGTGACGATACCTTGCTGTCTGATCTGATGTGTTCTGCTCCGACGGAATAAAACTTTGTTTCCTGCCTTCCAGTCTCCGGCGCCTGCCTCTTTTATTGGTAAATTATCGAGTGGTATGAGAGGCGATTACCGCCGGGCAAATACTTGAAAGATTATCAACTGAAACTGCCGCTACCATTTAACAATTGGCGTCCCAAACGTGGGGCCCATCAGCGACACGTGGATCCAGTGGGAGAGGTCCCGACGACAGAGTGAACGACTGCAACGATCGGGAGAGCTCCTGCCCAATAGACCCTCGTCTGGCAGCCGATCATCCGAACTTCACTGGTTCCGAGCAGACCTCTCTCGAGTGATCTACGGTCCTGACTGGGAACCATCAGGAGTGCCGCGGCAAATACGGAGAATAGAGGACGATCGGGCGCTGGAGGCGGAAGACGAGAAACTGTCCACGCGGTCCGGGTAAGGTCGTGAAATACGACAAAAGTGCGAAATAATTGATTGATTGTTTGAATACTAGTATTGCTCATTGATTGTGCTCATTGATTGTTCTCTTTGAGATATTCGCTGTCTACAAACGGGGAGGAGTAGAAATACTCTCTCTCTCTCCCTTTGCAGATGGTGAAGGGTAGGTAACGCAGACTTTTGTCCCCGTTGAAACCCGTCGTGCCTATCTTTATCTCCCCATTGATTGATTGTCCGAACATTGATTGTTTTGAAGAATAGTGCTTTTGAGATATTCTCTGTTTGCAAATAACGTAGAATAGGAATATTCTGTCTAGTCTTTGCAAATAGTGAAGGGTAGGTAACGCAGACTTTTGTCCCTGTTGAAACCCGTCGTGCCTATCTTTATCTCCCCATTGATTGATTGATTGATTGTCCGAACACTAGTTGTTCGATATTGGTTCTTTGGAGGTATTCTCTGCTTACAAATAACGAAGAATAGAGATATTCTGTCTAGTCTTTGCAAGCAGTGAAAAGATAGGTAGTGCTGACTTTTGTCCCCGTTGAAACCCGTCATGCCTATCTTCTCCCCACTGATTGGTAGTTGGTTCTGCCCGGACCGCTTATTAGAGGTGAACCATCCGGCTCCACTGGAAGGCACCCCTAATAAGGACATGTTCACTAAATATGGACTAGTCGCCGTAGCTTATAGCAAGCTGTGGCATAAATATACCAAGAAGGACCCCGAAAGTCAGTGGCCACTGATGGGATCCTTCGACGACCATAAGATAGAAGCGCTAGAAATAGCTCTGCGTAGCAATAAGACGACGCCTACTATGCTTGACAGTATCGGCATGTGGCGCAAAGAAGCAACGCAACGGAAAAAGAGGGAAGAAGTAAAAGCAGAAAAGGAATTACGAAAGGCAGCTCACCTTGCCGCTAAAAAGTTAGAAGAAGACATAAAAGAGAGAAGGGAAACTAAACTAAGACAGGAGCCCGAAACCTCAGGCCAGTACGCTGTTAGGACCCCTTCTTTGCTCTACCCTGAGTTGTCCTCCAAGCAGCGAACGAATGACGAATTACTGTTAGGTCCCCCGATCATTTACATGCCCCCTCCGTATGCACCCTCCCAATCAATAGTACAACACCCACAACCCCCGAACACGAGCGAAAGTAGTACAAGGGCCTCGGCCCTCACGGCCTCCGCGCCGGCTGAACCTCTTGTGCCGAACCCAACGTCGACTACAACGCTAGACGACCATGAGATAGGAAAGAAAGAGTCCACCAGAATGAATCGATTAACTAAGGATGAAAGATCAGGAATCGATAGAATAGTAGGGACGCTGGTGGAGCGAAAAGAAAGTGAGGAGTATATAACAGACGTGTATAGCTCGTATGCCGACAGCCGCAGACGACACTTCGTCGTACGGCTCTGTTATCACGCCCTGAATGCATATGAGGACAGATACCACGATAAAGGTCCCGAAGGCTTAGCGGCCCTATATAGGAAGGTAGACATTGGGGAAGAAGGAGAGGGCGATGTAACGAACCTCTTCACTCGTACACTCGAGGTCTACCGACACCTCAAAGAACATGGACAGACCACCAAAACAGAAACCCCCATAGCAACTAAGCCCCAGGGAGGAAGGACCGATGCCATGATGCCCATTAAAGAAGCTGCCCCCTACTGGGTCCCCCCACGGGGTCAGGGAACACACGACGACATCAACCACCAAGATGCGAAGGGAAGGGTTGTATATAACTGGGTCTACCAGCCGTGGGACCGGCAAGATATTTTGACCTTTAGAAAGACTCTACCCGACTTGAGAAAGAACCCGACCGCCTTCTACACTGAATTGGGTACAGCCTTAGACTCAACGATAATGACGTTGGCAGATATCGACTTGTTCTTTGGGCTATGCCTGCCGGCTGATGTGTGGAAACAAATCCGGAAAGTTGACCACGCCGAGCCGTTCGGATATACCTGGGTACAACTCGATACCATAGACAAGCAGCGAGAACCTGGACAGAAACCCCCGAAAGCCATCTTAGAGCTCCCAGACAAGATTGTACAAAAGCTGAAGACTCTAATCCCAGAAAGAAAGGTAGACTGGTCGATAGTGACGGCTTGCCGCCAGAAACCCCAGGAGGATGTGTCTGAATACTTCTCCCGATTCGAGACTGTGTTTTCCGATTACAGTGGCCAAGACATGACCACCGCAACCGGACACCACCTCTTTGTCCAGAATTATGTAAAGGGTCTGTCTCAAGAAGTCTCCCAGAAGCTACAGACCAGCGAGAGTAGTTGGGCAGCCTCCAAACCCGCAGAAATTCTCCAGATGGCCCAATACTACGAAAATCAGAAGAACGAGAACGATAGGGCGTCAGAGAAGAAGAAAAAGGAATTAAAGGAGAGGGTGATGATAGCACAGTTGCAAGGGGTGACCATAGGAAGGGAACCCCCAAAAGAGAATTACCAACCAACCGCCCCCAGAAAGCTACCCCCTAGAGACCATACACCTACACCCTACAACGGACGGAGAGACCTAGATGGAAATCAATGTGCGTTCTGTAGAGGGTTCGGACACTGGAAATCCCAGTGCCCGGTCCTTCTGGAAATAAACAAGAATAGGGACCCCAGAGACACAGCATATGACCCCAGAAATAGAGGACAGGGACGAGGGCACACGAACAACACCATCAACGATAGGCCAGGCAGACCAAACACCTTTGATCGCCCCCGCCAAAACCAGTGTCAACAGTCCGACTATGAGAGCACTCATGACTTCGCATAGGACCGCCAGGGGCAAGGGAGGGATCCAGTCGAACTCCGTGTTGACCAGCAAGGTCCTTACGTCACCGCTAAGGTCTTGGGCACAAAATCTCCATTCCTGGTAGATACTGGGGCGACACGTAGTGCGTTATCTAAACGACTGATTCCTAGGGCACCCTTGTCTGGCTCACACGTAACCTCAATAGGCTTTGACGGAACGCCCTCCACTAACCCCTTATCAGCACCAATCTCCTTTGACTTAGAAGATAACACCACTGACACGACCTTTCTGCTCTCCTCCAACACCCCCGATGCTATTATGGGACTTGATTTGCTAAAACATTTTCGAGCCACTATCAGATGCTCCCTAGACGGAGTTCGAGTCATCCTACACGATAACCCAGATCTGTCCAGACCCTGTCACACTCGGCGTATGCTCTCTATAACCGATGCTGATATGTCCCTACTCGACACATTACCTTCACATCTATGGGCTAAAACCGACTCAGATGTAGGGCGCATGGTGATCGACCCGGTACACATAACCGTCCGACCGAACGCAGTGCTCCCAAAGCTTCCACAGTATCGGATATCTCCCGAAGGCGAGAAGGCATTGGTGGAAATCATCGAGTCCCTGGTCGAGGCAGGAGTGGTAGAAGAAGTAGTGAGTAATGTTTGCAACAGCCCTATCCTACCCATTGTAAAGAAGCAAGGCGAGGGGGATGAGAAAGCCTACCGTTTCATTGTTGACTTGCGAGAGGTTAACAAAGTAGTCATACCCCAGTACCCCGTAGTCTCAGACATCACCACCATCCTCACCCTGATTCCATCCACCGCCACCATCTTTACTGTTATTGACCTCAAGAACGCATTCTTTTCCATCCCCATCCACCCAGACAGCCGCTACCTGTTCGGCTTCACTTTAAAAGCCAGTTCGTACAGATTCTGCAGGGCACCCCAAGGCTACACTGAGAGTCCCAGTATTTACAGCCAAGCCCTCAAGAGGCAACTGGATGCAGTCCAACTACCCGATGGAGTGGTATTGATACAGTACGTCGATGACATTCTTTTGGCGGCCGACACCACTCCTCTTGCCGTCACAGCCACCATTCACCTCCTCCGCTTCCTTGCGGAGAACGGTCACAAGGTCTCCAGAAAGAAATTGCAATTCTGCCAGCCCCAGGTAACTTATCTAGGCCACCTACTATCCAAAGACGGGAGGAAACTTACCCCTGACCGAATTCAAACCATCCTAGAAACCCCTGTTCCCAAAACTCAGAAGCAAGTACGATCCCTAGTGGGCCTCACTTCCTTTTGTCGACAGTGGTTGCCAAACTTCAGTCTCACCATAAAGCCTCTGCTTTCCCTGCTGGCTAAGGATGTCCCCTTCCCCCTCCCCTGGACACCCGAATGCCAATCCTCCTTCAAAGAATTACGAGACGCCCTCTGCTCGGCCCCAGTCCTAGGAACCCCAGACTACACTAAACCTTTCTCCCTCTACACCCACGAAAGGGAGGGATGTGCGTTGTCTGTCCTAACCCAGTCCATAGGCCCTAAGCAACGCCCTTGTGCCTACTTCTCTGCCACTCTCGACCCCGTAGCCAGAGCCTTGCCCGCCTGCCTTCGAGCAGTAGCCGCCGCTGCTGTCTCTATCCGACAAAGTGAGGGGATCGTGCTCTCGAACCCCCTCACAGTATTGGTACCCCATGCTGTTGATACCCTCCTGAACCAAACCAAGACTCAACACCTGACTAGCGCACGACTGACTGGGTATGAACTGACTCTGCTTGCACCCCATATCACATTGAAACGATGCACCACTCTGAATCCAGCTACTCTACTACCTCTCCCTGACGCTGACCCCAATGCATCCCCTATACATGACTGCGTGACCCTCACCGACGAGCAAACCAAGAGTAGGGTTGACCTCCGGGATACTGCCTTCCCGGACCCTGACGGAGAACTGTGGGTGGATGGCTCATGCATCAAGCTCCCTGATGGCACCACCTCAGCTGCCTATGCAGTCACCACAGCCCGAACAGTTGTTGAGACAGCCCGCATCACACAGCGATCCGCACAGGCGGCTGAACTAATTGCCCTCACACGAGCCTGCATCCTGGCAGCAGGGACAACCGCAAACATTTACACAGACAGTCAGTATGCCTTTGGGGTAGTTCACCACTTCGGGCTCTTATGGAAAGAGAGGGGATTCTTGACTTCTCATGGCACACCCATCCTGCATGGAGACCTAGTCTCTGCCCTGACCGAAGCAGTCCTCCTCCCCACACGGTTAGCTGTGATCAAATGCCAGGCACACAAGAAGGTGACAGACATTATAGGACAGGGAAATGCACTAGCTGACATTACTGCCCGAACCACAGCCGAGAATAGGTCCACGACCCGCATGTACGTGACCAGGTCACAAACTGAGAAATGGAAGGATGCTAGGGAAACGATTAGGGATATCCAACTAGCCAGCACACCACACGAATTAACTGAATGGGCCCGGGTAGGGTTGAAGGACGATGACGGTTGTTGGCGAACTAAAGACTCGAACAAATGGTTGCTACCCGACTCATACTTGATCCCCATGCTGACCATGGCACACTCCCCCGCACACATAGGGTCTGCCCCCATGATCGAACTCATCTCCAAAGTCTGGCACAACGACAGAATACCAGACTCAGCCAAACGTCTGGTCCAACAATGCCTAGTATGCCTCCAACACAACCCTGGGAAAGGAACTGCTGTACCCCGGGGAGGGTTTGGGGTCCCCAATCACCCCTTTGAAGTCCTACAAATGGACTACGTCCAGCTAGAAAGGTGCCAAGGTTTAAAGTATGTGCTTGTCGTTGTATGTGCCTTCAGCAAGTGGGTGGAAGCCTACCCGACCCATGATAACACCACTATGACTACCGCAAAAGTACTACTGAAGGAGTTCTTCCCCCGATACGGCCTTTGTCGAATTTTGTGGAGCGACAATGGCCCCCACTTCGTAGCCGAAGTTATCCAACTCATCTTAAAAGGGTTGGGTGTAAAACAGAAGTTCCATGCGGTCTTCCATCCCCAATCTGCAGGCCTGGTTGAGCGACACAATGCCACATTGAAGCTTAAGATAGCAAAAATAGTCGCCACCACAGGACTAAGATGGCCAGACGCCCTCCCACTAGCATTGCTATCAATGCGTTCCACCCCCACCAAACACCACTTAACCCCCTACGAGGTCGTCTTTGGGCGGCCCATGAACCTTTGGACTGCACCAAAACCATCATCCATCCACGACGTCCCGGACGTCCTCATGTCTGACTATTTGTATAACCTAACTAAGACGTTGTCTGTTATCCACCAGCAGGTGCTGCACGCCATTCCCGATGTTTCCAGGGGCCCGGGACACGACATCCAACCCGGTGACTTCGTCTTAGTGCGTAACTTCCAGCGCACCAAGAGTCTGGAGCCCCGGTGGACGGGCCCCCTGCAAGTCCTGATCACCACCCGAACAGCTCTTCGAGTGGAGGGGAAACGCAATTGGCTGCATGCACACCACTGCAAGAAGGTATCACCGACCCTGACAACCACGGACAACATCACCGCCCAAGAGGAACTACTGGACAAGGACCGACCATCCCTGAGCCGCTGCCCGGATACAGAGACCCTTGAGTTGATTGAATATCCCGATCCCACTGTGCCATCCAAAGAAGGGTATAACTTGCGACGAAAGGAGAGAACTTCGGCTAAGCAGACCACAGGCTAAGTGGAAATCTCAGAACGGTAGCCTAGTCACCTAAAAGGCCACCAGGAGAGAAACTAAAACAAAGTCTGTGGTTCTGCCCGCTACCGAGTCTCTTGAAGGTGATGGAAGCGCCCGACATGAAGATGATGGAAGCAACCGGACGTCCGAAGATCCACTTCAACAACCCAAAGACTGGCCGAATGCACAGCTTTAAGACAATAGCACTTTTCATTTCCCTTCTCTTTTGCCTTCTCCTCGTGGTTACCTTCTGGATCATGGAGGAGAGCACACCCGCTCATAAGACATTGCTGACTACCGTTCAACCTACCACCACGAAAGAACACCATCTGATCTCACTTTCACCCCAACTCCGAGAAAGGCGTAAGGAGTTCTGGAATAACTCTTTTGTGCAGTTACTCCACCAACACAATCTTGCCACCAACGCCACTAACTGCTGGATCTGTGGATTGCTACCACATGCCACTGGGCACTCAATCCCTTTCATCCCTTCACCTTTTTCTGTCCATGGTTCCTGCCTCGCCTGGCTGATCCTCCTGCAGGAGAGCTACAAGGACAATGCCACTTCCGGCAGAACCATGTCACACTTCTACCATGGGTTCTGGCTGAACAAAACTGGTAGAACTTCCGCCCTCTTCTGCCCTCTGAGATCGAACACTTCCTTTCACATGGACATCCCTGCCAGAGAACGAGTTGAAATGCAAGTTTTCAACAATCCAGCCAGACCCACCTTCTCTTACCTCCGGAAACGGACGGCCGCCACCCTAACAGTGGCCCTGTCCGTCATCAACATCACTGGGTCTGTATGCCTCGAAGGCCTGGGGGCACAGCTGGTGGGCCACAGCTCTTGCCTCATCACCCGAACATTGGACTCAGTTGACCCACCCTCCTTTGTTGCCTCCCCGAATATGTACTTCGTCTGTGGTACTAAGGCCTACACCTGGCTTCCGAAAGGTTGGGGAGGCACCTGCTACATCGCCTTTGTCCTTCCTCCGACGTATGTGGCTCCAGCAAACCATCACCGACAGAAACGGGCCAAAGACATTGTGCAGGCCGACTCCACCGGAGCACAGTTCATGGACGCAGTCAAAGGCCTTGTTCCACTCTGGGGTCCAATGGCAAACAGCCGTGCCATCCGCCACTTAACCCAGGCAGTCGAAACGGCAATGAACATTACAGCTGGCGCCCTCGCCAACAACACCGCTGAGCTTCAGGCCGTCCGCCTGGTGGCTCTCCAGAACCGCCTTGTTCTAGACGTGGTTCTGGCAGATCGTGGAGGAGCATGCCGCATCATTGGGTCCAGCTGTTGTACCTACGTACCGGATAACTCACCCTCAGTCTACAAAGCAATTGAACATCTCCACAGACTGTCCGCAGAGGTTCATCAAGAACAAGAAGAATGGTCACTGGGGAGTTGGTTTTGGGACACTATTAAAGGTTGGGGATGGAGGCTGTTTTCATTTATCCTGATACCGATTGTGATACTATGTGGATGTTGCTTGGGGATTCAGTGTCTGCCACCTTTATGTTCGCTTTTTATGAACTGCATCTGCCCTAAGACTTTGGACTTTGAAACTGAGCGGATGAAAGCTCTGAACGAGGTGGAGGTACGGGGTATTATGGGGATAGATCCAAACTAGGCAAGCTGGCGAGACATGTTAAAAGGGAGGACTGTGGAAATTTAGCGTGCAAACTGAACATTATCTGCGCCATCTTGCCTCTCCCCAGCGCCACGCACAGCGAATGCACGGCCGCCATTTTAGGCACCCCACTCTCTCCCCGCTCACTCTCGACCGCCAGCGCTTTCCCTTGGCGCTGCAAGCATCCCCCGCGCGCTGGCCACCCCCGCTCTCTCATACAGGCCATAAACCCTCTCCTTCTGCGCGACCCTGCTACGGAACCACTTCCAACCGACAACCCATACATGGTCATGCCTCTCCTTTGATAACCCCCCTTCCTCTGCGCCCCATTGTCTGAACTAGTCCCAGGCCATCACCTAGCCCTGCGGATGCAGTTTATTGCCCCTACTGTAAGGGAAACACCCCACATCAAAGGGATTACAGTAGATCAAAGCCCCTACCCCCTGAGACCCGGCCGGTTGCACACACCCCCGGGAATTAGCGGAATTCCCTGCTGCGCGATAGCCATCTCCCACTGCGGGTAGGGTGGGAACCTCTACTGTAACCATGTGTGGGAGCGGATCTGAGCCGGGGCTTCAGGGGATATTTCCCCGCACATCAAGGGAATCTCAAGAATGTACTATGTATAATAAAGCAATAAACCAGTGTATAAGAGACCAGGTCTCAGAGATGCAGTTAGAGCACCTCGTGACGATACCTTGTTGTCTGATCTGATGTGTTCTGCTCCGACGGAATAAAACTTTGTTTCCTGCCTTCCAGTCTCCGGCGCCTGCCTCTTTTATTGGTAAATTATCGAGTGGTATGAGAGGCGATTACCGCCGGGCAAATACTTGAAAGATTATCAACTGAAACTGCCGCTACCATTTAACAACACCACAGTATCCAGTGGGAGGCTCACCTACTTCGCTTAGAAAAAAGTAAAACTGAACCCATTGCTGTTGTTGAGGATGAAGAATTAGGGGAAGATATGATCGCGGTGGAAGGTGAACAAGAGGGAGACATTTCTAGCCCTGTCCCCAGAAGTGTAGTGGTACCGCCCACATCCTCAGTAACTTCTCAGTGGCACCGCAGTAAGAGTCATACTCAGAGTCAGACTGAGACACCAAGGCAAACGAGTACTGCAATGAAAAAAGTGCGTCGTTGAGCCTAACTAGGTTCAAGAAAACAGCTGCCCCACGAAGTAAAAAAATCCAGCCTACCATTCTCATCATGTTTAGGTTGGAGGGGGAGTACAAATGCCACCACCCAACGGCACTGTTGTACATGCAAAGCTGGCTAAAATGTTAGCGCTGGACCGTCTCCCTTTTTTCATTTGTGGAAGGGGTGGGTTTCCTTGGATTTGTGTCAGCCATCTGCCCTAAATAGAAGGTTCCCAGCTGGTCCTATTTTGCAAGAGTTGCTGTTCAAGCACTACATCACGATGTGCTGGAATTAGTTTGACAAGCTTTGCAGCAGAGTGCTGTTCACAATATCCACCTGACAACAGACATGTGGACCAATTGCCAAGCCACTGATTACATGTGCATCACTGCACACTGGGTCTCTTTTGTGGGGGTTAGAGATAAGCTATCTGAAGTAGGTGCTGTTGATACAGCTGAGATCTTTAATGCTACTCGGAAACATGCAACTGTAGCCATGTTCGTCATGGAGAAATCTCATACTGCTGTAAACATTTTGGAAGAGTTTCAGAGCATGGTCTTTGAATGGCTACACCCAAGAGGGCTTAAGATTGGTTTTGTTTCCACAGATAATGGCAGTAATGTACTTAAGGCCATGCAGCTTGGTTCCTATTTCAGGGTGCCGTGTTTGGCGCACTACATTAACATTATAGTTCAAAACTTTCTGAAAAAAGAAGCCATAGTCAGCAACTTACTGACCACCTGCCGAATAATATGCACTCATTTCAGCCATTCCTTTAAAGCTCGGAAGCAGCTAAGGATCATTCAACGTGACTATAGAATGCCAGTCAAAGCACTCATCCAGGAGGTGACAACATGTTGGAACTCAACTTATTACATGCTTGACTGTCTGTTTGAGCAGTACAGACCAATCAATGAATATGTCATGCAAAGAGGGGATGCTTTTTTGAAAGGCATGACCCTTCAGATGGACCAATGGTGCCTAGTTAAATGCTTGACTGAAATGCTTCTTCCTTTTGAGGTCTTCACACGTGAAGTCAGCATGGAGGACTGTACTATGGGCCAAGCTATCCCATTGTTGCAAATGCTAGAGCAACAGCTGAAGGAGGTGTCTGAAGTGTACAAAGGTGTAGATGATAAAAAAGAAGCATATGAGTTGCTGGAGAGCTTATCCCGTTGCTTAGCTGACAATACAAGGGTGCAAAATAAGATTTTGACAAAAGAACATTACATTTGTGTCACAATTCTGGATCCACGGTCCAAATCGGCACTGAAAAGTAAGACATTAATTCCTTTTTCTTAAGTGGATGTTGCCCGGTACAAAACCTGGATAGCTGAGGCAGCCAGTAAGTTGGAAAATGAACAGCTGGTAATTAAAAGCCTGCTCCATACACCCACAACCACAACAAGTACTGCAGCAGTGCATCCGGCGTCAAGTTCAACTTCGGAGCCTTAGGGCAATGCGTTTGGCTCAGAACACTCACCAGCACTATCGACAACAGCAAGAACCGGATCATCAGCCCCAGTAAAATCGTTAAAGGATTGGTATTTATAGCAAGGACTTGCTAGATCCAGTGCTGATGCTAAGCCAAAAGAGGCCGAACAAAGTGTAGCACCCCTGAACATTGAGCAGATCAGGCCTATCTAGATGACCCGACAGAGGTGTACATTGATCAAAACCCATTGCGGTATTGGTATGGGAAAAGGGGCCAACGGCCACTGCTCAGCAGGCGGATGATAAACTATCTGGCTTGCCCTGTCGCAAATGTCTCTTCTGAACGTGTTTTCAGTGCTGCTGGTTCAATTGTAACAGTGAGAAGAACCAGTCTCTTGCCCAAAAACGTGGAGAGGTTAACCATGATCAAGATGAATCAGCAATTTATACCACCAAATTACACAATACATGAATCAACGCAGGAAGATAAGGACATCAGCTCAGATGATGGAAGTAGTGTCTTAGATGATGATTACCTACTTCTAGTTGAACCCCCAGAGTTTGAAGACGAGATATACTTCCCTGACAACTAGACTTCCACTTCTTACTGTCTTTCTCCCTTATTGACTTTTATTTGTGTGTCTGTCTTTCTGGTTGGAAACTTCGAAACACAACAAATCCATCACCACCATATTCTAGTCTTTTCTTGCCATTTATGAGTTTCAGCTTTCTGCATTTCAGTCCACTCCTCCAAGTCCTGCTCCTCCATCCTTCTGAATCGCCCTAAATCTATTGCCCTCAAACAAGATGATTAGCATAATAGAAGAAAATCTTGCCTCGATGAGTCCCTCCAAAAGAAGTGGAACATGATGATGACTACTAGGGCTATCCTCCTTTCCGAGCAGAGAGAGACTGCCCTTTAACTGAAGATGAGAAGGAACAGGTAATGAACCTAATGATAGCGAAAAATAACAAGGACCCCCTGTCAAATTGATACAGCAATTCCTAGAGCAGGGCACTAATCAAGTGTATTGTATATCCCTAGGCAATTTATTGTACTTGTCACAGATCTATTGATCTATATGCTATTCTCATGCAAAATATATAAAACTGAGTGTAACAACCAATATAAAGAAACCAATAGAAAAAAAAATTGGGAAAATTAAAAGCTATAATTTTAGTACAATATTAAAAAAACAATTCATTGCACAATATTGCTCTATTACATATCATGTTCTCATATTTATACCTTGATTCAATGAGTTAAAACTATTATACATCAACAAACTGAAACCTATTACAAATACAACAACAACATAAGCTGTGGCAGAAAAAATGAGGAGTCTTTGATTTAGTTTTATATTGTTTGCATTAGAAAAGCATATAGATCAATAGATCTGTGACAAGTATAATAAATTGCCTAGGAATATACAATACACTTAATGAACCTAATGATGACATGCATTGGACGCTGACTGAGTGATTTGTGTTGTTGTTGTTTGTAGTGCATGAAGTTATTCATTGTGTACTATTATCTAATCTACACACTAAAAGTAACTCAAGGCAATGTTTGTTTCCCTTCTTGTTTTTTAATAAGAAATTTGTACTTCTACTGCAGGCCGATCCATTGCATTTTGAATACGGAAAGGGGACTCAATCTGTACAATGCACACTGAGTTGGACAACACCATAATGATGACCACAGTGACATAATATCTTCGCAGTCACTCAGTAGGATCCAAGATGATTGATGGAATAACTCAGGGTGTTTCATAAGTGGAATAAAAGGTAAACAAGTCAACAACAACCACTGCAGACCTACGTGTCTGTGTAGTGGTGGAGGCGAGTGTGGTGGTATGACTGAGAGCGGTGCATTGATTTGGTCACTTAATTTGTAAAATGCTATGTTGCTGTATATTATGTGCTTTGTCTGCCTCTGTCCCCCCAAATAAGTACGCTAAATGGAGGAGGGGTCACGGCGGGTGCCATGGGCCTGCTCTGTCCTTTTGTTGTTGGAGGTTAATGCAGGAAACAGACGAGAGTAGACATGATTTTTCCATGCCACCGCTGAAAGTGTTCTTGTTGCACTCCACCATAATTTATGCATTTTTTTTCTACTTGATCTTCAATATGCCTTTTGTTTTTCCATCAACATTTACAGGCCGGCCCTGACCCTGTGCTATACTGGGGAAAAAAACTCACACTTACCTGACCAATAAATCTTTATCTGCCAGGCAGGCAGTGGCGTCACACAAGATTGATGGCCGGAGCATCCATGGAAGGGAGGACCAAGAGGAATGCCGAGCTGCAACTCCCCATTTTGACCATGATAACATACAGTAACAGTATCAACTTTCATCATCTTTTGATTAATTTGGTTCATTTTTTGTCTTCAATCATGAGTACTGTGTTTTGTTGTTATTAGTATGTTTGCTCTCTGCTTATAATTCAGTTCCTCCCTACAGCTATTCTTGAATTTCCTTTGCTAGTAAGCCTGGGCAGGTACAACAGAACAGAAATTGTATGTAATGTGGGTATCTGAGGGCAGACAGGCAAGGCAAATTGCACAATATACTACTGCCCTGTACTGTCTAATAGTACTTAGTAAGTACTTCATTAACCCTTTCGATGCTCATGACGGAATGGTTCCGTCATGAGCATCGGTGCCCCTGTGCTCATGACGGAACCATTCCGTCATGAGGCCAGGGGCACGAAATCCCTCTGCTGCAGACAGCAGAAGGTTTTCTATTTCATGCCTTTGACCTTGGGAGCTGGGGAAGAGCTTCCCCAGCTCCCGAGGCCCCCTCCATGGTTTCTGTGCAATGAAGATTAGCGCGCAGGTCACGCTATCTTCATTGCACAGAACACGAAACTGAAATGAGCCTTTAGGCTCATTTCAGTTTCACTTTGTATGTGCTCAGGGGGCTATCTCAGCCCCCCGGGCACGTAGAAAGATGGGAGAGGTATCATTGGAAAGGGGAGAATCTCCCCAGGAGGGCGATCCCCAAGCAGGGATCCACCCACTAGAAACCAGGCAGGGGGGAGCGGCCCCTTAGGCAAGGGCTTTTGCTCCCCCCAAATATTTTTAGTGTCATTTAGTCTTTTTGCCCCCCCTGGGGGGCAGATGGGGGCAGTAGCCCCCAATCTGCCCCGGGATATTTACTTTGCGCACATCATTTTTTAGGGTGGGGGCTGCCCATGAAGGGCATGTCCATTCCCCCACCCCGCATAATGTACAGCCTTTCTGCCCCCCCTGGGGGGCAGTTGGGGCAGTAGCCCCTAATCTGCCCCCTCCGGGGGGCAGAAAGCCCACTATACACCAGGGATTAATTGTTTCTTATAATTTGTGGTGGGGGCTGCCCAATATGGGCATGCCCATGCCCCCACCCACCCTCCGCAAAAATGACAGCCTTTCTGCCCCCCCTGGGGGGCAGATGGGGGCATTAGCCCCAAATCTGCCCCCCGGGGGGAAAAAAGCCCAGTAGACACCAGGGATTTTTTACCCAAATTTTAATTAGGGTGGGGGCATTGGCATACCCGTTTTGGGCAGCCCCCACCCTAATTAAAATTTGCCCAAAAAACTCCCTGGTGTCTTGTGGACTTTCTGCCCCCCCTGGTGGGCAGAAGGGGGCATGAGCCCCCAATCTGCTCCGCCAGGGGGCAAAAAAGCCCAATAGACGCCAGGGAGTTTTTTGGGGCAAATTTGAATTAGGGTGGGGACTCCCAAAACAGGCATGCCTATGCCCCCACCCCCCTCCCCCGCAAAAATAACAGCCTTCCTGCTCCCCTGTGGGGCAGATGGGGCAGTAGCCCCCAATCTGCACCACCAGGGGGGCAAAAAGCCCACTAGACACCAGGGATTTTTTAGGCAAACTTTAATTAGGGTGGGGACATTGGCATGCCCGTTTAGGGAAGCCCAAACCTAATAAAAATTTGCCCAAAAACCTCCCTGGCATCTAATGGACTTTCTGCTTCCCCTGGGGGCAGATGGGGGCTTTAGCCACCAATCTGCCCCACCGGGGGGGCAAAAAGCCCACTAGATGCCAGGGATTTTTTGGGGCAAGTTTGTATTAGGGTGGGGGGTCCCAAAAAGGGCAAGTCCATGCCCCCACCCCCACAAAAATTACAGCCTTCCTGCCCCCCTGGGGGGTAGATGGGACAGTAGCCCCCAGTTTGCCACCCCGGGGGGCAAAATGCCCACTAGACGCCAGGGATTTTTTGGGGAAAATTTTAATTAGGGTGGGGGCATTGGCATACCCGTTTTGGGCAGCCCCCACGCTAATTAAAATTTGACCCAAAAACTCCCTGGTGTCTAGTGGACTTTCTGCCTCCTATGGGGGGCAGATGGGGACATTAGTCCACAATCTGCCCTGTTGGAGGGGTAAAAAGCCCACTAGACGCCAGGGATTATTTTGGGGCAAATTTTAATTAGGTTCGAGGTTGGCCAAAACTGACATGCCCATGCCCCCACCCCCTCCCTGCAAAAGTTACAGCCTTCCTGCCCCCTGTGGGGGACAGATGGGGCATTAGCCCCCAATCTGCCCCCCCGGGGGACAAAAAGCCTACTAGACGCCATAGATTTTTCGGGGAAAATTTTAATTAGGGTGGGGGCATTGGCATGCCTGTTTTGGCCAACCCCCACCCTAAGTAAAATTTACCCAAAAAACTCTCTGGTGCCAAGTGGACTTTCTGCCTCCCCTGGGGGGGCAGATGGGGGCATTAGCCCCCAATCTGCCCCACAGGGGTGCAAAAAGCCCACTGGATGCCAGGGAGTTTTTTGGGGAAAATTTTAAT
This sequence comes from Triturus cristatus, assembly GCF_964204655.1. Classification (NCBI taxonomy): domain Eukaryota; kingdom Metazoa; phylum Chordata; class Amphibia; order Caudata; family Salamandridae; genus Triturus; species Triturus cristatus. The sequence goes on from NC_140592.1 coordinate 1,066,810,959, forward strand.
TAGGGTGGGGGTTGCCCAAAACGGCCATGCCCTTGCCCCCACCACCTCCCCGCAAAAATTACAGCCTTCCTGCCTCCCCGGGGGACAGATGGGACAGTAGTCCCCAATCTGCCCCTCCGGGGGGCAAAAAGCCCACTAGATGCCAGGGATTTTTTTAAGCACATTTTAATTAGGGTGGGGGCATTTGCATACCCGTTTTGGGCAGCCCCCACCCTAATTAAAATTTGCCCCAAAAATTCCCTGGCGTCTAGTGGACTTTCTGCCTCCTCTGGGGGGCAGATGGGGGCATCAGCCCCCAATCTGCCCTGTTGGAGGGGTAAAAAGCCCACTAGACGCCAGGGATTATTTTGGGGCAAACTTTAATTAGTTTGGGGGTTGGCCAAAACTGACATGCCCATGCCCCCACCCCCTCCCTGCAAAAGTTACAGCCTTCCTGCCCCCCATGGGGGACAGATGGGGAAGTAGCCCCCAATCTGCCCCCCCGGGGGGGGCAAAAAGCCTACTAGATGCCAGAGATTTTTCGGGGAAAATTTTAATTAGGGTGGGGGCATTGGCATGCCCGTTTTGGGCAACCCACACCCTAATTAAAATTTACCCATAAAACTCTCTGGTGCCTAGTAGACTTTCTGCCTCCCCTGGGGGGCAGATGGGGGCATTAGCCCCCAATCTGCCCCACCGGGGGGGGCAAAAACCCACTAGACGCCAGGGAGTTTTTTGGGGAAAATTTTAATTAGAGTGGGGGTTGCCCAAAACGGCCATGCCAATGCCCCCACCCCCTCCCCGCAAACATTACAGCCTTCCTGCCCCCCTGGGGGACAGATGGGGCAGTAGTCCCCAATCTGCCCCTCCGGGGGGCAAAAAGCCCACTAGATGCCAGGGATTTTTTTAGGCAAATTTTAATTAGGGTGGGGGCATTTGCATACCCGTTTTCGGCAGCCCCCACCCTAATTAAAATTTGCCCCAAAAATTCCCTGGCGTCTAGTGGACTTTCTGCCTCCTCTGGGGGGCAGATGGGGGCATCAGCCCCCAATCTGCCCTGTTGGAGGGGTAAAAAGCCCACTAGACGCCAGGGATTATTTTGGGGCAAACTTTAATTAGTTTGGGGGTTGGCCAAAACTGACATGCCCATGCCCCCACCCCCTCCATGCAAAAGTTACAGCCTTCCTGCCCCCCATGGGGGACAGATGGGGAAGTAGCCCCCAATCTGCCCCCCCGGGGGGGGCAAAAAGCCTACTAGATGCCAGAGATTTTTCGGGGAAAATTTTTATTAGGTTGGGGGCATTGGCATGCCTGTTTTGGGCAACCCACACGCTAATTAAAATTTACCTATAAAACTCTCTGGTGCCTAGTAGACTTTCTGCCTCCCCTGGGGGGCAGATGGGGGCATTGGCCCCCAATCTGCCCCACCGGGGTGGGGCAAAAAACCCACTAGACGCCAGGGAGTTTTTTGGGGAAAATTTAATTAGAGTGGGGGTTGCCCAAAACGGCCATGCCAATGCCCCCACCCCCTCCCCGCAAAAATTACAGCCTTCCTGCCCCCCTGGGGGACAGATGGGGCAGTAGTCCCCAATCTGCCCCTCCGGGGGGCAAAAATCCCACTAGACGCCAGGGATTTTTTTAGGCAAATTTTAATTAGGGTGGGGGCATTGGCATGTCCGTTTCCCTAGGTGCCAGCAGGGCTAGGGTTCAAAAACTACAGCTAGTCACTTTGCCAAAAAAGGGTCATTTTTCAGTGCAAAATTGAGGTGTGACCACGTTGCGTTTTGCGCCGTTTCCTGTCGCGGGCACTAGGCCGACCCACAAAATTGAGGTACCATTTTTCTTGTAGGACTTTGGGGAACGCGGGGTGGGTGGAAATTTGTGGATCCACGCAGATACCGGAACTTTCCATCACAGAAATGCGGGGAAAATGTGGTTTTTTTGTCAATTTTTTACGTTTGCAAGGGATTCTGGTTAACAGACCATGGTGGGAGGCACTCAAGTCACCCCATCCTGGATTTCCCTGGGTGTCTAGTTTTCAAAAATGTATAGGTGTGCTAGGTTTCCCTAGGTGCCGGCAGGGCTAGGGTTCAAAAACTACAGCTAGTCACTTTGCCAAAAAAGGGTCATTTTTCACTGCAAAATTGAGGTGTGACCACGTTGCGTTTTGCGCCGTTTCCTGTCGCGGGCACTAGGCCGACCCGCACAAGTGAGGTACCATTTTTCTCGTAGCACTTTGGGGAACGCGGGGTGGGTGGAAATTTGTGGATCCACGCAGATTTCAGAACTTTCCATCACAGAAATGTGGGGAAAATGTGTTTTTTTGTCAATGTTTTACGTTTGCAAGGGATTCTGGGTAACAGACCATGGTTGGAGGCACTCAAGTCACCCCATTCTGGATTCCCCTGGGTGTCTAGTTTTCAAAAATGTATAGGTTTGCTAGGTTTCCCTAGGTGCCGGCAGGGCTAGGGTTCAAAAACTACAGCTAGTCACTTGGCCAAAAAAGGGTCATTTTTCACGGCAAAATTGAGGTGTGACCACGTTGCGTTTTGCGCCGTTCCCTGTCGCGGGCACTAGGCCGACCCGCACAAGTGAGGTACCATTTTTCTCGTAGGACTTTGGGGAACGTGGGGTGGGTGGAAATTTGTGGATCCACGCCGATTCCGGAACTTTCCATCACAGAAATGTGGGGAAAATGGGTTTTTTTGTCAATTTTTTACGTTTGCAAGGGATTCTGGTTAACAGACCATCGTGGGAGGCACTCAAGTCACCCCATCCTGGATTCCCCTGGGTGTCTAGTTTTAAAAAATTTATAGGTTTGCTAGGTTTCCCTAGGTTCTGGCAGGGCTAGGGTTCAAAAACTACAGCTAGTCACTTTGCCAAAAAAGGGTCATTTTTCACTGCAAAATTGAGGTGTGACCACGTTGCGTTTTGCGCCGTTTCCTGTCGCGGGCACTAGCCTGACCCGCACAAGTGAGGTACCATTTTTCTTGTAGCACTTTGGGGAACGCGGGGTGGGTGGAAATTTGTGGATCCACACAGATTCCAGAACTTTCCATCACAGGAATGTGGGGAAAATGTGTTTTTTTTGTCAATTTTTTACGTTTGCAAGGGATTCTGGGTAACAGACCATGGTGGGAGGCACTCAAGACACCCCATCCTGAAATCCCCTGGGTGTCTAGTTGTCAGAAATGTATAGGTTTGCTAGGTTTCCCTAGGTGCCGGCAGGGCTAGGGTTCAAAAACTACAGCTAGTCACTTTGCCAAAAAAGGGTCATTTTTCACTTCAAAATTGAGGTGTAACCACGTTGCGTTTTGCGCCGTTTCCTGTCGCGGGCACTAGGCTGACCCGCACAAGTGAGGTACCATTTTTCTCATAGGACTTTGGGGAACGCGGGGTGGGTGGAAATTTGTGGATCCACGCAGATTCCAGAACTTTCTATCACAGAAATGTGGGGAAAATTTGTTTTTTTGTCAATTGTTTACGTTTGCAAGGGATTCTGGGTAACAGACCATGGTGGGAGGCACTCAAGTCACCCCATCCTGGATTCCCCTGGGTGTCTAGTTTTCAAAAATGTATAGGTTTGCTAGTTTTCCCTAGGTGCCGGCAGAGCTAGGGTTCAAAAACTACAGCTAGACTCTTCGCAAAAAATGTGTACATTTTCAGTGTGAAAATGTAGTGTGTTCACCTGTTTTGAGCCACTTCCTGTCGTGGGCACTATGCCTACCCACACAAGTGAGGTAGCATTTTTATCGGGAGGCTTAGGGTAGTTCAGATTTGTAAAGCAACTGTTTCATTTCTCCCTTCCAAATGAAAGACATTGTGTAAAAAAACAGTCATTTTGAAAAATGACTAATAATTGTCATGCAAGTATGAGTATTCCCAATTTCGAAAATGTGCAAATATGCACTGTTTCTAAACTCTGTAATTTGTTCCCATTTCAGAAATACATAGGTGTCTTTTATACCAATTTTTCCATGTATACATTTTCATACTATAATTGCTATATACCCGGAACTAAAAAAAAAACCATTACAAAATGCTGCTCAGTTTTTTACTCTGGGTTCGTTGGGCTCTTGGTAAACCTACAAGTCCTATATATCCCCACAACCAGGAAGGTCCACCGGATGTAACGGTACATTGCTTTCTAGGAGATGTTATAATAAGAACAAGTTACAGGTGAAAATGTTGACACAAAAGGCTGCTTTTTTCAACTAATTTTTAATTTTTCCTATATTTAACTGTTAGTTTCTATAAAGAACCTTGATGGATCTACACAAATGACCCCTTGCTGAATTCAGAATTGTATCTACTTTTCAAAAATGTATAGCTTTCCAAGATCCATTATTGCTTTTCTACCCATTTCTACCATTATCTGGAAGGAGGTTGAAAGCACAAACAATTGCAAAAATAAGGTATGTCCCAGAAAAATGTCAAAACTGTGTAAAAAAAATGTTGGATTTCTGACAAAAATCTGTCATTCTCTAAAAGCAAGAGAAATGGTGATTTCAGCCCCACAAACCCTTTTTTGATATCATTTGCAGAGAAAAACCCAGACGCTTTCATTTGCAGCCACTTTTCCCCATTTTTCACAAAAAAAACAAAATGTTGCTGTATTTTGACTAATTTCTGGGAACCCTCTAGGAGAATCCACAAACCCTGGGTACCTTTAGAATCCCGATGATTTTGGAAGAAAAGGACGCAAATTTGGCGTGGATACATAATGTGGTCAAAAAGTTACAGGGGCCTAAGCGCGTACTACCCCAAATAGCCCAAAAAAGGCTTAGCACAGGACGGGAAAAGGCCTAGCAACGAAAGGGTTAACTATAAAGTTATCATCATCAACATGCATGCATTTACTTTTTCTCCCTTAACAGATTTATAGATATGGTTGTCTGCCAAGATTGTTTTTTCTTTTGTTGTTGTCCATGCGCACAGTTTTTCTTCGTCAAACCTTTCCCTAAACCCCCTTCCCAACCATTCATCAAACCCTAACCCTCTTCCCCCGGGCTGTGTGACTTTTTGAGTTGTAACTAAATTAAATGGACACCAATAATTTAGCACACACTTGCTGGGGCGGATTTGGCAAAAGCAACACTAATTCAATTTCAAAGCAGGGCGAGGATCTTCTTCTGCTTGCCCACCCATGAGCAGTATATATTTGCGAGGTAATATCTTTATCAAAGGAACCTAATCCATCAGAATTAATTGCCGGCATCAATTGGATTTGTTGTCATCCTCCTACACAGCACTAACAGTTACGCTTGTGTCGAGTGTACTGTAGGTAGGCCTAGTCGAGTGACTTGACACAACTAGAGTTTGTAACTCTACGTACTAGGCTATTCCCACCACCATTACGTTTTATTGGATTTTTGCACATTATTGTTTGGCAGTAAGTTCTGTACTGTATTCCGTTCTACTAATCCTCCAACAGACTCTCTCATGCGACTGACTGTCTCATTTTCTTTTTTTGCAAATGCTACTGCCAGTGTCTACTTCTGCTACCACTACAACCAATGGCATGTTGGGAAAGAAAACCATCATCACCATGCAGCCATCGCTGTGCCTAAGTTAAACATCAAGCACAAGTAAGAGAAGAAGTTTGGGGGAGGCATAATTAATAATGGGAATTTTCATTAATTCAATTTCACACACCCCTTTGAGTGCCGTTGCAGAATGCATAGATTAGGAGGAGAGACTGACAGTACTAGTAGGACAAGTCACTCAGTGAGGAGTACCGCATCTATCTGTTTCTGTCTTACAAAGTCAGCTAATTATTTAAATCAAACACTGGCTGTGGCCCTGCACCATCAAGGAAACAGTGTGATGTAAAACAGTAACCCCACCCTCAAAACATTAACAACATCGTATGTAAAGTATAAATATATCATTTAATCCCCTAACAAAATCAAACTATGTAAAAAAACCACAACAACACCTGACCCACCCCTCTACCTAACCCCAACCATTGTCCAGAATGAAAAAGTCCAATTGTCCAGCGAAAGTTAACCCCAACGCCCGATTCGAAAACCACCAAAAGAAGAAATAAAAAAGGGGCAATTAACTGGGTCTTATTATAGGTTGGCTCGCCTCTCCAGGAGGACATGGACTTGCTCTTTAGCTGAGCGACGCAGTGCTTCAATGCACGGAAATTGCATCAGAAGGGGGGGCAGCTTGATGGAAGATGGGCGGCAGCAGGCGGCTGCCAGACGGTGTTGCCGTAACGCTGGGGGGGGCTGGGGCCCGGGGAATTGGAGGTGGCTACAGCTGCTGCTGCCTCCTCCTCTGCCAAAATGACCAGCCACCGGTATTCCCTTAGTATGGCCTCCAGCTTCCGGCGCCGGGCCTTGGCTGCCAACTCCTTCCTGTCAGGTTTCCCTTTGGAAGGAGTAGCTATATCAAGAAAAAAAACAAGACTATTGTAAAATATACTCTTAGCAAAGCACTGCAGTAAGACAAATTAATTCTACACATAGTGGCACAGTAGTACTAGCAAACACAGTACATAACATTTGTTGTATGTATCTATCCTCCCTTGTGGGAGTTTCAGGCATTCAACCACCCATGCATCTGATTCCTATCAGCCACCTATGCATGCATGCATACCACGTATCCTTCTCTGGCAGTCATAAATATTAACTCTCGCCGGTCCTTCTTCCTTCCACCCTTCTTTCCCTTTTCGTTCAACCCATCCATCAAGGTCATCTGATGTGACTTTTAGTCTTCTCCTGAGTTGAAGTTAGATAGAAGAGACCATTGATTACTCAACACTCCCACCGCTAATGCTTTTACTAATGCTAAGTAAAGGGTGTTTTCAACCGTTCACAACAACATCTTACTTAATATGTCTCAACAGTACAGTGTACAGTACACCCTTGCAGTGAGTGTAATGCATTGTCAATAAGTAAGGATTAGGAATATAACTTACCACCGCCTGCCACTGCTGCTGGCTCCCCCCCTGCAGTTCCTCCTGCAACTGCTGCCTCTTCTACTCCCTCAGCAGCCGCGTCGCCTTTGCCGCTGGCCCCAGCACTGGTGGACGGTAGTACGCCTAGAAAAAAACATAACACATTTTTTAGATGCCATATACACCTCCCCCTATTTTTCACTAGCAAGATTGAAAAAAGAGTTAATACATATGATGAATACAGGCCACAGCTAGGCCCGCAGGACACAAGGGTTCGCTCTCCTGTAATGGAATCTATAAGGAAGTTGGCACGGAAACTGCAAAGTACAAAGACAGCATTTATTAACCCTTAAGGGTGGTCCTACAATCCACACAACACTCTTCAGTATTGCATAGAGTAGCACAAAGAACTTGCGTACACGGTCCCCTTTTATACACAACAGAGGGGCTCATAAGTGGGCGGATACAACATGAGGCTGAAGAACATTACCATTTATGGTCATTTTCGATACTGAATCAATATGTGGGCGGAGCTAACACACTCCTTGAGCCCGCGAAAACATGGTCAAGCAAGACTAACTTATAACAGATGTGGTCAAGTCTGGGCATGTGCCAGATGGACAAAGGAGCTATTTATAGACTGTTACTAGGCAGATTACAAGAGCAACTAACACAGAGGTTGGACTCTCCTCGTGGGGGAACACGTGGAAGCATGATAATACAAAATGGAGTCCGAACTTCGGTCAACATAACAGAGAAAACATGATCTATAAGAGGGGAATTAATGTCTTTAGTAAATGCTTAATCACATCGTTGTTTCAATTTACAACAGACGACCCTTTCAGCATTTACTGAAGACATCCGGCTTGTTAGGATAATCATCATGTATGTCAATTGTCATCATCTCTTCTACTTCCTTAGCTAAATGTTTCTGATAAGTGACATTGGCAATAGCTTTCTTATCGGGGATACAAAATGATACACATAATGAGCAGAGTAAAGGACCACAATGAATGCAGATACAGCATGAAAACAGAACCGCTACAATAATGCAGAGACCAGTTAGAACCTTCCATCCCCAGGCAGTAATTAACGCCCAAAACCATCCAGAAAAGGACCAAGTGCCGTTTTCTGTATGGATCTCAGCTGCAATTTTATGCAGTTTATTGATGGCATTATAAACTGATGGCGTATGATCAGGGATAAACACACAACAGCTACTTCCAATAATTTTACAAGCTCCACCTCTGTCAGCTAGCATAACATCTAATACCATACGATTCTGCAATGCAACAATTCTAGTAATTTGCAATTCCTCCGTAAGATTCCCAAGTGCAGCAGCGGTCTGATTTGTCACCGCTTCTACCACTCTTGTTAATCTTCGGATCTTTCTACTGTTCAGGGCAGCTCCAACAAAGAAAAACAATCCTAAGTTAAAATCAATATACTGCTGCAGACTGGTATCAGTCTGATCTACATCGTCAAGTGATAAAGTACGTTTATACCTATTTACAGTCACATTATTCAATAATTTCAGATCTTTATGATAAGATGCGGGAGCTAGGAATACAGGAGGTAATAGGAATGATACATAGCATACCCCAGACCACCCAGCCGGCAGACGGTAATAACCTTTATTTCCACACACAAAGTACGTATTATGGGAGGCTAAGAAGGTACTATTGTTCAACCCATCAATATTCAGAACAGTAATACAATCACTAACACCAACAGGGATAGAACCCACACTCTGGACACACAGGTCCGCTTGAGCTTGTGCTACTTGAATTACAAATCTATCCTTTCCCACAGTGTCTCTTGTGTTCGTGAAGATGTAGGGAATGGATTCATTGTCTGGTCGGTACTCCTCCCACTCCCAAATTGTCCCATTCGCTTGTGGATACCCATTTTTGTCTTGATGGCATTCTTTATTGAGTCTGAAGAGCAATCGTCCCACTGTCGGTTTCCGAGTAGCAAAAAGCAAAGTATACCATGCTCTACAAGAGCCATTATGAGAGAAAGGAAGTGGTATAAATGGCGTTCCTCCTTTCTTCTGATGAGCTGGCATCATCCCACATATCCAACAGTTCGTAGCATTCGTAGCAACGTGGGTATGATGCAGCATCTGGATGAAAGTGTTATTCAAGTAAGACTGTCGATGCTTCAACTCTTGATACGGTAATGTATAAAAGTAGTGTTCCTCAGGCACCGGAGTTGTCAACACAAGAATCTTCCGAGCAGGAGTTACATCCTCCACGAACCATGTGGTTATCCCAACAATGGCTACTGTCAACATGAACCCTAATGCACAAAGGATTTTCTTTTTCTCCATGTCAAGGTAAAAAATGAAACCCAATATCTTCCTGAAACTAAAAGTCTGTCAGAACTCTTCCCCTTGGGCAGCGGTTGATTTCTTCACCAGCGGGCCAAGAAGGGTGTCGCTACACTAATGCAGGGCTGATCCCCCCCCCTTGCCTCATCGGCTCTCCGTTTCACTAACCCAAGGGCCGTTCTGACAGTATGTCCCGGTACTGGAAAACTCACTTCCTTGGTCGAAGATGATATCGCCTTCCTCCAGGAGTCGCGTGGTCCGGAAAGAGCTCCTCGGTGGCGTTTGGCTCTGCAGCACGGCCTGTCTCTGCAGCCAAGATTTCTCGTTGATCGGTCAGCACGGCAGGTTCCACCAATCGGGGCGGCACCTTCCTACAGTGCAGGGAATGGATCCAATTCTTTCTGTTGGAGACTCGCACAGCCGTCCTCGTTGCGAGGAGGACCTGCTCAGGGCCCACCCATCTCGGTTCCAAGCTGTTCGTCCTGTCGAAAACTTTCACCATCAGGTGGTCCCCAGGCCGGAGACCATGTCCTTCACCGGTAGACCGATCAGGGAGCGCCTCTCGGACCTGTTGATGGATAGAAACCAAGTTATCCGTTAACTGTGCCAGGTAATCGCTCATCATTACACAAGGTACATCATACATGGTCTTAGGTCTTGGTGGACCCCAAATATTCATTGGGCGTCCGAAGACAATTTCATAAGGTGTAAGGCCAGTTCGAGAGTGTGGTACCGATCTAATTGACAATAACGCCAGTGGCAGAGCGTCTGGCCAAGTCAAAGACGTCGAAGCTTGAATCTTAGCGATCTTAAGCTTCAGTGTACCATTGTACTTCTCAACTAGGCCTGCAGACTGAGGGTGAAACACGGCGTGGAACTTCTGAGTGATGCCTAGGCCCTTCAAGACATACTTTATAACATCCGCTACAAAGTGAGGGCCGTTATCACTCCACAGAAGTCTACAGACGCCATATCGAGGGAAGAACTCTTTCAGCAGCAACTTCGCAGTAGTCATTGCAGTATTGTCTTTCGTAGGGTACGCTTCAACCCATTTGCTGAAAGCGCAGACCACTACTAGAACATACTTCAGATTGTTACAGCGCTCAAGCTGGATGTAATCCATCTGCAAAACCTCGAAGGGCGCAGTAGGTGTCACAAATCCTCCTGCTGGAGTTCGAGTGCCCTTTCCTGGGTTATACCTCAGGCAGATCATACAGGTCTGCACCACCCTCTTCGCTGTGCTAGCAATCTCTGGATGCTCCCAGACTTGGGTAAGCAATTTCACAATTGCGGAAGCTCCAACATGTGCTAGCCCATGTGCCATCTGAACCATAGGTTGTACAAAGGCCGTGGGTAATTTCCATCTATCCATCTGCTTATTTCTCCTGCAGCCCTCGTCATCCAGTTCTCCCTCGCTAGCCCATTGTTCCCGCTCTTTGTCAGAAGCGGCTCTTTGCATTTCTCGCACTTCCTCCTTCGCATCATGCCATCTTTCCACCTGTGACTTTACTACATACATGGCAGTAGCACCGGGCTGCATCGCAGTCTCCCGTGCTACTCGATCTGCCAACGCATTCCCTTCTCCAACTTTATCAACTACTTTCCTATGGGCGCTACACTTAACAATGGCAATTTTCTTCGGATATGTCAATGCGGTTAAAAGATTATGAACTAACTCCCCATGCATTATCTGTACTCCATGTGACGTCAAAAACCCTCTCTCCTTCCAGAGTAGGCCGAAGTCATGCGCTACTCCGAAGGCATAGCGGCTATCTGTATAAACATTCACACATAGTCCTGTACTGAGCTCACATGCTCGTGTTAATGCTATCAGTTCCGCTGCTTGAGCTGATTTCTGTGGTATGCGTGCTGTCTCCACTATTGTTTGCAATGTGGTAATCGCATACGCTGCTGAAGTCGTACCATCTGGTAGCTTCAGACATGATCCGTCCACCCACAGTTCTCCATCTACATCTGGAAAGGGCGTATCCTGGAGATCAATACGACCCTTTGTTTGTTCCTCAGTCACGAGAATACAATCATGCGCTTTCCGCGCCTCAGGCTGGGTTTCGGGGTATGGCAACAATGTTGCCGGGTTTAACGTTACGCACCTTTTTAACGTAATATGAGGAGCCAAAAGCGTCAACTCATATCCCGTTAAACGGGCGCTGGTCAAATGCTGCGTCTTCGTTTGATTGAGCAGGGCATCGACAGCATGGGGGACTAATACCAACAGCTTATGGGATAACACAATTCCCTCACTTTGGCGTATTGACACAGCTGTCGCCGCAACCGAGCGAAAACACCCCGGTAATGCTCGGGCGACAGGATCAAGTACAGCCGAAAAATATGCACAAGGGCGCTGCTTATCGCCGTGCATCTGCACTAAAACTGACAATGCACATCCATCTTTCTCATGCACATACAACGAAAAGGGTTTTGCATAATCAGGGGTCCCTAGCACTGGTGCTGAACAAAGGGCCTGCCGTAGTTGCTGAAAAGCAGTATCACACTCATCTGACCAAGGGATTGGGATAGGCGTGTCCTTTGTCAAGAGGGCTAACAATGGCTTAGCTATGTGCGAAAACCCCAATATCCACTGTCTACAAAAAGAAACAAGACCCAGAAATGCACGCACATCCTTCTGTGTGGACGGTCTCGGTGTATCCAGAATTACTTGGATACGATCCGGTGTGAGTGCACGTCCCTCCTTAGACAAAAGGTGACCCAGATAAGTCACCTTTGGTCTACAGAATTGCAATTTCTTCCTAGATACCTTATGATTGTGGGATGCTAAAAAGGAAAGTAAGGATAACGTACTTTTTTCACACAACTCCAGGGTGTCAGCCGCCAGCAAGATGTCGTCGACATATTGAATGAGGGCGACACCCTCGAGCAGAGCAAAGGAATCCAATTGTCGTTTCAAAGCCTGACTGTAAATGCTAGGGCTTTCTGTGTAGCCCTGGGGAATCCTACAAAAACGATAAGATCTATTATTTAATGTAAACCCAAAAAGATATCGGCTATCAGGGTGAATGGGAATGGAAAAGAAGGCATTCTTCAAATCAATCACTGAGAACATGGTTGCCGTAGGCGGGACCAAAGTAAGCAACGTCGTGATATCGGAAACCACTGGGTACTAAGGTATCACGATCTTGTTCACTTCTCTCAAATCAATTATAAACCGATAAACTCTGGCATCCGTATCCTTTTTCAGTATGGGAAGAATCGGACTGTTACAAATGTTGTAGGGGACTTCCTCCACTACCCCTACCGCCATCAAATCCTGCACTATCTGTATGAGAGCCACCTCGCCCTCCTGGGAAATACGGTACTGTGGGAGGCGTGGTAACACCGCCCCCTCCTTGACGCTAATGTGGACCGGTGGAATCACCATTTGTCCCACATCAGTATCCGAAGTTGCCCACAAAGCACGAGGGAGGGTAGCTAACAGCGCATCCTCAAACATCGTACACATCCGTTCTGATCGGGGGTAATTGTCATTCAATATTACCCGTACACCAGCAGGGGAGCAACGGATCGTAGCCCTAAAATGCTTTAACATATCAAGACCCATAATGTTGTCCGGTGTGTACGGGGCAAGCAGAAACGGACAGGGTGCAGAAAAAGAGTCAACTTTAAACATGAGGGGCTGCGAAAGAGGGCTTCGGGAGAGTGTTCCGTCAAACCCTACCGATGTGACCATTAAGCCGGATGGGGGAGCCCCCGGAACCAATTGCTTAGACAGTGCACTACGTGTCGCTCCTGTATCCACTAGGAACTGATCAGTAGAGCCCAAAACCTCAGCCAATACATAAGGGCCCTTCTGATCGACCGGCACCTCAACTGATTCTAACCCCCATCCAACGCATTCCTATGCATGCTGAGAGTCATGGTACCCTGACCGGTCAATCCCCGACGCTTGGTACTGATGCTGGCGATCAAAAACGTTTGATCTATCGCGGTGCTGCCCAGCAGAGTCAAAACGAGCCTGTTCGTTAGAATTCCCTCGAAAGTTCGAGAAACCCCCTCTACCTCGCGGGCCACCATAGGTATGCCCCTGACGCGATGCATGCAACACCGGGCAGTCCCTAGCCCAATGACCCGATTGCTTACAATACGCACATTGGTTCCTATTTAAATCAGATCGGCCCGAGGGAGGACCATAAGATCCTCCCCTACCTCTATTACTACCCCGCCGGGGCGGGCCATAGACTTGTGCCAACATCACCTTTGTCTTCAAATCTTTCGATTTCTTTTCCTCCTGGCCCTTTGCTTCTTGCTCCTGACGCTCATAATACTGGGCGATAGTCAGGAGGGCCGTCGGTGTAGCGGAGGACCAAGAACTTTCACTCGCTTTTAGGCGGGCCGCAACTGCCGGCAGCAGATTAGCCACATATTTATCCGCAAAAAGGTGGCGGCCCGTATCGTCAGTAAGCGACTGGCCACTAAAATCATGAAACGTCTCCTCAAAGCGCGTAAAGAAGTCCGCAACCGACTCGTCAGCTTTCTGTTTACATGCAGCTAACATATTCCAGTCAATCTTTTTAGGGGGAATAATTGTCTTCAGCTTAGCCACAATAGCAGCAGGAAGATCTAAAATAATCTGGGGCGGTTTCTGCGCGGGCTTCCGTTCCCTATCCTCATCCTCAAGGTCAGACCACCGGGCCTTAAAGGCAACTGTATCATCTACTTTTCGGACAGATCGCCACATATCCGGTGGTAGAATAAGGCCAAAGAACAGGTCTATATCCGCTAAAGTCATAACGCAAGAATTCAAGGCCCCCTCGACTTCTTCGTAGAAGGCCGCTGGATTCTTGCGGGGGTCAGGCAGCGCATTCTTTAATGCCATCACATCAGCTCTATGCCACGGAGTATAAACCCAATTATACACAAAATATCCCTTAGCATCGGCGGAGGTAATGTCCGAGCTAGTCCCCGCTCCTTTAGGAGGAACATACAAAGGCGCCGCCTCGCGCATTGGCTTAGCATGCACTAGATCGCTCTTATCTGATTGAGAGGTGGATGAGTGGCCTTCTGTAGTACACGAATCCGACTGCATCTCCTCCCCTGCTCGTTGGCGCGCTTTTTCTTTATGGGCCAGCACCGCGTCCCGCAAGGCGAATAGCCGCCGAGCCGTATCAGGAGCCTTAAAGGGAGAAAAAACACCATCATGCAATGCTTTAGCATCCGATGTCACTTCTTCAGGCTCAAAGACACTAGAATATTTCCGAAAAGCAGCAATCACTTCCTCAGCGAAATGACTCAAAAAATACAATCTCTCTCTATCCTGCCACGCCCCCCAAGTATGGATCAATTCATCCACGGACACCTTACCCTTAAGTGCACGGAAAGAGATTTGCCGAAGCTCAGCCATATGCTCAGCCGATAACATGGACCGCGTATCTACCTTACCCGTACCCGGGACGGAATCTTGTGGCCTCGGAGCAGATGCGCCAACATAAGGGGCGGAGAGCGATCTAGTAAATAAAAATCATCTTCAAGATTATTAAGGACAGGATAGAGTGGCTGCCGAACAGCATATTGACCCGAAACTTGCAGCCTACGCTCTTTCTCTTGTCTCTCTGTCTGTTCTCTGTCTTCCCGACGCTTCGCTTCCTGGGCTCGCACATGATCATTCTTCCGTTGTTCCTTATCAAACAGCGCTTTCTCACGCTTCTCTCGCTCACGCACCTCCTTCACCCACAACCGCACACACTCAAACATATCCTGACGAGCACGCCGCTTGCACATACACTGTTCCACATACTCAATCTTACGTATATCAAACGATCCATACAAAGGCCATCGCAACTCAGGATCTTTTTTTGTATATTTCCTCCATACTGTGCTGTACATTATGGAAGAAAGACCATGCTTCACGTACATATCCCTATTAGGAGTCCCCTCTGGGGGAGCTGGAGCAGATTCCTCGAGGTTCAACCGGTTTCTAAAACAGCAACACCACTTACAGAGTGCGCTAAAAGCAGGCATGCTCAGGAATAATGCAAAATATGCAATATTATAGAAAAAATGGCACTTAATCGTTGCGCCGTTCAAAGTTACACAGCTCCGGAGAAATCTCTCCACATTACCTGCCTATATGTGTTGCAACGCATATATATTCACAAAGACAAATACAAAATATGACTAGTCATCACAAATCAAACTCAAATAGCCGGACCAGGCTTCAAAAACTCGGAGCAAGTACCGTACACCGGTTCTTACCAATCAAGAGTCCAGATTCCAACTGCCAAGCTCCACAATCGCCCAAACGGCTTTCACGGCAGGACCGACAGAAGAGGTCTCAGTCGGGGACCGGCGCCACCCAGACGGTCAGCTCGGAAGGGAAGGAAGAAAAACCTCGGGATGCCAGGGCTAAAATGCCGCTGGCAGTGATCACGTCCCCGGCCAAGTTCCTCACCTTCGTCGCGACCAATCCTTCGAGCATCCGAGTCGCCGATGAGCCCCACGTGACGGGCGCCAATTGATGAATACAGGCCCCAGCTAGGCCCGCAGGACACAAGGGTTCGCTCTCCTGTAATGGAATCTATAAGGAAGTTGGCACGGAAACTGCAAAGTACAAAGACAGCATTTATTAACCCTTAAGGGTGGTCCTACAATCCACACAACACTCTTCAGTATTGCATAGAGTAGCACAAAGAACTTGCGTACACGGTCCCCTTTTATACACAACAGAGGGGCTCATAAGTGGGCGGATACAACATGAGGCTGAAGAACATTACCATTTATGGTCATTTTCGATACTGAATCAATATGTGGGCGGAGCTAACACACTCCTTGAGCCCGCGAAAACATGGTCAAGCAAGACTAACTGATAACAGATGTGGTCAAGTCTGGGCATGTGCCAGATGGAC
Organism: Triturus cristatus; assembly: GCF_964204655.1. NCBI lineage: Eukaryota > Metazoa > Chordata > Amphibia > Caudata > Salamandridae > Triturus > Triturus cristatus. The sequence goes on from NC_140592.1 coordinate 1,066,827,055, forward strand.
AAAGGAGCTATTTATAGACTGTTACTAGGCAGATTACAAGAGCAACTAACACAGAGGTTGGACTCTCCTCGTGGGGGAACACGTGGAAGCATGATAATACAAAATGGAGTCCGAACTTCGGTCAACATAACAGAGAAAACATGATCTATAAGAGGGGAATTAATGTCTTTAGTAAATGCTTAATCACATCGTTGTTTCAATTTACAACACATACAAATATAACAGACATCACTAGTACAAATCAGGTAGTAGAGTAGACACTAGTAGTGTTATATGGTCCCTAGGGTCATTCTAGTCTTTGCTTAGCTATCTCGAGCCATGCAACCTTTTTACCTTTGTGTCCTTTATTTTTGCGCATGTTACCCCGCAGCTTGTAGAGTAAGACGCCTTTGAGCCCACATGAGCTCATTCTGCTACTGTATGAGCGCTGCATACAAGGTTGAAAAACAAGCCACTTTCGTATGAAGTTATGGTGTTAGTCCATATTGCTTATCCATAAAAATGATACACTTTTTGGCACGACTGAGAAATGCTTGCAATATAGTACTAAAGCGCACCATTTTTCTCATAACAGACGGAGGATTCCCTTCTATGAACCAGAGCTTTGCAGAGCTTATGATGTAACCAGTACTAGGTTCTTTTAAGGTGAGGGGTCCCCAGAATTCAATCTGAGATCTTCATTTATAATTTTATATAAACTATAATCCTATGAAGGGGAGGGTGTTGCTTCCACCACTGTTCACTTATCATGATTTTGCCTTTTGGCTTCTACTTGTAGTTGTTGTAAATAAGTGTAACGAACTGTAACAATGTTTATTGTTTTAATCTTATGCATTTTGCTGTTGGTGCTGCATTATAGAACAACGTACAGAGCTTGTCAGTTGAAAATAAACCTTTTGAACTTACATAGACTCGGTGGTATTTGGGTGGACCTACACGAGTGAGTGAGCGAATGGGTGTGCAATGTGCATGTGCATTGCTTCCGCGACTGAAAGGTCGTGAGTGTTCTAATCTGGGTTGTCTACTCATTGTGTATGGGGGGTTCAGAGAGCTAATAGTAATGAGACACTGTCTATAACTAGTCGGTCAAGGGATTGTGTAGTATGTCCTATCCTATCAAAAATAGTAAAATCTGGTTGGGATTTGTCAAAGCCTCAAGATTAGGAAACGCCTAAGGATTGGACTCAATGGCTAGAGCTATTGGTGAATCTGAGTTTTATTTAAAACCTTTCAAATAAAGAGTGGCCAACTGGGCAAACTTAGCAACAGACAGAATAGAAGTAGTACAGAGCGTCATAGCAGAGGCAGTTCGAGGCAGGGATAACAAGAATTTAGAAACAGATAGTCAAGATCGTAGAAGAATTGGTAAAAAAAATAGCATTAGGAAATGGAAACAATAGATCGGGAAAAAAAAGGTGCAGTAAAAGTCTGAGAATAATAATTATTAATACTAACAACAGGAAGACTTACTGGGGCCAGCAACAGAACCCTCGATAGAGGAGCGGTCCTGGTCCTGTTCCTCCTTTGCTTGGTGTTCTTGGCCAGCTGCTCCCGCCGACTCCGACCCAGTCTTGTTGCCCCTGGATGCTGATCATGAAAGATATAAGAAAGAAAGAGCCAAACATTGATGATTGGTGTGAAACAAATCAAATATTTGTAAAAATGGTTGAAAAAAAATGTATGGAAACAACAATTGCAATAAAATTTAGCTATCTAATCTGGTCTACAAGTAGTATCAGGGGAATTGCGGACCGACTAGTTATTATTTATCAACACTAATCCAACACTAATCCAGTGTTCCATTCTAATTCCAGAATACCAACTAAGCCTAAGTACCACCTGACCTAGCCCACCTCTTCCAGGCGGCACAATTTTCTACTAAGTCTGCATTTCCAGTTATTTTAGTCCTCAAAAATGCATATATGGAGGACAAATTGTTGGTTGGTTGCTGCTGATGTTCTGCTAGTGCTAAGCCTCTATTACCACTCACTAAACAAACTTACAAAAGGTTCTACTAAGGACTGGGGTAAACAGAACGTGACGTAACAGAGGGTGCGTCACGAAGACCAGTAAATATTACCAACTCATACTAATAAGTAACTAAACCCAAGTATCAATCCACCACTATCTCTTAGTGACAGGAGGACAAAGGAAGGACTAGTCACTCTAGCATTACCTAACTTAAGTTCTCTAAAAGAAACTCTTACATAATCACGCTAAGCGAGCACAAAGTTGCAAACAAGTAAGATTAATAGCGCCGAGCACCTGTGTCATAACAATCACAGAAGATTTTTAAACGTAATTTACCTGCAATGTAAGCAGCAGCATTCTTGCTGGTCAGTAAAAAACATATATATTCGCAATATATATCACAGAGCAGAAGAACAGACACAAAGTAGTAATATTAAATAGCTACTCACCAAGCGCCGGGACCTCCACTCCTAGCAGGTCCAGCAGGTCCTGCTTCCAGTCCAGGATATTGGACTACCGGTGCGTCAACTGGTTTTAGGTGCGCCGGACACCAGAGCAGCGAAACACTGCCCGGTGCACCTTTCCCCAACGCTGCCGACACTCCTGGAGCCCGTACCCAGACCCGGGCCTGCCGCCTGCTGCCAGGGATAAGGGGAGGTGGCGCTGCACAAAAAAAAACAGTGCGGCCACCTCAACCTCACCGAATAAGGCCCGTCGCTGCACCCCGGGTTGGCGCCGCCTTCCGCAAGGAAGGTCGTTGCTGCTGTGGCTATGGCTGCGAGCCCTGCGGCCCTTTGCCATGGATCTGGGTAATAGGATGGGGTGGAAAAGAAAAGGTAGGAATGAAAAAAGGAAGTAAAAGAAGGTAATAGAAAAAGAGTGAAAAAGTATTGAAAAATACACAAAAAGTTTGAAAAAACTCAAAATATAGAATCAGGAGAATAGAGAGATAGATAATAAATAAAAAAAGTTCAAAAAAAGTTTCCACAAACAAAGGATTGAAAAGATACAGGGAGGATTAAAAAGATACAGGGAGGATTGAAAAGCAGGACCAGAACCATAGCAATAGAGTGAAAAAAAAGATGGCCGCGCCTATTGAGACCGCGGGGTCAAGTTTGCGCGATATTTCCCCACGAGCACGCACAAAGCATCGCTAACACATAATATGCGTTCCCGAACAGGAAATACTTATTGCGAATGGGCGAGAGCATGCAGTAAGTGACCCAGAACAGGAAATAAGCATCGCGAGCATGCATTACGCGACCCGGAACAGGAAATAACCCTCGCGGGCGGGCGGGACAAGTTAAAAACAAGATGGCCGCGGCCAATAGCGACGTCATGGGAAAGTTGGCGAGCACGCAAAACACATCGCGAACGGGCGAGAAAAGCAATCTCTGCGTCTTCGCGAAAGTTCCGCATGCTCACGGAGATTTGGTGCAATTTCACGATAATTTTCATAGGGCAACTACGCATATTCCGCCCACCCCTAGTTTTAAAGTGAAGCAGGAAAGTCTTGTCTCTATGAAAGACAAAAAATAAGGGTGATTTCAAGAGGATGGATCCTCCCCACAATTAAATTGATTTAAACCAATCAGATTCTTTTTTTCTTGTGCTGACATGAAGTCCCGTAGGGTGCCCACACCCGTCACGTACCCATCGCCCACCCGCGAAATATCGTATACAGGATTATAGACTATAAATAGAAATTTCTACAAACTTTTGATAAGTATATTGACAAAACAATTCACTCTAATATCATATTCAATGATTCAATAGTCATTTTTTCAAGTTTAAAAATACGCCAAAGTCATGACCCCGGCACGATCACGGCACGACCCTGGAAATACTTGTGGGGAGGTACCGCTCACACTACGCACATATGCCGCGCACACAGCAAATTTACTTTCGAACAGATTATATTGAAAATAATAGTTTAAAAATACTTTTGTAAATAAATCTAGACAAACACTTAAAGGAAAACTTTTATTCATAATTAATTTAAAGATATTTCATACTTTACAAATTACGCCGAAGTCGCGCACATTTGTGAAAATTGCTACGAGCAAGCGCGCAGCCATCATGTAGGGTGCACGTAGGGTGCGCGACTTCTGTATAATAATTTTTTAAAAAAAATTAATATAGTTTTCCTAACTATAAATTATTCTCAACTTTTTTTTAAATATATATATGTATATATGTAGTCAATAAAAAAAACAAAGGATTGAGGCACATAGAAATTTTCACTTAAAAAACCTTTGAAATTCACTGAAAAAACCATAGGTTTCAGAGACGTTATAGTTAGAAATTAGCATTTAAAAAAACTTTGAAATTCAATAAAAAAAACAGAGGTTTCAGGGGTGTTATAGTTAGTTGGACATTTCACTCATACAAAACCATAGAAATTACCCCATTATAGTTAGTTCAGCTAACTATAACTTGCACGCCCGCAATGCACTGCTGATGACATCACATAGTACATCACTCATGACATGGTCAGTGACATCACTCATGACATCACTGATGACATCTCAAATGACATCACTGATGACATCACTGATGACATCATCCAGTGAATGTGTGTTTTTCTAAAACTTAAATATGTTTTATATATGTATATCTCAAGGTCGATGGAAAGATAAATGAGTATATAAGTGTCTAAATGGATGATTTTTTTTTGTAAAATTGATTGTATAACTGACTGATTAAGTGTATCTTAGTGAATACATGGGTTAGCAAGTAATGTTTAAATATGTACATATCTGTATCAGTCTCTCACTTTGTGTATAAGTGGCTGCATGGGTTGTGAGTAGCTACATGAGTGTCTATATGGGTTATTAGTTGTTTTTTGAGTATCAGTATCAGTGTCTGAGTGTCTGTATGGTTCGGTGGGGGGTATTGCTTAGCGCATAGATGCATGAATGAGTGACTCACTGTTTGTTTGTGTTGAAGACAGCATGTGTGCAGGGCTGTATGGGTGGATGAGTGTGTGTATGGGTGTGTTAGTGAGTGAATGACTGTCTCAATAGTGTAACTACATATGTTTTAAACTAGTATATGTGAGTTTTGGTGTATATAAGTGAGTAGATGTGAGAGTGAGAGATTGGAAGAGTTTCTGTATTAAAAAAAATGTGTTTCTATAAGTGCTTGTTTAAGAGAGTAAGTATGTGTAAGTTTCTGTAGAAGTAAGTGTGGTGGTGTGTGGGTGACTGTATATGCAAGTAAATGTATGTTTGATACTTTATTTGTATGTGTGACTATGTATGTAACTCTATGGATAAGTGGCAATGTGTAACAGGATGTATAGGTTTATGAGTACATATGATGAGTAAGTACATGTATGAGTGACTGTATAGGACTGTTGCTGAATGAGTGTATGTGTGTGTAGATCTTGGAATTACTGAATAGGTGTGTTGTAACTGGTATTGGTGTGTCCATTGTTTTGAAAATGCTAGTTTCTGTTTTTGAGTGTGTGTATCAAAGGTTATATTAGGGAGTGTGGAGGTCTGCCACTCTATCACAAGGATGATGTCATCAGTGATGTCATCAGTGATGTCATTTGCGATGTCATGAGTGATGTCACTGACCATGTCATGAGTGATGTAATATGTGACATCATCAGTAGTGCAATGCGGGGGCGTGAGTTATAGTTAGCTGAACTAACTATAACGGGGGAATTTCTAGGGTTTCGTACACGAGAAATGTCCAGCTAACTATTTTCAGTGAAAATATATATATATATATATATATATATATATATATATATATATATATATATATATCATTGCTCCAACTTGCCCATGCTTGAACAGCACTCGAACACAAAGGTAGGTGGCAAACCTTTATTTTCAGTGTATAACCGGTCTGTTGCTGACAGCTTCAATCAGACAGTCAGTTTGGCAGTGAGCCTGACGCGTTTCAAAAGATTCCTTTCTTCTTCAGAGGCATTTGCTTAGCTGATTGCGTGCACCTGGCCCCGTTTTCACAATGTTGATGCCACGCCCCTGGATGGGCCTGTCACATGACAGTGGGGCATTGTGGGAACCGCAGTCCAGGTTGATTTCGTGTCATATGGTGGCACTAATGTCTGTCACTCTTTCAAGCCCTCGGATGGGCCGCCGCCAGCAGCGACTAGTCTCAATCCCTCCTCTGTGCTCCGCGTTGCAGCTCGATAGATATCAGCCACGCGGCCCCCGATTATGGGGTGGTGCAGGTTCGGCGGCTGGACCGCCGCCCAAATATCATTGCTCCAACTTGCCCATGCTTGAACAGCACTCGAACACAAAGGTAGGTGGCAAACCTTTATTTTCAGGGTATAACCGGTCTGTTGCTGACAGCTTCAATCAGACAGTCAGTTTGGCAGTGAGCCTGACGCATTTCAAAAGATTCCTTTCTTCTTCAGAGGCATTAGCTTAGCTGATTGCGTGCACCTGGCCCCGTTTTCACAATGTTGATGCCACGCCCCTGGATGGGCCTGTCACATGACAGTGGGGCATTGTGGGAACCGCAGTCCAGGTTGATTTCGTGTCATATGGTGGCACTAATGTCTGTCACTCTTTCAAGCCCTCGGATGGGCCGCCGCCAGCAGCGACCAGTCTCAATACCTCCTCTGTGCTCCGCGTTGCAGCTCAATAGATATCAGCCACGCGGCCCCCGATTATGGGGTGGTGCAGGTTCGGCGGCTGGACCGCCGCCCAAATATCATTGCTCCAACTTGCCCATGCTTGAACAGCACTCAAACACAAAGGTAGGTGGCAAACCTTTATTTTCAGGGTATAACCGGTCTGTTGCTGACAGCTTCAATCAGACAGTCAGTTTGGCAGTGAGCCTGACGCGTTTCAAAAGATTCCTTTCTTCTTCAGAGGCATTTGCTTAGCTGATTGCGTGCACCTGGCCCCGTTTTCACAATGTTGATGCCACGCCCCTGGATGGGCCTGTCACATGACAGTGGGGCATTGTGGGAACCGCAGTCCAGGTTGATTTCGTGTCATATGGTGGCACTAATGTCTGTCACTCTTTCAAGCCCTCGGATGGGCCGCCGCCAGCAGCGACCAGTCTCAATCCCTCCTCTGTGCTCCGCATTGCAGCTCGATAGATATCAGGCACGCGGCCCCCGATTATGGGGTGGTGCAGGTTCGGCGGCTGGACCGCCACCCAAATATCATTGCTCCAACTTGCCCATGCTTGAACAGCACTCGAACACAAAGGTAGGTGGCAAACCTTTATTTTCAGGGTATAACCGGTATGTTGCTGACAGCTTCAATCAGACAGTCAGTTTGGCAGTGAGCCTGACGCGTTTCAAAAGATTCCTTTCTTCTTCAGAGGCATTTGCTTAGCTGATTGCGTGCACCTGGCCCCGTTTTCACAATGTTGATGCCACGCCCCTGGATGGGCCTGTCACAAGACAGTGGGGCATTGTGGGAACCGCAGTCCAGGTTGATTTCATGTCATATGGTGGCACTAATGTCTGTCACTCTTTCAAGCCCTCGGATGGGCCGCCGCCAGCAGCGACCAGTCTCAATCCCTCCTCTGTGCTCCGCGTTGCCGATCGATAGATATCAGCCACGCGGCCCCCGATTATGGGGTGGTGCAGGTTCGGCGGCTGGACCGCCGCCCAAATATCATTGCTCCAACTTGCCCATGCTTGAACAGCAATCGAACACAAAGGTAGGTGGCAAACCTTTATTTTCAGGGTATAACCGGTCTGTTGCTGACAGCTTCAATCAGACAGTCAGTTTGGCAGTGAGCCTGACGGGTTTCAAAAGATTCCTTTCTTCTTCAGAGGCATTTGCTTAGCTGATTGCGTGCACCTGGCCCCGTTTTCACAATGTTGATGCCACGCCCCTGGATGGGCCTGTCACATGACAGTGGGGCATTGTGGGAACCGCAGTCCAGGTTGATTTCGTGTCATATGGTGGCACTAATGTCTGTCACTCTTTCAAGCCCTCGGATGGGCCGCCGCCAGCAGCGACCAGTCTCAATCCCTCCTCTGTGCTCCGCGTTGCAGCTCGATAGATATCAGCCACGCGGCCCCCGATTATGGGGTGGTGCAGGTTCGGCGGCTGGACCGCCGCCCAAATATCATTGCTCCAACTTGCCCATGCTTGAACAGCACTCGAACACAAAGGTAGGTGGCAAACCTTTATTTTCAGGGTATAACCGGTCTGTTACTGACAGCTTCAATCAGACAGTCAGTTTGGCAGTGAGCCTGACGCGTTTCAAAAGATTCCTTTCTTCTTCAGAGGCATTTGCTTAGCTGATTGCGTGCACCTGGCCCCGTTTTCACAATGTTGATGCCATGCCCCTGGATGGGCCTGTCACATGACAGTGGGGCATTGTGGGAACCGCAGTCCAGGTTGATTTTGTGTCATATGGTGGCACTAATGTCTGTCACTCTTTCAAGCCCTCGGATGGGCCGCCGCCAGCAGCGACCAGTCTCAATCCCTCCTCTGTGCTCCGCGTTGCAGCTCGATAGATATCAGCCACGCGGCCCCCGATTATGGGGTGGTGCAGGTTCGGCGGCTGGACCGCCGCCCAAATATCATTGCTCCAACTTGCCCATGCTTGAACAGCACTCAAACACAAAGGTAGGTGGCAAACCTTTATTTTCAGGGTATAACCAGTCTGTTGCTGACAGCTTCAATCAGACAGTCAGTTTGGCAGTGAGCCTGACGCGTTTCAAAAGATTCCTTTCTTCTTCAGAGGCATTTGCTTAGCTGATTGCGTGCACCTGGCCCCGTTTTCACAATGTTGATGCCACGCCCCTGGATGGGCCTGTCACATGACAGTGGGGCATTGTGGGAACCGCAGTCCAGGTTGATTTCGTGTCATATGGTGGCACTAATGTCTGTCACTCTTTCAAGGCCTCGGATGGGCCGCCGCCAGCAGCGACCAGTCTCAATCCCTCCTCTGTGCTCCGCGTTGCAGCTCGATAGATATCAGCCACGCGGCCCCCGATTATGGGGTGGTGCAGGTTCGGCGGCTGGACCGCCGCCCAAATATCATTGCTCCAACTTGCCCATGCTTGAACAGCACTCGAACACAAAGGTAGGTGGCAAACCTTTATTTTCAGGGTATAACCAGTCTGTTGCTGACAGCTTCAATCAGACAGTCAGTTTGGCAGTGAGCCTGACGCGTTTCAAAAGATTCCTTTCTTCTTCAGAGGCATTTGCTTAGCTGATTGCATGCACCTGGCCCCGTTTTCACAATGTTGATGCCACGCCCCTGGATGGGCCTGTCACATGACAGTGGGGCATTGTGGGAACCGCAGTCCAGGTTGATTTCGTGTCATATGGTGGCACTAATGTCTGTCACTCTTTCAAGCCCTCGGATGGGCCGCCGCCAGCAGCGACCAGTCTCAATCCCTCCTCTGTGCTATGCGTTGCAGCTCGATAGATATCAGCCACGCGGCCCCCGATTATGGAGTGGTGCAGGTTCGGTGGCTGGACCGCCGCCCAAATATCATTGCTCCAACTTGCCCATGCTTGAACAGCACTCGAACACAAAGGTAGGTGGCAAACCTTTATTTTCAGGGTATAACCAGTCTGTTGCTGACAGCTTCAATCAGACAGTCAGTTTGGCAGTGAACCTGACGCGTTTCAAAAGATTCCTTTCTTCTTCAGAGGCATTTGCTTAGCTGATTGCGTGCACCTGGCCCCGTTTTCACAATGTTGATGCCACGCCCCTGGATGGGCCTGTCACATGACAGTGGGGCATTGTGGGAACCGCAGTCCAGGTTGATTTCGTGTCATATGGTGGCACTAATGTCTGTCACTCTTTCAAGCCCTCGGATGGGCCGCCGCCAGCAGCGACCAGTCTCAATCCCTTCTCTGTGCTCCGCGTTGCAGCTCGATAGATATCAAATATCATTACTCCAACTTGCCCATGCTTGAACAGCACTCGAACACAAAAGTAGGTGGCAAACCTTTATTTTCAGGATATAACCGGTCTGTTGCTGACAGCTTCAATCAGACAGTCAGTTTGGCAGTGAGCCTGACGCGTTTAAAAAGATTCCTTTCTTCTTCAGAGGCATTTGCTTAGCTGATTGCGTGCACCTGGCCCCGTTTTCACAATGTTGATGCCACGCCCCTGGATGGGCCTGTCACATGACAGTGGGGCATTCTGGGAACGGCAGTCCAGCCGCTGAACCTGCACCACCCCATAATCGGGGGCCGCATGGCTGATATCTATCGAGCTGCAACGCGGAGCACAGAGGAGGGATTGAGACTGGTCGCTGCTGGCGGCGGCCCATCCGAGGGCTTGAAAGAGTGACAGACATTAGTGCCACCATATGACACGAAATCAACCTGGACTGCGGTTCCCACAATGCCCCACTGTCATGTGACAGGCCCATCCAGGGGCGTGGCATCAACATTGTGAAAACGGGGCCAGGTGCAGGCAATCAGCTAAGCAAATGCCTCTGAAGAAGAAAGGAATCTTTTGAAACGCGTCAGGCTCACTGCCAAACTGACTGTCTGATTGAAGCTGTCAGCAACATACCGGTTATACCCTGAAAATAAAGGTTTGCCACCTACCTTTGTGTTCGAGTGCTGTTCAAGCATGGGCAAGTTGGAGCAATGATATTTGGGCGGCGGTCCAGCCGCCGAACCTGCACCACCCCATAATCGGGGGCCGCGTGGCTGATATCTATAGAGCTGCAACGCGGAGCACAGAGGAGGGATTGAGACTGGTCGCTGCTGGCGGCTGCCCATCCGAGGGCTTGAAAGAGTGACAGACATTAGTGCCACCATATGACACGAAATCAACCTGGACTGCGGTTCCCACAATGCCCCACTGTCATGTGACAGGCCCATCCAGGGGCGTGGCATCAACATTGTGAAAACGGGGCCAGGTGCACGCAATCAGCTAAGCAAATGCCTCTGAAGAAGAAAGGAATCTTTTGAAACGCGTCAGGCTCACTGCCAAACTGACTGTCTGATTAAAGCTGTCAGCAACAGACCGGTTATACCCTGAAAATAAAGGTTTGCCACCTACCTTTGTGTTCGAGTGCTGTTCAAGCATGGGCAAGTTGGAGCAATGATATTTGGGCGGCGGTCCAGCCGCCGAACCTGCACCACCCCATAATCGGGGGCCGCATGGCTGATATCTATCGAGCTGCAACGCGGAGCACAGAGGAGGGATTGAGACTGGTCGCTGCTGGCGGCGGCCCATCCGAGGGCTTGAAAGAGTGACAGACATTAGTGCCACCATATGACACGAAATCAACCTGGACTGCGGTTCCCACAATGCCCCACTGTCATGTGACAGGCCCATCCAGGGGCGTGGCATCAACATTGTGAAAACGGGGCCAGGTGCACGCAATCAGCTAAGCAAATGCCTCTGAAGAAGAAAGGAATCTTTTGAAACGCGTCAGGCTCACTGCTAAACTGACTGTCTGATTGAAGCTGTCAGCAACAGACCGGTTATACCCTGAAAATAAAGGTTTGCCACCTACCTTTGTGTTCGAGTGCTGTTCAAGCATGGGCAAGTTGGAGCAATGATATATATATATTACCTACTGGCGGTCGCCAGTAGGTAGTTATAGTTAGGACCCCTTTTCCATAGGAAATCCGCAACATTCTATTTTGAATAACTTTGGCGCCGGTCGACGAATCCTCGCGAATTTCTCAAAATAGGTGGGGCGCTACGCTCCGCTCCTACCCTGAAAGTCTCGGGGGGATTCGTCAAGCGGGGGCTGAGATAAAAGGGGGGTCCCAAAACGCGTTTTTCCCATGCATTTTTCCATAGGACCTTTAGACAGGGCTACAGCCCGAACGGCTGAACAGAATTACTAGAAATTTGGCAGAGAGGTAGTCCCTAGGTCAAGGAAGTGCCTTTTGTAGGTTTGGTGTAAATCTGTTCAGTAGATTCTGAGAAAATAGCCTTTAAATCAATATATATATCTGAGCCAGCTTACGGTACGCTTACCGTAAGCTTACCGTACGCGTACGGTGGCGTGCGCGAGCGCGATTCTGATTGGCTCTTAGATCTTAGTAAACATTCGAATCGGCCGAAACCAGGAAGCGGCGGCCGCCATTTTCTCTCTCGCACTGAGAGTTAGGTTGTTTAATTAAAACCAATACACATGTAAAGGAGCTGTTTTGACAGCTCACACACACATAGCCATGATGAGGGAGTCCCCCAAGACCCCCCAAGGCCAAAAAAGCCATTTTTATTTTTTCGCTAATTTCGCCGATTACGCTTACCGTACGCGTACGGTAAAAAATATTTTTAAAAAACCACTATCCACACTCTCCCCACCCCCTGTGCTTTCGGTGGCCGCAGGCCACCAAATGTGCAGGGCTTATCAGAGGTGTAACAAACCACAATATTTTCAACAAAAATAATCAAAGAAAAAATTATCCACACTCTCTCCACCCCGTGTGCAAATGGTGCCCGAAGCGCACCATTTGTGCATGGCTTATAAGCACCGTAAGCACAGTAAGCACCGCGTGCTTACTGTGCACGCACGGTGCGCGAAGCGCACCGTGCGCGCACGGAACGAACTGCGTTAAGTGGGCGCGCACGCCGCGAATGGCGTAAAGTAACTTAGCATTTAAAAAACCGTACAAATTCACAGAAAAAACCATAGGTTTCACACACGTTATAGTTAGGAATTAGCATTTAAAAAACCTTGCAAATTCACTGAAAACACCATAGGTTTCACACATGTTATAGTTAGCGGAAATTTTACTGATAAAAAACCAGTGAAATTCCCCCGTTATAGTTAGTGCAGGCAACTATAACTCACGCGACCGCAATCTTCTGCTGATGACATATGTGTCTTTATGAAAAAAAAATATTTGTAATATATGTATAGCTAAAAATGTATGGAAGAAGACATGGGCAAATAAGTGTCTAAATACAGTATTAGCATCAGCAGAAGATTGCGGTCGCGTGAGTTATAGTTGCCTGCACTAACTATAACGGGGGAATTTCACTGGTTTTTTATCAGTAAAATTTCCGCTAACTATAACATGTGTGAAACCTATGGTTTTTTCAGTGAATATATATATATATATATATATATATATATATATATATATATATATATATGTATATATATATATATTATAGCCTGCACAGCAACAGCTTGTCGGCAGACGCGCTAAGGGAGAGAGAAGAAGCGGCAGCCAATATGTTCGATGATAGTAAAGCGCCAGCACAGGACTCAAATACCCACAATGCACCACCGAATATCCACAATACCAGTATTCGTGATAAAGTGAAACAACTTGAAAAATTAATGAAAACCGAATTAAGCAAGTGGTGGGAGGGCAAATCCCTCCAGAGGTATTTAGACGTCAAAAGAGTCCCAAGGGGCCTACGAATTCTTTTAGCCCCCAGTTATGAAAACCCGGACAAACAAATGATGAAGGAATGGGCAGAGACTAATTTGGAATCGTCCATGAGGTTGATGGTTATACTAGTTAAGTATGCTGAATCGGACCGCACTAAAATACAAGCTGAAATTGATAAACTGAATATTGATCTTAATGCCATGGGCCAACAGGAGGAAATCAAAAAACTTAAAGATGAAATGGCAAAACGCTTGAAAAGGGAGGAAGACAACATAAGGGAAAGAAAAACTTATAAATTTCATCGCGATCGCATGGACTATGAATGTGGCAGAGTCTTTACTTTTGCCAAAAAATATGACAAGTTGAAAATATCTAAGTATGGCAACACAACACAGGGCCAATCAACAGTCCATGTGCGATCAGACAGACCGGATGAAACAACCTCCGTATCAAGCATTAGCTCAGGACGAGAAAGTGATTCGGAACTAGAATGTCGTGCACAAGCTATGTCACAGGTACCAGCGAATATCTCTCTGGCGGATGAGGTAGATTTTTTATGCCTGGAACGCAGGGACACCTTACGTCCAAGAATAAAAAACAAACAAGCAGTAACTCCACAAGAAAAAGGAGGGAGAGAAGACAAGCAAAACAACAAGGTTCCACAACAAAAACAAACACAGAGGAAGCAACCAAGGCGCAATTGGAGAAGATAGAAGAAACACAGGTATCAGCCTGTCAAACTGTCATCAATCTATCCCATATTACATTAAACGAAGCGGAAAAACAGCTCTTAGCGCTTGGCCTATCCTATTGTCCTGAGAGTACATTCAACTATGCCTCTACAAGAATGGACATCTTTAAAAGCATTCGCAAATTAAAACTAAAAAAACACTTCCTCCATTTGGAACAAAACAGCAGCAAAAAATCAATCCCTGACACGCAATGCTCAGAGTCCACACTGGTGAACCTCACTCCGAGGGATTTACCGATGCTACAAGTACTACAAGATCTGACCAAGGAGAATGATATGTCTTCACAAATGGACAACTCAGTACAAGCAAAGAGGGTTTGTACACCTTTCAAACCCCGCTCTACATTCAATCCAGTCTCTGTGAGGGATTCAATTGATATCTTTAATGAGCAAGTTGTCAACGGTATTAAGAAACTAAATTACGCTGTAAATTCCAGGACAAACATTAAGAGGAACATAAAAAAAGTACAATATCAACAACTGATAAGCAAACTCAAAAAAGACAAGGAGGTAATCATCCGAAATTCAGATAAGGGTGGCAACAGTGTGCTGTTGGACAGAAAAGACTATGTGGAAGAGGCAATGTCACAGTTAAAGGATAGAGAGTGTTATACGCGATGTGATTTCCGGACACTGAAAAATATGTATAAGGTGTTTGCAATTAAACTAATAGCCTGGAAAAGTGCGGGGCTATTAACCCGAAGATGAACACAAATACCTGCGCAATGACAACCCTACCATTCCGATTATGTACTTCATACCTAAAGTACACAAAAATCCTTTACAACCACCAGGAAGACCAATAATATCAGCTCGTAACAGTCTCCTTGAAAAAACCTCGAGATATGTCGACTTTTTTTCTCCAACCCCATGTACAAGCCTTGCCCTCCTATATCAGGGACACCAGTGATTTCCTCTCAAAAATTAAAGACTGTGTGTGGCACAAAGAATATCTGCTGATGACTTTAGATGTTACATCACTCTACACGTCGATAAACCACCAAGACGGGTTACGAGCAATGAAATATTTCCTTGCACAGAGGGGTGTCCTATTTGAGGACCATAGCAATATGTTAACCAACATGGTTGAATTTTGTCTAACCAATAATGTGTTTCTCTTTGAGAATTCCTTGTATCAACAACAACGAGGTGTCGCAATGGGGGCCAGTTTCTCTCCCAGCTATGCATGTTTGCATATGGGCTGGTGGGAGGAACTGGCCCTCACAAGACAATACTCCACGCAACTCAACAACAACATAGTCAAATGGGTCAGATTTATTGATGATCTGTTCATAATTTGGCGGGGTGACACTTCTGAAGCTATCACATTTGTGGAAAGTCTCAATCAGAACAATCTGAATTTAAAATTCACAGCTGACATTAGTTCAATATCAGTCAACTTTTTAGATGTACAGATTTACATCAATGAAGGTCAGATCCATACTACGTTACACAGAAAATCAACAGCAGGCAATTCGATACTCCATGCCAGCAGCGCACACCCGCATCACCTCATACAAAGTATCCCTTTTGGGGAGATGCTGCGCCTTAAACGTATTTGCAGTAACACCACTGACCTTATACAAGTGCAGGCTGCCAGTAGGAAAAGATTTCTGGCAAGAGGATACTCGCAAAAGATTATTGACAAAGCCATAGAGAAAACAAATGACCTAGACAGAGCAACCCTTTTTCAAAACAAAGGCAAAGCTAAAAAAAATGAGGATCAATTTAGATTTATTCTAAATTTCAGTAAACAGGGCAAAACCCTTAGAAATCTAATTAACAAAAACTGGCCCATTGTTTTGGGCGATCCCATTATTGGTCATTTACTTCCCAAGAGAGTTTCAATAACCTTCAGCAGAGCACCATCTATGCGTGATGCTCTGGTCAGTAATGACTTGGAAAATCAAACCCAAGTCACTTGGCTCAGTCAAAGAAAGGGGTTTTTCCGGTGTAAATCATGCAAAGCATGCCAACAGGGCGTTAATACTACTGCTTTCAAGACAACTTTTATTAAAGATGAAATCCCAATCACAAAATACCTAACTTGCAAAACGGATCATGCCATTTATGTGCTGGAGTGCCCCTGTGGACTAAGGTATGTAGGGAGTACCATGCTCCAAGGACACAAGAGGGTACTCCAGCACTTGAGGGCAATCAAGAATTCTGATCCAACGTATCCTGTCGCAAGACACTTTGAGGACCTCCACAATTCTGACCCCACTCTTTTAAAATATATCTTGATTGACAATATTCCACACAAAAAAAGAGGAGGTGACCGGGTCAGAGCACTTAGACAATTAGAGACCAGATATATACTTAATTTAGATACTAAACACCCCAATGGTCTCAACCAAACCGAAGATCTTTATACTTGCCTTTGAATGTCTGCCAATACATTCCCTTGTCATAGCAATGTCTAGGTGATTATAGAGTTATGTAGCTTTACCATAACAGGATCGATCCAATATTGGGAAATACTAGATCTAGTAAAGGAAACTGAGATATATAAAGAACACATGATGGAATACTATGTTCATATTCCATATTTCCTTATGCTGCTTTGCACATGTTTATTTCTCAAACACTACACTAACACATCGGGTCTCTTAAACATCAATAAAAAATCTTTTTAAATTTTTGGGATAAATATACACATTAGCACTAAGCACTTTTAGAGAAAAAAATGGTTTTTCTTCTCACTTGCACTAATTTCATATGCAAATAAGAAGGTACAAGGTTGATAGATACTGATCAGGACATTTGCAAAGGCTTTACCGCAGTGTCCAAATTTCAGTTAATCTATTTTAGATATATTCATTTATGGTATTTATACCTGGACGTTGCCGTTGTCATATACACATACGTATACATTTATGTATAAATTGTTTCGGCCACTTTTGGCGCATCAGCAATATTTATTGGATTTTAAGCTTATTTATTTATTTAAATGAGGTTGAATTTTTAAACTTAGCTGATTGCTCAAAAACAAAAACAAGATTTAGAGCTGATCATAACAGTATGTGTATTAGTTGACTGTTGTATGTATTTTAGCATTTTTTGTAACAATTTTAACAATTGCTATTTGCATACCAAGTGAGAGAGAACATAAAATGTACAACTCACTCAGGAGATTTCTTCCATGTCCATGATCTAAACCGTACTTCATATGCATGTCCCTTTAAACAAATTGTAAAAAAATGTGAAAAAAATGCAATTTAAGACACCACGAGATGTGTGAGCGCGTCATGTGATCAAGGTCCTTCCGGGACCGAAACGCGTCATGCCGACCGTGTGAGCTGTGGCTGAATAAAAAATTTTGAATGGCGAAAAGGATTTTGTGGTCTGCACTCTGATTTAAGGCAGTGAAAAACTACAGCTGCTTACGGAGACGAAGCGCAATATATATATATATATATATATATATATATATATATATATATATATATAGTCTATACAGGGTTTTCCATGGTGAGATAAATACAGAGGATGAGTGGGATATTGCTGTGGTGCTTAGCTGCATCCTGGTCAACCACCTGGGCCAGAGATTCCCACAGAGGCACTGTCCAGGGAGGAGGTGGCACTGCAATCCAAGGAGCTGGTGGGGGGTGTCAAGTACTGTGTGTTGTTGAGCAAGTTCAAGCTCTCTGCTAACCGCTGCAGGTACAGCAGCTTAGCCAGATTCCAGACCAACATTGAAATGCTCTGACTCTCTTTAGCATATATGCAGTACTAGCAGATAGTGGGATTGGAGCACACTAAAATGATGCTAATTGCCCAAAATTACATGTTGGGGGAAATCTGGGATAAACAGCAGGATTACTGATAATAAAATTGCAACACTTTCCAATTAGATTGTGCATGTTTGAATCCTGTCAAAGTGAACCAAGCCTTTTATTCTTCCTAGGGCCATCACATGGGTATCATTGAGCCAGATAGCCATACTACATAATATTTATGATGAGTCATAATGGAAAAATGTGTTGTCAACGGTTAGGTATATTGATATGCTAAACCGAGTTTTCACATATGTGTTAATATTGTTGAATGCGATGTTAATGTACACCATGATATACGCACATACACATTTTCCTGGCCTGAGGGGGTAACATTCAATGGCAACATAATAGAGTACACAAGAACACACACACCAACCAGATATGTAGGTCCAAAGAGAGCTAAACAAAAGGCCCTACCAGAGCTATGGGCCATCTTTGAGGTGGCCCCTTTCCTGCAAGGCTATCAACGATCCCACAAGTGAGGCGTCCTTATCTCCCCCACCAAACACCGGCAGGGATGTACTCTCTCTGATGCTTGTCATCTCAACCGCCCCTGCGCTGGGCTACATCAATCCACTGGTTGAGGGGGCTGGTGGGATCCCCACTGGACAGCAAGCCACCAGACCTAGAGTAGTGAGTCCGCTAGACAAACCAGCCCAGGCAAAGCCACCCCTTCCAGTCCGGTGCCAGGCTCCCTCGAAGTTCAACTCCCAAACCATTGGTCATGGCCCATAAATCCCCAGTGGAATAAGGAGCACATGCTCCTAAGTGGCCCTCCAAACAACCAATAGTCAGAGGGAGGTTCATAGCAGTAATGGAGGAGGATATCACCAGTGGAGGGGAATGATGGGTCCCAGCCCTCCAAGGTCTGATGCTGAGGGTGGAGCCATAGGATATGCTCCCCTAGGGTATACTCAGGCTGTGAATGAAGCATCAGAGAGTGTAATTGAGGTTAAAACACTACTAAGAACAACAACATGCAGCACTGATCAAAGTAAGCGGCCTAGGTTGGAGTTTCGAAGAGAGGTGCAAGTTGAGAATAGAGAGAGAAAGAGCTCTTGCCTAGGAAGCCCAACAACAAGAGAGAAAAATACACCCTCCCTTGGAGGAAGCCAGAGATAGGTCCCGGGCTCCACATGCTGATGAGCCTGGGAAGATGCAGAAGGAAGGCCCCTAACAGAAACCCACACCAATCCACCCAGTCATCGGCATAGGAGAGAGGCCAACCAAGGAATGAGAAATCAGGATAGCCTAACAGAAACACAATTAAGATATTGGAGGAGAGAAATGACACCCGCACACATGCACAAGGAGAGCACTGATGAGGACGTCTGCCACTCCGCCAATGCATTGGTTAGGCAAGCTGACCCCTTGAGACATAGCGAGCAGAGAAGAAGGCGAGGCCATCACATGACCATTTTGCCATCTGCTGGCCTACTGGACCAAAAGGAAGGGCCAGTATTCTAGACCTTGGCCGAAGGAGTGATCCTTCAAACCAGAGAACATGGGCGTCGTGGAAGACTGCATCCAGCACGGAGGGGAAGATCCTTGAGGGAACTTCCCCTACATGCAGGAATATGTGAGAAAATAAGAGCCCTATGTTGGGGAGAAACTGCCAGAGATGCTGCATGCCAAAATATGTCTGCTGCTACAGAAGGGTATGTCAGGGACTATCTATGTGCCATGGGCACAGATGGATAAAGAAGTGCTCAGGAAGAAACTGCCCCCATTGATGGACAGGGCAGGCAAGTGGATCTCATGTTTTAAGATAAACACAGCGGACATCAACTTAGCTATAGGTGACTGAGCAGCCTCATCGGGGAGCAGCAAACATGGTGTTTTTCCAAGCCAGCATCCTTGCAGTCACGTTGATCAACACCGAGCATGAAGGGGCTGCACTCAAATCATATAGACATCAAATATGGACAGCCTTGAGTGATTTATTCCCCGACCACACAGACATAGGAGGATTGATGTCAGAGAGCATAAAGCCTAGGGAGACCATAACTGATTTACAAGATCGAATGAGGGGTCAATGGGGACAGGAGATAGGACAGCTCTGGACTAACACGGGTCCCCAGGTTGCATTCTTCTGCAACATCTCCAAAAAGGGACTGCCCACTGAGATACAGACTCAACTAGATGGCTGGCCACTAAACCTTGGCGAGAAATACAGGCCCACATATTACATTATTACCAAAAAAGACAGGAGAAGGATGGGTAAAAGCAGGCACAAGCCCAAAGAGACACAGCCAAAATTGAAAAAGAGCGCCCTTGAGGGGGGCGTGTTGGTGAACGTATAAATGATGCCAGCCTTGAAGGGAGCTCCGTCTCCGGACCCCAGAGGGTATCCACCCAGTCCTAGCAGCCGAGGTCAGGGAAGCTGGCAACGTTGCTTATATTGTCACAAAATGTGGCACATGGCCAACCAATTCTGCCTAAGAGCATGTCACGAACAGAAAGGAATAATTCTAGAACAGTCCCCTCAGAATATCCATCCCCAAAACCGAGCACAGAGCAATGCAACTGCATCTTGCTGTTAGCCTAAAGGAAATAAGGCAAAAGTCACCCCACTGCAGCAGGGGCTAGGTGGTTGGCCGAACGCATGACAACTACTTCAGCAGACAGGGAGCATAGTCCAGTAAGGACCAGGGCCACAACCACGTCAGGGGTAAGTGACTTTTTGGGGAAGCAATGCCCTTGCACAGTCGCAGAAAACAAACATGCAGTAAGTCCAAAACCATCCCCGACATGACAAATCTTCTTCAAACCGCTTCCAGATATATTTCCTTACATGCATTGGCAACCACTTTTTAGGGTGCAGTACTATATGTTTCTGGAATTCACACTAGAGTTCACCACACAGGTGCCCGCAGGGGTCTGGGCCTCCATCCAGTGTTGATCCCACAGGGTGGTTTGGCTAATGACGCCCCCAGGGGCAAGACAGTCTGACAAGGGGACTGGGCGACCCCCAACTGGTACATAAAAATTGTCCCCCAGGTCTAGTCATCCAAGTCCAGCCTTGGATGAATTTTGTAAGTCTCACTAGCCCCAAGGTTTTGAGAAAATGTGGCCCCCCTCACAGTTCCAAAACAGTACAAATGCTCCAGTCTAGGGAGCCAGGTTTCCCACACACCTAGGAGACTGTTATCCTCAAAACTGCAAAGTAAAGCAACCACATGACACCCAATCCGTAGGGAAAATCTATTGAATCAATCAACATTAGCTAAAGCGGGCAAATCATAATGAGTCCCAACCTCACACCCTCCTCTCATTGAAAACACAGCAAACAAGCACAGTCCCAGTCATTCCCTTGCAGAGCCATACAGGGGCCACAAACAACTTCCCAACTACCTCCAGTATGCTACGTTAGAAGGAGCATTACCAAAAAGCATAGGTATATGCCCAAAGGAACTTGCACAAAGAAGCCCAAATGTAGCTCAAAAAACCCAATCTTCCAGAAAGAGGGCGTAACCCAATCACATAACTCCATTAGGGAGAACCTCATTGCACTCCACATGCGCAGACCGGAGGGACATGCATGTGAAAAGGGAAACATTGCCATTACCCAAAAAAACCCATAAAAATTATTAAGTACCCACTTCTCCTCACATTGCATGCAGCACTTGCAGGTCAACAGGATGCCCCCACGCTGATAAAACGACACACACACACACACACACACCCACCCACACACACACACACACACACACACACACACACACAAACATACATTTAAAGGCAATAGCCCACAGAGAAAATCTCTCTACCTTGCCAAAAAGTACCCACAACATAAGACTAAAGCAATTTTCACTCACCATTCCCTACCTCACTAGAAAGATTTGTGCACAGTGAAGCTATAGGGTGCACCCCCAAAAGGAAGGCACAGAAATTTTCCAAACTGTCTGTCAAAGTGTTTTTTCTAAGCTAACCTACAGCACACAGCTCTTAATCAACAGGTCTGCAATCAAGCCTCATGTACATCATCGTTACAGCAGCCAGCCGCCACTTCAACCAAACCTCCTAAAAAGAGTTAAACAAGGGCAACCACTCAAGAAGACAGACTGAAAGATGACATTACATATATTTTTTGATAAAAGGATTCTATTTTGCACTGCGCCCAGATGACATATATCTCCCCTGGAAGACCATCCCAAGACCTACGAATATTTTCCAAGTTGCGTATTTATGTATTCTTGCACACTCTCTCCTTAGCATGGGTGCTCTTGCGCCCCTTTGGAGCCAGAAATTTGCCTAATTTCATGGAACCTACCTCAATATTCTTGCACCATTTGCGTAGGGATTTCTCTTACCTCACTTAGACTTACACTGAACCAAACACTAGCATTCCTCATGCATTACACAGCACACGCCTTCATAATACATGGTATCAGCATGGGACCACCGTTGGCACTGAAACCATAAACAAGTTGTGATACATATGTTCACTGATACCACATATCATATGTGGGAGAGTAGGATCTGCTTCTTATAGTTAACCCCACTTTTTGCTGCTGTAACACTGTTTTTCGACTTTAGTCTGGCTGGGGCCCTGCTATCCAGGACCCCAGCCTAGCTGATTCCTCTCTAAATGGATTCCTAGTACCTTAGGTACACAACAGATTGGATTCTGAGGTGCCCTTATAAGTCCCTAGTATATGGCGATGCGAGATGTTTCCTCAAGATGCGAGCTGCAACAGGCCCTGCGACACACTTCCCAATGATGCGGCGGCGTCTGATGCGACGTCGATCCTCTGCCCAGGCAATGCGAGTTGCTTCCACAATGATGCGAGCCTCGACAGGCCCTGCGACACTCTTCCCGGTGATGCGGCGGCATCTGATGCGATATCGATCCTCTTCTCCGGCGATGAGCCGCAACAGGCCCTGCGACACGCTTCCCTGAGATACGGCAGCGCCTGATGTGATGTCGATCCTCTTCTCCTGCGATGAGCCATGACAGGCCCTGCGACATGCTACCCAGTGATGCGGTGGCATCTGTTGCAACATCGATCCTCTTCTCCTGGCGATGCGAGGCACTTCGGTGGACCTGCGATGACTCAACGATTCTTCTGCGACATGCTTCCCGGTGATGCGGCGGCGTCTGCTGCAACATTGATCCTCTTCTCCGGCAATACGAGGTGCTTAGTATTGTGAAGCGGCAGCGGCAGTTCAGCGACACACTTCCTGTTCTTGAGTCGTGCTTCCAGCTCGTTACGACACGCAAGTCCTCAAAAAGTCCAGCACAACTGCAGGCAATCCCCCAAGAAGCACTTCAGCTTAGGGATAGTCTCTCCTCAGTTTCTTCTGGTTCCACTCCTCAGCAAAGGTTTCTTCATGTTTCCCAAAGTGATCTAAAGTTCAGGGGTCTGGGTCCCCCTTTTTATACACAGTTTCTCTTTGTTCTCTGAAGGCAGAGAGGCCTTTGCCTAGTCCAAACCAGTTCTGGTCAGTCCTGAAGCACTTTGTTGACAAGACTCCCTCTTTCCTTTTACAGTGTAGGCCAGGGCCATCAGACGCACCACAGGAGGTGGAGCCAGCATTGTGGAGGGAAAGCACAGCCCTATTCAGGTCCCAGGTGCAACTCCTCCCACCACTCTATATGTAGATAGCCCTATACAACCCTGTGCTGACTCACCCTGACTCCGCAAATTTCCCCAGCCCCTGTCACTCAAACTCCAGACAAGGAATACACAACCTAGCAGAGGCAGGTTTGGATAGTTAGACAAGAAAACACCTACTTTCTAAAAGTGGTATTTTCAAACACAGAATGTTAAAACCAACTTCACTAAAAGATGTATTTTATCATTCTGAGTTCAGGCATACTAAACTCGAATTTGAACCATGTTCCCTGAGTCAGTTAGGATTATAAGATGTAATAATCAAACTGCCCATTCTGGCCTATGGGGAACAAGTAGCCATGCAATAGTAAAACACGAAAATGGCTGTTATTCACTATTAGGACATGCCACACACACCAGTGCTTTTCCTACCTTATACTTACAATGCACCCTGCTGTTGGGTCTACCATAGGGGTGTCTGATATGAAGACAAGGGAAGGTTTAGGGACTGGCAAGTGAGTGTACTTGCCCAGTCAGCATGGCAGTACCAGACTGCACACAGGCTCTGCAATGGCAAGCCTTAGACATACTTTAACAGGCTGCTTCTGTGGGTGGCACAACCAGTGCTGCAAGTCCACTAGCAGCATTTGGATTACCAGCTCTGGGCATGCCTGGTGCACTGTACTAGGGTCTGACAGGTAAACCAAACCAGCCAATCATGGAATCACTAATCCATACATCAATTTACAATAGGGGGAGCATATGCACTTTAGCACTTATCAGCAGTGGTAAAGTGCCCAGAATCATAAAACCATCAAAACCAGGTCAGAGAAATTACAGAAGGAAGGCAAAAAGTTCACGGATGACCCTGCAAAAAGGGCAAAGTCCAACACCTGGCATGACCAAAAGGCTGTGCTGACTGTTTACCAGCCAGGGCAGAAGGTGTGGGTGCTTGAGCCTGTGTCCCCAGCAGCCCTCCAAGGTAAATGGAGTGGCCCCCATACAATTGTTGAACAGAAAGGGGAGGTTACCTACTTGGTAGACCTTGGAACCCCCATGAGTCCCCATTGGATACTCAATGTCAACAGACTAAAACCATATGTTGACAGGGCAGACATGGGCTTGCTCATGGCTACTGATGAGGGACAGGAGGAAGAGAGTGACCCACTCCCCAACCTGCTCCCTCAGAACCCTGATGATGGATCAGTAGATGGTGTAGCCTTGGCAGGCAGCCTCACTGTCCAGCAGCAAACTGACTGCAGAAAGGTGTTCAGCCAGTTCAGACATATGTTTTCTCTGACTCCAAGTCAGACTAACTGGTGCACTCATGAAGTGGACACTGGGGACAGTCTGCCTGTAAAGAATAAGATCTACAGACAGCCTGATCATGTCAGGGGATGTTGGATTTGGGAGTCATTGAACCCTCAGATAGCCCTTGGGCTAATCCAGTAGTCCTTGTGCCTAAACCTTACACCAAAAATGGAAAGCAAGAGACGAGGTTTTGTGTGGATTACAGGGGTCTCAATGCAGTCACTAGGACTGATGCCCATCCCATCCCAAGGGCAGATGAGCTGATAGATACTTTGGCCTCAGCTAAGTTTCTAAGCACATTTGACTTGACAGCTGGCTACTGGAAGATCAGACTAGCTGATGATGCAAAGCCAAAGACAGCATTTTCTACCCCTAGTGGGCACTATCAATTTGTGGTAATGCCCTTTGGTTTGAAGAATGCACCTGCCACTTTCCAAAGGTTGGTGAATCAAGTACTAACGGGCCTGGAAGACTACAGTGCAGCATATCTAGATGATATTGCTGTCTTTAGCTCCACCTGGGAGGATCACCTGGTCCACCTAAGGAATGTTTTGGAGGCCCTGCAAGATGCAGGCCTAACTATCAAGGCTACTAAGTGCCAGATAGGGCAGAGTCAGGTTGTGTACCTGGGCCACCTTGTAGGTGGAGGCCAGGTTCAACCATTGCAGAGCAAAATCCAGACCATAATGGACTGGGTTGCTCCCACTACCCAGACTCAGGTGAGAGCTTTCTTAGGCCTGACTGGGTATTACAGAAGATTTGTGAAAGGTTATGGATTAATTTTGACTCCATTAAATGACCTTACTTCCAAGAAATCGCCAAAAAGGTTCAGTGGACAGCTAGCTGTCAAAAGGTATTTGATGACCTGAAGCAGGCCATGTGCACTGCTCCCATTCTGCAAAGTCCTGATTATTCCAATAAGTTCATTGTGCAAACAGATGCATCTGAGTTGGGGGCAGGGGCTGCACTGTCACAGTCAACTGATGAAAGTCAGGACCAGCCAGTAGCTTTCATAAGCAGGAGGCTGACCCCCAAGGAGAAACGTTGGCCAGCCATTGAGAGGGAGGCCCTTGCTGTGGTTTGGGCTCTTAAGAAGTTGAGGCCATACTTGTTTGGAACTCACTTCATTGTTCAGACAGACCATAAGCCCCTCTTATGGCTAAAACAGATGAAGGATGAAAACCCCAAACTTTTAAGGTGGTCCATTTCCCTACAGGGGATGGGCTATACAGTGGAACATAGACATGGGAGTAACCATGCCATCGTAGATGGACTCTCCAGATATTTCCACATAGTTTAATGTCCCTGCGTTTGGGGGGGTTGTGTAGGGGAGTAGGATCTGCTTCTTATGGTTACCCCCACGTTTTGCTGCTGTAACACTGTTTTTCGACTTTAGTCTCGCTGGGGCCCTGCTATCCAGTACCCCAGCTTAGCTACTTCCTCTCTAAATGGATTCCTAGTACCTTAGGTATACAACAGATTGGATTCAGAGGTGCCCTTATAAGTCCCTAGTATATGGTATACTATGTACCCAGGGCATAGGTACCCCAGAGGCCTACCAGGGGCTGAAGCATGTATTATGCCACCCCTGGAAAGCCCTCCAAAATTACACCACAAGTCTGCTACTGCAGCCTGGGTAAGGTGGTGCATACACCCCTTACTGAGATATAGGTTCACTATATCTCACCTACCACTGCACATATAAACCCATCAGTCACCCCTATGACAGGCCTTATCAATCCTGAAGGCAGGGTGCTTGGTTTTGTGTGAGAGGGTGCCCATGCATGAGCAGAGCCCCTCGGCAGCCTTCGGAATCTCTTCTCCGGGCTTGTCTGTGATGCAGCCTGACCATATACTCTTAAGTTCATTATAACCAAACGGTAAATGCTAACTTTGGACTAACTGCATGGAAACATGTTGTGTTTGGTGTCAAAGAACTTGGAATCATACCCCCACACCAGTAACTGGTGTGTGAGTATGATCACACCCTTCTAGAGGGAGAGACATGACAGCACTGGTATACCTGGTACCAGCTTAAAAGAGCCCTGGCATCACAAAATGGATGCTGCAGTCACAGACATGAGTCTGCCCTCCTGCTGCTGACTGAAACTCCGGCAGGTGAGGCCCGGACAATAGGATTCCTGTCACAGGGAGGTGTTACCATCTCCCAGACAGGCTTTAGTGTATTGGGGCTGGGTGGGTGCACTCTGAGAGTTCTTTGAAGTCCTGCACTGGGGGCACATTTGGTGTCCCTGTGCATAGTCCAGCTCAAACCAGTTGCAAGGGCTACCAGCCCCTGCTCTGGCGCAAAACTGGACAAAGGAAATGGGTGTAGCAACCCCTCTTTCCAAACCCTCTCATAGGTGGGTCTCCTGAGTTAGTACAACCCCTTCCTTGGGTATAAAGAGGGAACCTCTTTAACCAGAACTTTAGATATTCCTGGACGAAACTCTGAAACTGAATCGTGGACCTTCAACAATCTGTTCAACGCCAGATGACTGAAGAATCTCCCTTGGGGTAAAGGAGTTACTCCCCTGCTTGGTGGGCACCAAAGACGCATCTGTCCGGTCTACATCTCTGAAGCTCCCGCCAAATCTGAGGTGGATTTCCAGACTTCCCAGAGGCCGAACCAAGTCCCCAGCATGGCAGAGAACTGTAGCCTTCGTGGATACCGTGGAACCGGAACCCCTGGACACCGTGGACATTTGCTAGTTCAATAGCTTCTCGATGTCCCTTGAGGCTGTGCATTGAGTTTCTTGTAGCACAGACCCCGAGTGAATCCACTGAAGATTGCTGTCCTGCCCACTCCAAGTGACCCATGGGCCACCATTTTGTGATTCCTCTTGAGGTCCCTTCGCGATCCCTTGTCTGTTGACTTGTTGGTCCCTGAGAAGGGTAACTTTACTTTTATTGGGCTTCCCTGGTTGCTCCAGATGTGCCCTAACTCTCCATTGCTTGGGGAGTCCCCAGGACCTTGCTGGTCTGCACCGAAGCATCTTTCTCCTTTCTGCGTGGGTTGCTGTTGCCAAGGTTTGTTGTGTCCAGTCTGGGCACCGATTCTGCAGCACTCAACATCCTTTGTGGGACAGCTCGAATCCAGCTCCTGGTCAGCCTCAACACGTCCTGGTCCTTGTGGCTGAAGAGTCAAGCTTCACCTCTTTCACCTGAAACACCAGACATCGGTGGGCATTCATCTAACGTGCCCCTGGTCACTGGCAAGTGACCCAGACTCTGTCCCCTCTGCTTTCAGGTTCTTCACATCTCTGATCCAGGCTTGGATCTCTTCGGACACTTCGCATGTTCCCGGCAGCAGCACTTCTTCGCCAGTGGCCATTGAAAACGATGACGCGACCCGACACCATTTGACACCTATGCACCCAGCCTCCCTGGGTGAGATAACTCAAGTACTCCGGTGCTCCCGTGGGTGTTGACCCTAGAACTGTCTAAGTCCAAGAGGGCTTGGTCCTAGTCCATTTCTGAGTGTCCTTTAACTTTAAAAATCTAACCGTGACTCTCCCCATAGAAGCTAACGGGAGCTCGTGGCTGTGTTCTCACACTGCACACGGCCCCTGTGGGTACCATGTGTCATTACCTTGGGTGGTTCCTTGGGGTCCCAGTGAGTCTACAGGCTCTAGGCCTTGTGTCTAGTAAAGTTGCGGTTCTTATACCACTTTCTTAGTATATGGTTCGGTCTGCCCCTAGGGCCTAACGTGTATTGTGCAATTTTACTGTAATATTTGAAGGGTAACTTATGTGCTTTTACCTCTAGCCTCATAAAGAGACAGGTAGAGCGTATTTACGATTAAATACATATATTGTATCTATATACCTGATGTGGTCTCCTTTCATTAACCAATCAAGAGATTATAGACTGGTAAAACAAGCTGCTTTGCATTCCTTCAAGACTTAGCCTGAATGCTGCTCTCCATAGCTGCCACTAGGATAGCTTTCAATAAAGGTTGTCTTTAACCTATCATCTATAAGGGGTTGTGTGGAC
This sequence comes from Triturus cristatus, assembly GCF_964204655.1. Lineage (NCBI taxonomy): Eukaryota > Metazoa > Chordata > Amphibia > Caudata > Salamandridae > Triturus > Triturus cristatus. Next base: position 1,066,855,719 of record NC_140592.1, read on the forward strand.
TGGTGCAAGGTGCCCACTATAACTAGTGGACAGTATATACCAGGCCAACTTCTCACACCGTAGGAGCAGACAGACCTTACCTATGGAAAGAGATAACCGCTAACAAAAAAAAAGTGTTTCATCCACATGTACCAATGTATGATTAGGGCCAAGATACATCCCAATAGAGAAGGACCTCATAGAGCAGTAGACAGCACTGTGCCTTTTTACCAAACCTAGCAACATTCGAACAAAGCTAGACAGGATGTGCAGAAGTGGCAAAATAGGATAGGACACCGTTTGACCCTGAGACTTCTTAGAAAAGAGGTTCTTGGAGGTAGGAAGACCATCACATCAGTGCACAAATGCGTCCACTCCCACCTCCATCTGTGGTCCCAGGGTGGCCCTTAACATATTTGGGGCTACCTTTCTTAATGACAAATGGACCCCTGATATAGAATTCCAGTGCATGGCCGTTCACCTTGACCATGCTAGCGGAAATGAGTCCCATGAGAGGAGGTCAAACGGCAGCTCAGATACTCCATGCCAGGAAATCTGGGATACCAAGATTAATAGGTACATATGGTTGGAAGGGAGGGGGTAACCCCTAATTGTACAGAAACTCACACTTTATTCTTTGTGTTTCAGGGCAAAGGAACAATACCGCTCGGTTCAAATGAGAACTGTGAATCAATACTGTATATACCGGACCTGCAATGTTGAACTTCCACATTGATGGATACGTACTGACAGCGTGGCACTGGCAAGCTTGGCTACATCCAGTTCGTCCCTGAATGGCAGGACCTCTGCACTCTTGTGACCATGCACACCCCAACCCTGGTCTTCGGTGGAAAAGATCTGTTGGAGTTGTCCATACATCTGCTACAGAAGAAAAAAACTCTGTTACCTCTGACTCATGAAAGAAGAACTGCTGATTATTTTGGCTTGGCTCAGTACAAGGACATTCTGGAAGAATTTAGACTGTATTCTGAAAATCAAGAAAACGCAAGAGGATCCATACCCTTCTTCACCTTGCAAACTTAGGTGAAAACCTACTGGTTACAAATAACTAGGTGCAAAATGCTTAAGATGATCAACGACACTAAGCTCTTCCTAAACGCTATCAAGGAAGAACTAAGTGCCAGCCGCCTCATGGTGTTGCAACATCGGTATGTGTTGGACTTGTTGACCCCGATGGAAGGTGGGGTGTGTGCCAAGACAGGTGATTTCTGTTGCACGTTTATTTCTGGAAATGATCTTGAAAACAGAACTCTCACTCTTGCCATCCAAGCAATGCATCATCCACAAGCTGACATGAAGAAGGAGGGAGGTGCCCCTGAGCAGGACTAGTTTCTAAGTATGTTTTCCTGGCTCCTAACATGGATATCCAAGCCGATCACGTCATTGTCTCCAGTTATCATTTTTGTACTACTGTTGTGTGGTTTCATAAACATGATGGTTTCCTGCTGTAAAAACGCAGTCCTCCTATTAGGTAGTATGCAAATGGCTAGACAAGGGATAGCAGACACTATAGAAACCCACACAGCCTCCAATAATATGACTCGTGACATATGAGTAAATGATGTAGTTGAAAATTCACCTACCCTGGGAATGTTAATATTGGTGAATGTGATGTCAAAATATGCCCTAATATACGCATGCATAACAACGTCAATACCAGTAAATGCGATATCAATGTATGCCTTAATCTATGCATGCATAGCAATGTCAATCCCGGTAAATACAATGTTGATGTATGCTATGACAAATCTGAGCATAATATTGGGATTGTAGGTAAATATGATATCAATGACTGCCATGTTATATGCATACGTAATGCCAAACTAATATAATTGCTGTTGAATTCCCCCGAGATGACCTCCCCATCAACCGCAAGTCAGTTATACGTGGTCACACAGCCTCTGCGACCCAAATCCAAGCCTACCAATTGATAAGTCACAGGTGGAGTTACACTTAACCCAAAGACAAATGCGCAAACAGGGAAAGGCCAGATCGATCCCACAATACCGCAAACAGTTCCAAGGAGATTAGCCCCATTAAAACACATTTGGGCAAGGCGCGCATTCCCAAAATACCACAAAGTCAGATGGCTGATTCAGTTAGGAACACTCAGCTAATCAGAACACAGCATGCACACCACACACAGTTATCACACACTTCTGATGCTGCACATCTAGACACATACACACTGGCCCACACTACCTCTCAATGAGGTTGAGAGGAACCTGTGTCCCCCTTATTAGATGGTCGAAGGTGCTACATATGCCATTTTGAGAAACAAGTTATTTTAACATTTCCACAATGTTCATGCATTGAAAAGAGTTGGCTTTTATTGGAAGTAGGCTCGTTGTTGGGGGGTTCCCCTCCCAGTGTGTGAAATAGCACATCATTGGTCGTGTCCAGGTGACACCTGGTGGTGGTGCAGTGCCATGGTCCAGCTAAATCACATTTCATAAGTGGTTGTTTACTGTGCCTTTAAAATTTTCCATATCCGTGAATACACAAGAACAGAGGCAGTACCTTTCCTGCTAAGGAAATGTAAATTTCAAGATGGTTACATTTCATATTTCTTCAAGGCTTCAATCGAGACACAGCCTTTGTGTAATGATGACTCTCACAGGAAGGCTGTCTCCAGCCTGGAGCACCAACAACAGGGGCACAAAGAGGTAGGAGGGCTCTCTGCCGACATGTGGTCAAGGAGGCAAATATGTGGCCTCATTCAAAAGGGTCCCCTTCAACCTGCAGTTCCACCCCTCGTCACTCATAGCATCTACAAAAAGGGTAGAGCTTCAGGAAGTCTATACAACAGCCATTTGCTAACAAAAGGGTTAATTGAATTGGTAACAGGAGGCCTTTCACCAGCCCCACACTCACACCACTGTTTGCATCTTCAGCCCTCCAGCCACTAGAATGCAGATGATACACTTCCACTGTCTGGGAAGCTGTCCTCAGCTTCCATCTGGTACCAATGCAAACCAGAGGCATTTGAATGTATCCCACTCTGCTGTACAGGGAAATTGTAGTTACGAAATAGAAATAAAAAGCCTTAGAAATTCACTAATATATGGAGTCAATCTGTTCAGTAGTTCCTGAGAAAATTGCATTTAAAAGCACATACATATCTATAGCCGCGCACGGTGCGCGCACCCTGACGTGCGCGAGCGTAATTCTGATTGGTGGTTACATGTCAGTCAACGTTCGAATCGGTCGAAATCAGGAAGTGTCGGCCGCCATTTCGTTTTTTGTGGGTGCGAGTGTTGGAAAGGCGTCCGCCGGAAGGGGGATTCAAACACGTCTTGCCCACCCCTTTGACCCACCTCTCCCAAGTAAGCCGAACCAGGCGCGCACACCCTGAGCTGCACTGTGAACAGAGGGACACCACACGTATTCTTTGTAGGACGATAAGTTCTTTTATCGATGATTTCAGGGATCTTTATGACCCAAAAGGCAAATAGTACAGCAATGGCACAACGTACCACAATTCAGTAGTGGGGAATGGGGGTAGCGGGACAGTCTTTCAAGATAGTGTCTCTGCGAAATACCCTGCGGCAGCTCACAATCCTCGAGCTGGAGGGTGTCGTGTCTCTGGCCGATCTCTTATCGAGTCGTCCTCAAGGGGAGCGCCGCGAGTCTCTCAGCAGGCACAGGTGGTCGGAGTTCAGGAGCCGCGATTCCGTCAGCAGGCTCAGATGGTTCAATGCTGGGGGCCGTGAGTCGCTCAGCAGGCCTAGATGGTTCAATGCTGGGGGCCGCGAGTCGCTCAGCAGGCCTAGGTGGTTCAGTGCTTCGGGAGCCGCGACCGCGTCCGCAGGGCTCAGATGGTTCAATAGCAAGAGGCCGCGAGTCACTCAGCAGGCCCAGGTGACTTCAGCGTTCAGGAGCCGCGACAGCGTCAGCAGGCTCAGATGGTTCCAGGTCTTCTCTCCTTGTTCCTCCGGCACCCCTTGTTATACTCCGCTGGTTCTTTGAAGTCCGGAGTGCTCGCAGAGGGGGGACTGGCATGACGGAGGGGGGTTCGGCGGGATTTCCTGCCGCTCACTTCTTGGTCTTTTCAGGTGGGTCTGGGAGGGACCCCAGACGCTCGGTAGGGGAGGCGCCTGCTCCCCAGGGGCCTGGTGGCCGATTGAGTCCTCCCGGGGAAGGCGACCCGAGGTGTGACTGGGCTGGCGCCTCTGGGTCTGGCTCGAGGGTTCCCGCTCCCTCGGTTGGGCATGCGTGGTAGGGTGTTGAGTCTGTCAGGTCTCTGGCCGGCCCGTGGATCGGGGGTGGCTGGGGCGGCCGGAGTCGGGGATGTCGGGTCTTGAGGGTGGTTGCAGGTTGGCGGGATGATGGAGAGGGCCACGCCGTGAGGCTGGTCTGAAAGGCGTGGAGAACTACCCATCCACTGGGGGGTTCTCCTCGCCGAAGCGGAAGAACCGGGACAGGCCGTCGGCGTTGGCATGATCCGTCCCGGGGCGATGTTCGACAGTGAATTCCATCCCTTGGAGAGAGATGGACCATCGTAGTAGCTTGGGGTTCTCCCCCCTCATCCGCATTAGCCACTGCAAGGGCCGGTGGTCCGTCTGTACTCGAAAATGGGTTCCGAACAAGTAGGGCCGCAGTTTCTTGAGGGCCCAGACTACGGCAAAGGCCTCTCGCTCTATAGTGCTCCAACGCTGCTCTCTCGGCAGCAGCCTTCGGCTGATGAAGGCTATGGGCTGATCAATGCCCTTGTCGTCGAACTGCGAGAGCACGGCCCCGATGCCATGTTCGGATGCATCGGTCTGGACCACGAACTCTCGGGAGTAGTCGGGGGCCTTGAGTACGGGGGCGGTGCACATGGCGGTTTTCAAGGCGTCGAACGCCTGCTGGCACTGGGGGGTCCACTGCACCTTCTGCGGAAGTTTTTTGGAGGTCAACTCTGTGAGGGGCCCTGCGATACTACCATAATTTTTAATGAACCTCCGGTAGTACCCCGTAAGGCCCAGGAAGGCCCGAACCTCTGTCTGCGTGGTGGGGGGCTCCCAGGACTTGATGGCATCGATCTTCGGCTGGAGAGGGGCGACCTGGCCGCTGCCCACCTGATGCCCCAGGTAGACCACGGAGCCTTGTCCGAGCTGGCATTTGCTGGCTTTCACTGTCAGGCCCGCTTGGCGCAGGGCCATCAGTACTTGTCGGAGGTGCTGGAGATGCTCGTGCCATTGAGAGCTGAATACGGCGATGTCGTCAAGGTACGCTGCGCTGAACTCCTCGAGTCCGGCCAGGACCTTGTTCACCAACCGCTGGAACGTGGCTGGGGCGTTTTTCATCCCGAACGGCATGACCCTGAAGCGGTAGTGGCCATCTGGCGTGGAGAAGGCAGAGCGCTCTCTCGCCCCTTCCGTGAGAGCGATCTGCCAGTACCCGCAGGTCAGGTCGAAAGTGCTGAGGAACTGGGCGGCCCCCAGTCGGTCGATGAGCTCGTCGGCTCGGGGAATAGGGTGAGCGTCTGCGCGGGTGACCGCATTGAGCCCCCGATAGTCTACACAGAATCTTAGTTCGGGGGCGACCCCTGGGGAGGCAGCCTTCGGGACCAGAACCACCGGGCTGGCCCAGGGGCTGTCGGAGGGCTCGATGACCCCCAGGTTGAGCATTTTCTGTACCTCGGTCTTGATGCAGGTGCGGACCCGGTCAGGCACCCGGTAGGCTCTGTGTCTCACAGGCGGGCAGTCGCCGGTGTCTACGTCGTGGACACACCAGTCGGTCACCCTTGGAATGAGGGAGAAAAGGTCTGCGAATTGTCCGAGCAGCTGGCGGCAGTCGTCGGCCTGCTGGGGAGTGAGGGTGTCCGACAGTTTCACACCCTCCACGGAACCGTCCAGTTCTTTTGTGTACAGGAGATCGGGCAGGGGTTCAGTGTCCCCTTCTGCCCCCTCATCGGAGGCCAGTAGCAAACTCAGTTCTGTCCTTATGAAGTGGGGCTTGAGACGGTTTACGTGGAGGACCCGGAGGGGGTTCCGTGGGGATTGTACGTCGACCAGATACGTGACCTGGCTCTTCCGTTCGACCACCTTGAATGGACCAGTCCATTTGTCTTGTAGGGCGCAGGGTCTCACCGGAGCCATGACCCAAACCTGCTGGCCCGGCTGGAACTCGACCAAGGTTGCGTTCTGGTCATACCAGCGCTTCATTTCTTCTTGGCTGGCCTCGAGGTTAGCCTCTGCAAGTTCCCTAAACTTCCTCGTCTGGTTGCGGAGCGCCAGGATGTAGCGGAACACATCTGGGGGTGTTCCCCGAGGGCTTGTCTCCCAGCCCTCTTTGACCAGGCTTAGGGGCCCCCGAACGGGATGTCCGTACAGCAGTTCGAAGGGGCTGAACCCCAGAGACTTTTGGGGAACCTCCCGGTACGCGAACAGGAGGCAAGGGAGGAGGACGTCCCATTTCCGGCGCAGGGGCTCTTCGAGGCCCAGGATCATTCCCTTCAGAGTTCGGTTGAAGCGTTCCACCAGGCCGTTGCCCTGGGGGTGGTAGGGGGTCGTGAATTTATACGTGACTCCGCACTGCTGCCACAGGGACTTCATGTAGCGGGATATAAAGTTCGTGCCGCGATCACTCACAACCTCGCGGGGAAATCCGACCCGGGAGAAGATCCCCATGAGAGCCCGGCCCACCACGGGAGCCGTCATGGTGCGGAGGGGGATGGCCTCGGGGTAGCGGGTGGCATGGTCCACCAGGACGAGGATGAATCTGTGGCCCTGAGCGGTCTTCGGATCCAGGGGTCCCACGATGTCGATGCCGACCCGCTCGAACGGGGTACTTACAACGGGGAACGGTTGTAAGGGAGCTTTGCGTTTTCCGCCACTCTTCCCACTGCCCTGGCACGTGAGGCAGGACTTGCAGTGTGTTTCTACATTCGCTCGCATCTTGGGCCAATAGAAGTGGGTCACCAATCGCTGGTATGTCTTGTCTTGGCCTAAGTGTCCTGCCAAGGGTACATCGTGGGCCAGGCCCAGGAGGAGGCTCCGGAACCGCAGGGGTACCACCAGTACTCGTGCTGCGCCTAGCTCGGCGGACTTTTGCTCACTGTAGAGGAGGCCATTGTCCCAATAAACCCAATGGGTTCCGGTTTGATCACCGGCGACCTGGGCTTCGGCTTGTTTTCTAAGTCCCTCGAGGGAGGGGCAAGTGGTCTGTTCCTGGCAGAACTCTTCGCGGGAGGGCCCCCCTTCGCAGTGCCACTGGGCCAACTCGGGCAGTTCCTCGGGTTCCATCGGGGCCTCTGGGGCGGAAGGTTCCGGTCCTTCCCCTGGGTTAGTGTCTCCTACTTCCTCGGAAGGAGGGTTGTCTGCTTCTGGTAGGGGGTCCCTGTTCTCGGGGAAAGTGTTCGGTAAGAGGGCTTCACCGCCCTTGGAGGGGGCCACTCGTGCGGTCATGGAGCGCGTGGTGGCGCAGACCCACTCCGGTAGGCCCATCATCTCTAGGTGGGCTCTTCGTTCCACCTGCCCCCACGGGGAATTTTCCAGGTCGTTGCCCAGGAGGCAGTCTACGGGCTGCGAGGTCCGGACCGCTACCTTCAGTTCTCCGGAGACCCCTCCCCACTCGAAGGGCACCAGGGCCATCTGGCAGAGGCTCTCAGAATTGTCGGAGGATACGACCGGGCAGAGGGCCCCGGCTAGGATCTGGTCTTCGGCAATTAGGCTGCGGTGGACCGCGGTGACACTCGCCCCGGTGTCGCGAAGGCCCTCGACCCGGTGGCCATTGATAGTCACCTGCTGTCGGTATTTCTCTGTGTTGGCGGGCAAGGGTGTCCCGAGGACCATTTCTCGATCCCCAAGGGAGACCAGGGCCATGGCCGCCGGCTCCCATTCCTCGGAGTCTTCCATTTCTTCCCCCAGAGCCACGGAGGCCATCTGCCGGGTCGTGGGGTTGGTCGTTGTGGTTCGCTGATACTGGGGACACTGGGGGTCATTGGCGAAGTGTCCGGGCTGCTGGCAGCGGAAGCAGGTGATCCTAGCTCGTGGACCTGGTCGTCCTGGGGCTCCGGTGCTGGCTGGAGACTGGGCCGAACCCGCCGTTGGTGGGCTGCTGGGGGGGCTGGTGGAGGACCCCCCGGCAAAGTCTCTTGGTCGGCCGTGGTTCCCTCCGCCCCTCTGGTGGGGGGGACCCTGACTGTTGCGGCCGTAGTCCCCCACGGGTCCCCGGGTGGCCCGGGTGTTCACCCAACGATCAGCCTCAGCGGCCAGCTTCCGAGGGTCGGTGAGTTTACTGTCTAGGAGATGCTGGCACAGTTCTATAAAGCAATTGGCCGCTAAATGTTCCCAGGCGATCAGATCGAACAGTTCTTCGAAGGTGGAGACCTTGCTGCCCTTGATCCACCCGTCCAGAGCTCGGCTGTAAAAGTTCACGTATTCGACCCACGTGGTGCCCGGTATCTTTTTGCAATCTCGGAACCGTTGTCGGTACATTTCGGGGGTGAGTCCGTACCGGCCCACGAGGGCTTCCTTCATGTGGCTGTAGGAGTTCATGACCGCGGAGGGCAGATCGAGCAGAGTGTCTCTTCCTTCGCTTAAGAACCGGCCCCATAGGCCAGCCCCCCAATCCTTCTGCGGGACTCGGTGAGAGGTCATGGCGACTTCGTAGGCTTTAAACCACTGCTGGATATCATCGTTCTTATAATACTCCTTGACCACATCCTTGGGGATGTGGACTTTGGTTTCCCCGGCGGGAGCGGGCTGGGGATTCCCGGGCGGCTGTGACTTTTCGTGTCTAGCCCGCCACTCAATTTCCTTCAGGTCGCGTTCATGTTCTAGCTGGAGTTTCTTTTCGTCGTGCTCCCTTTGGAGTCTCTGCTCTTCGAGTTCCCCTTGTAGCCGTAACTGCTCGACGGCTAACTTCTTCTCTGCCAGTTTTATCTCTCCCTCGATTTTTAGTTTTGCCAGTTCCAGTTCGTGGTTGCGGCTTCTCTCTCGGTCCGCTAGTTCCTCGGCGGACAGGTTCCCCTCTGGCCCGTTGTTTCTCGCCGGGGTGCTTGTTTGTTCATGGGTAGAGTCTCTTTCCGTTTGGGTCGGGGGCGCCCCCGTCTCGACCCAGGCTTTCAGTACTTTCTGGTAGTCTTCCTTTGTGCTCAGTCCGGTGGTAGCGATGCCAAGGTCTTTGCAAAACTGTTTCAGTTCTCTATGCGTGTAATAGTCCAATTGATCTTCTCGGAACGGTGAGCTTATTTCGGTACCTGTGGCACCCAGGGAGGTTTCTCCTTCCATTTCTGTTTGGTAGTGCGTCAGTCGTTTACTGCACGCTCTCCTTCGGTGTCGGCTCGGATCCCGTCGTCTGCCACCAAATGTTGGAAAGGCGTCCGCCGGAAGGGGGGTTCGAACACGTCTTGCCCACCCCTTTGACCCACCTCTCCCAAGTAAGCCGAACCAGGCGCGCACACCCTGAGCTGCACTGTGAACAGAGGGACACCACACGTATTCTTTGTAGGACGATAAGTTCTTTTATCGATGATTTCAGGGATCTTTATGACCCAAAAGGCAAATAGTACAGCAGTGGCACAACGTACCACAAATCAGTCGTGGGGAATGGGGGTAGCGGGACAGTCTTTCAAGATAGTGTCTCTGCGAAATACCCTGCGGCAGCTCACAATCCTCGAGCTGGAGGGTGTCGTGTCTCTGGCCGATCTCTTATCGAGTCGTCCTCAAGGGGAGCGCCGCGAGTCTCTCAGCAGGCACAGGTGGTCGGAGTTCAGGAGCCGCGATTCCGTCAGCAGGCTCAGATGGTTCAATGCTGGGGGCCGCGAGTCGCTCAGCAAGCCTAGATGGTTCAATGCTGGGGGCCGCGAGTCGCTCAGCAGGCCTAGGTGGTTCAGTGCTTCGGGAGCCGCAACCGCGTCCGCAGGGCTCAGATGGTTCAATAGCAAGAGGCCGCGAGTCACTCAGCAGGCCCAGGTGACTTCAGCGTTCAGGAGCCGCGACAGCGTCAGCAGGCTCAGATGGTTCCAGGCCTTCTCTCCTTGTTCCTCCGGCACCCCTTGTTATACTCCGCTGGTTCTTTGAAGTCCGGAGTGCTCGCAGAGGGGGGACTGGCATGACGGAGGGGGGTTCGGCGGGATTTCCTGCCGCTCACTTCTTGGTCTTTTCAGGTGGGTCTGGGAGGGACCCCAGACGCTCGGTAGGGGAGGCGCCTGCTCCCCAGGGGCCTGGTGGCCGATTGAGTCCTCCCGGGGAAGGCGACCCGAGGTGTGACTGGGCTGGCGCCTCTGGGTCTGGCTCGAGGGTTCCCGCTCCCTCGGTTGGGCATGCGTGGTAGAGTGTTGAGTCTGTCAGGTCTCTGGCCGGCCCGTGGATCGGGGGTGGCTGGGGCGGCCGGAGTCGGGGATGTCGGGTCTTGAGGGTGGTTGCAGGTTGGCGGGATGATGGAGAGGGCCACGCCGTGAGGCCGGTCTCACAGCGAGAGTGAAAAAGAGAGGTGGCGAACGTGAAAAGGGGGCAGGGTAGAGAGTTCCTGACCCCACAGCCTTTGTCAGGGGGTCCCTAAAGGACCTCGAAGGGTGAAAAAACATTTTATTTGTATTTTTTTTAAATCGCGGGGTGCGCATGTTGAAAAACCATTAAAAAAAAAATTTAAAAAACAAATTAGCATTTAAAAAAACCTTGCAAATTCACTTAAAAAACCATAGGTTTCACACATGTTATAGTTAGGTGGACATTTCACTCGTAAAAAAACTATGAAATTCCCCCGTTATAGTTAGGTCAGATAACTATAACTCGCGCGACCGCCACTCTATCACAAGGATGATGTCATCAGTGATGTAATGAGTGATGCCACTGACCATGTCATGAGTGATGAAATATCTGACGTCATGAGCACTGTATTGCGGGCGTGCGAGTTATAGTTATCTGACCTAACTATAACGGGGGAATTTCATTGGTAATTGAAATTTGGCAAAGAGGTAGTCCTCAGGTCAGGCATGTGCCGTTTGCATATATGGGGTCAATCTGTTCAGTAGTTCCTGAGAAAATTGCAGTTAAAAGTACATAAATATCTATATGCGCGCACCGTGCGCGCACCAAATGTCCGCGAGCGTAATTCTGATTGGTGGTTTGATGTCAGTCAACATTCCAATCGGTCTTAATCAGAATGTGTTTTGGACGCCATTTTGTGTGTGACAGTGAAAAAGAAAGGTGGAGAACGTGAAAAGGAGGCAGGGTAGAGTGTTCCTGACCCCCTAGCCTTTGTCAGGGTGTCCCTGAAGGACCCCGAAGGGTGTAAAAACCATTTTATTTTTTTTCTAAAATCGCGGTGCGCGCACCCCCCAGCCGCCATTTTGAGTTTTAGAGGCAGAAGAGAGCTAAAAACACAAGTGGAGAACGTGAAAAGGGGGCAGGGTAGAGAATCCCTGACCCCCTAGACCTTCTCAGGGGGTCCCTAAAGGACCTCGTAAATCAAAAAAACCCATTTTGTTTAATAAAAAAAATTGCCGGTGCGTGCACGGTTTATAGAAGATATTAACTATGCTGTTCAACTTTATCCAAATAAAAAAAAAAGAGCTGAGCGATTCCATATTACATGATACAGTCAATATATAACTATATACATAGGTAGTTTATTGTAAAATAAATATATAAAAAATATAATAATACATAGCATTTAAAAAACCTTACAAATTCACTAAAAAAAACATAGGTTTCACACACGTTATAGTTAGGAATTAGCATTTAAAAAACCTTGCAAATTCACTGAAAAAACCATAGGTTTCAAACATGTTATAGTTAGCTGGACATTTCACTCGTAAAAAACCATTGAAATTCCCCCGTTATAGTTAGTTCAGCTAACTATAACTCGCGCAACCGCAATCCACTGCTGATGACGTCACATATTACATCACTCATGACATGATTCATCAAGCGGGGGCCGAGAAAAAAGGGGGGTCCCAAAACACATTTTCCCCAGGCATTTTCCCATAGGACCTTTAGCTGCAGCTACAGCCCAAACTGCTGAACGGAATACACCAAATTTGGCATAAAGGTAGTCCTCAGTTCAAACTCATGCCTTTTGCTTAAATGGTGTTAATCTGTTGAGTAGTTTCTGAGAAAACTACTGTTAAATGTACATATATATCTATGGCCTCGGAGGATCCGCGCACCCTATGCGCACCCTCCCGATCACGCGCTGAATGCTAATTGGCTGTCAAGTGGTTGTCAACATTCGAAACCAGGAACTGTTGGCAGCCATTTTGTGCCTCTGTAGAATCGAGGCTGAAGAAGTAAGGGAAATAAGTGTGTAAAACATATAAAGGGGGCAGGGTGGATATACTCTGACCCTCTAGACTTGCTTAGGGGGTCCCAGAAGGACTCCCAGGACCCCCTTTTTTTTTAAATCAGCAAAAAAGCGCAAGGTGCGCGGATCTGGCCATAAAAAAAAAAACGAAGCACGGGCTTCCGCGCTTCCTTAATAATTAGCCCCCAGGGGGCCAAATCCCTGGGGCAAACACTGTACCATTTATTGGGGGGCCAAGGGGAGCCCCCCAGCCCCAGGGACCGCTACCCCCGGGGCTAGAAAATAAATAGGGTGGGGGGCTGAATGGCCCCCCAAGCCCCGGGGACCACCACGCTCTAGGGCTTTATTTATTGAGGGAGGGGGCTGCGTGGCCCCCCTCCTGGAGCCCTCGAGGGCCATGGGGACCGCCACCCCCCATGGCCGGCGCCTGCAGTGTCCTGGGGTGCCCACCCCAGGACACTGTTGTTTGCTATGAGAGGGCGGGAGTCTCCCGCCCTCCCATAGCAAACTTTGTTTGGATTTTGAAAGAGAGAGCAGAGAAACCGGCTCTCTCTTTCACAATCCAAACCATATTGCTTTTCCACACGGGGACCTGCATGTCAGCAGCTCCTCATGTGGAAAAGCAATGCCGGCTCCCGAAGGACGCGGGGAGCAGGCCGGACCGTGGGGGTGTTGGCACTGCTGATGACGTCACATATTACATCACTTATGACATGGTCAGTGACATCACTGATGACATCACTGATGACATCTCAAATGACATCACTGATGACATCATCCAGTTTAATTTTGTTTTATAAATATGCCAAGCTGTATTGGGGAATGAGTGGGTGTATAAGTGTCTGTATGGAGGATTTAGTAGGTGCATGACTGACTGTATAAGTGAGTGATTAAATGTATCTTACTGAATGCATGGGTTAGTGAATAAACTGTGTGAATGCCTGTATTCATCTGTCTGTTGGTGTGTAAGCGGATGCATGGTTTTGTGATTAGGTACATGAGTGTCTATATAAGTTATTGATTGGTTCTCTGAGTATCTGTATGGGTGCCTGAGTGTTTGTGTGGGTGGGATGTGTGTGACTCTGTGCATAGATGTGTCAGTGGGTGATTCACTGGGTGCATGGTTTCAAGACTAGGTCTGTGATGGACTGTATGGGTGGGTAAATATGTGTATGGTTGTGTTTGTGAGTGAATATATATTTTATTAGTACATGTGTAATTTAGTACATATGTGAACAGCAGTATATATGTATGTTGGAGTACAGAAATGACTATAAGTGAGAGTGTGTGATAGTGTTAGTGTCTGTATGGATGAGTGTGTGCTTATATCATTGATTCTATAAGAGCATAAGAATGTGCTAGTATTTGTATGAGTAATTGAGCTAGTGTGCGTATAACTGTATAGGTGAGTAAATGGCAGTGTGATTAATTATTTGCATGACTGAGTATGTGTGTGAGTACCTCTATGGATGAGTAGTGGTGTGTGAGTGTCTATATAGGTGTATGAGTGCATATGATAGTCCTGTACTGTGTGACCATAAGTATGAGTGACTGTACGGGTGAGTGAGTGGATGGGTGTGTAGACCTAACACTCTGTGATGGGGTATGTCATTATTGGTGTTGGAGTGTCTATGGTTTTGAGAGTGGCAGTATGTAATTTAGAGTGGGTGTATCAAAGGATATATTAGATTGTGAGAAGATGCATCAAATGATCACATGGATGACGTCATCAGTGATGTCATAAGTGATGTCATTTGAGATGTCATCAGTGATGTCATCAGTGATGTCACTGACCATGTCATGAGTGATGTAACATGTGACGTCATCAGCAGTGCATTGCGGGGGCGCGAGTTATAGTTAGCTGAACTAACGGGATTTCAATGGTTTTGTACGAGGGAAATGTCCAGCTAACTATAACGCCCCAGAAACCTATGGTTTCTTCAGTGAATATATATATATACATTTGGGCCCTGAATCTCTAGTTACAATGTAACACAGTTTATGAACTTGCTAAAATGACTATGTATTATCGTAATGTATTTACATTGTACCTGACTGACAATAAGTATGTCTTCTATGTTTGTTAAAAAATTACAAGCACTTGCACTTTAAAAATGGGTCTGCTCAAGCGCGTGGTCAGGTGATCAAGGCCGCTTGGACGGCCGAAACACGTCTTGACATCAATGGGGAAATAAATTAATAAAACTGTTTGGCACTTCAAGAGGTCTGCGCCCGTGATTCGCAAAAGGGAGTTATATTACGAGTTGCTTTGAATATATATATATATAATTGTGATGGCGTTTCATTGCAGGGCAACCTGATGTGTTTGGAAATTGAATTTGCGGCGCGCCTCGCCGCGGAAACGCCCCGTCGCTCATCCAGCGGGCCGACAGCACCTTGAATCAGAGGTGCCATGAGGAATTGGAAAGCCGATTTTGTGGGCAATTGGACAAGTGCGGTGTCAGCAAACTTTTCCCTCCATGGAACCCACTTGGGGAAAGCAATTGTAAATAAAGTTCTGAATGGCGCTCACTATGGGAAGGCTAGGACTACATGACCCAGAAAGCTTACCTGCATTGAAATCCTACAAGAGGCGGGGTTAAAATGAACAGTCCATAAATGCAGTTTTGAACTTCCACTTACAGCCAATGATTAAGGGTGCAGAACCCGAAACGCGTATGGCGCTTCTGTTTGGAGGGTGAATGCGCTGTACCTACTTCCCACATTAAAGAAGGAAAGATTTCCAATTGTGATGGCGTTTCTTTGCAGGGCAACCTGATGTGTTTGGGAATTGAATTTGCGGCGCGCCTCGCCGCGGAAACGCCCCGTCGCTCATCCAGCGGGCCGACAGCACCTTGAATCGGAGGTGCCATGAGGAATTGGAAAGCCGATTTTGTGGGCAATTGGACAAGTGCGGTGTCAGCAAACTTTTCCCTCCATGGAACCCACTTGGGGAAAGCAATTGTAAATAAAGTTCTGAATGGCGCTCACTATGGGAAGGCTAGGACTACATGACCCAGAAAGCTTACCTGCATTGAAATCCTACAAGAGGCGGGGTTAAAATGAACAGTCCATAAATGCAGTTTTGAACTTCCACTTACAGCCAATGATTAAGGGTGCAGAACCCGAAACGCGTATGGCGCTTCTGTTTGGAGGGTGAATGCGCTGTACCTACTTCCCACATTAAAGAAGGAAAGATTTCCAATTGTGATGGCGTTTCCTTGCAGGGCAACCTGATGTGTTTGGGAATTGAATTTGCGGCGCGCCTCGCCGCGGAAACGCCCCGTCGCTCATCCAGCGGGCCGACAGCACCTTGAATCGGAGGTGCCATGAGGAATTGGAAAGCCGATTTTGTGGGCAATTGGACAAGTGCGGTGTCAGCAAACTTTTCCCTCCATGGAACCCACTTGGGGAAAGCAATTGTAAATAAAGTTCTGAATGGCGCTCACTATGGGAAGGCTAGGACTACATGACCCAGAAAGCTTACCTGCATTGAAATCCTACAAGAGGCGGGGTTAAAATGAACAGTCCATAAATGCAGTTTTGAACTTCCACTTACAGCCAATGATTAAGGGTGCAGAACCCGAAACGCGTATGGCGCTTCTGTTTGGAGGGTGAATGCGCTGTACCTACTTCCCACATTAAAGAAGGAAAGATTTCCAATTGTGATGGCGTTTCCTTGCAGGGCAACCTGATGTGTTTGGAAATTGAATTTGCGGCGCGCCTTGCCGCGGAAACGCCCCGTCGCTCATCCAGCGGGCCGACAGCACCTTGAATCAGAGGTGCCATGAGGAATTGGAAAGCCGATTTTGTGGGCAATTGGACAAGTGCGGTGTCAGCAAACTTTTCCCTCCATGGAACCCACTTGGGGAAAGCAATTGTAAATAAAGTTCTGAATGGCGCTCACTATTGGAAGGCTAGGACTACATGACCCAGAAAGCTTACCTGCATTGAAATCCTACAAGAGGCGGGGTTAAAATGAACAGTCCAAAATGCAGTTTTCAACTTCCACTTACAGCCAATGATTAAGGGTGCAGAACCCGAAACGCGTATGGCGCTTCTGTTTGGAGGGTGAATGCGCTGTACCTACTTCCCACATTAAAGAAGGAAAGATTTCCAATTGTGATGGCGTTTCCTTGCAGGGCAACCTGATGTGTTTGGAAATTGAATTTGCGGCGCGCCTCGCCGCGGAAACGCCCCGTCGCTCATCCAGCGGGCCGACAGCACCTTGAATCAGAGGTGCCATAAGGAATTGGAAAGCCGATTTTGTGGGCAATTGGACAAGTGCGGTGTCAGCAAACTTTTCCCTCCATGGAACCCACTTGGGGAAAGCAATTGTAAATAAAGTTCTGAATGGCGCTCACTATTGGAAGGCTAGGACTACATGACCCAGAAAGCTTACCTGCATTGAAATCCTACAAGAGGCGGGGTTAAAATGAACAGTCCATAAATGCAGTTTTGAACTTCCACTTACAGCCAATGATTAAGGGTGCAGAACCCGAAACGCGTATGGCGCTTCTGTTTGGAGGGTGAATGCGCTGTACCTACTTCCCACATTAAAGAAGGAAAGATTTCCAATTGTGATGGCGTTTCCTTGCAGGGCAACCTGATGTGTTTGGAAATTGAATTTGCGGCGCGCCTCGCCGCGGAAACGCTCCGTCGCTCATCCAGTGGGCCGACAGCACCTTGAATCAGAGGTGCCATGAGGAATTGGAAAGCCGATTTTGTGGGCAATTGGACAAGTGCGGTGTCAGCAAACTTTTCCCTCCATGGAACCCACTTGGGGAAAGCATTTGTAAATAAAGTTCTGAATGGCGCTCACTATGGGAAGGCTAGGACTACATGACCCAGAAAGCTTACCTGCATTGAAATCCTACAAGAGGCGGGGTTAAAATGAACAGTCCATAAATGCAGTTTTGAACTTCCACTTACAGCCAATGATTAAGGGTGCAGAACCCGAAACGCGTATGGCGCTTCTGTTTGGAGGGTGAATGCGCTGTACCTACTTCCCACATTAAAGAAGGAAAGATTTCCAATTGTGATGGCGTTTCCTTGCAGGGCAACCTGATGTGTTTGGAAATTGAATTTGCGGCGCGCCTCGCCGCGGAAACGCCCCGTCGCTCATCCAGCGGGCCGACAGCACCTTGAATCAGAGGTGCCATGAGGAATTGGAAAGCCGATTTTGTGGGCAATTGGACAAGTGCGGTGTCAGCAAACTTTTCCCTCCATGGAACCCACTTGGGGAAAGCAATTGTAAATAAAGTTCTGAATGGCGCTCACTATGGGAAGGCTAGGACTACATGACCCAGAAAGCTTACCTGCATTGAAATCCTACAAGAGGCGGGGTTAAAATGAACAGTCCATAAATGCAGTTTTGAACTTCCACTTACAGCCAATGATTAAGGGTGCAGAACCCGAAACGCGTATGGCGCTTCTGTTTGGAGGGTGAATGCGCTGTACCTACTTCCCACATTAAAGAAGGAAAGATTTCCAATTGTGATGGCGTTTCCTTGCAGGGCAACCTGATGTGTTTGGAAATTGATTTTGCGGCGCGCCTCGCCGCGGAAACGCCCCGTCGCTCATCCAGCGGGCCGACAGCACCTTGAATCAGAGGTGCCATGAGGAATTGGAAAGCCGATTTTGTGGGCAATTGGACAAGTGCGGTGTCAGCAAACTTTTCCCTCCATGGAACCCACTTGGGGAAAGCATTTGTAAATAAAGTTCTGAATGGCGCTCACTATGGGAAGGCTAGGACTACATGACCCAGAAAGCTTACCTGCATTGAAATCCTACAAGAGGCGGGGTTAAAATGAACAGTCCATAAATGCAGTTTTGAACTTCCACTTACAGCCAATGATTAAGGGTGCAGAACCCGAAACGCGTATGGCGCTTCTGTTTGGAGGGTGAATGCGCTGTACCTACTTCCCACATTAAAGAAGGAAAGATTTCCAATTGTGATGGCGTTTCCTTGCAGGGCAGCCTGATGTGTTTGGGAATTGAATTTGCGGCGCGCCTTGCCGCGGAAACGCCCCGTCGCTCATCCAGCGGGCCGACAGCACCTTGAATCAGAGGTGCCATGAGGAATTGGAAAGCCGATTTTGTGGGCAATTGGACAAGTGCGGTGTCAGCAAACTTTTCCCTCCATGGAACCCACTTGGGGAAAGCAATTGTAAATAAAGTTCTGAATGGCGCTCACTATGGGAAGGCTAGGACTACATGACCCAGAAAGCTTACCTGCATTGAAATCCTACAAGAGGCGGGGTTAAAATGAACAGTCCATAAATGCAGTTTTGAACTTCCACTTACAGCCAATGATTAAGGGTGCAGAACCCGAAACGCGTATGGCGCTTCTGTTTGGAGGGTGAATGCGCTGTACCTACTTCCCACATTAAAGAAGGAAAGATTTCCAATTGTGATGGCGTTTCCTTGCAGGGCAACCTGATGTGTTTGGAAATTGAATTTGCGGCGCGCCTTGCCGCGGAAACGCCCCGTCGCTCATCCAGCGGGCCGACAGCACCTTGAATCAGAGGTGCCATGAGGAATTGGAAAGCCGATTTTGTGGGCAATTGGACAAGTGCGGTGTCAGCAAACTTTTCCCTCCATGGAACCCACTTGGGGAAAGCAATTGTAAATAAAGTTCTGAATGGCGCTCACTATTGGAAGGCTAGGACTACATGACCCAGAAAGCTTACCTGCATTGAAATCCTACAAGAGGCGGGGTTAAAATGAACAGTCCATAAATGCAGTTTTCAACTTCCACTTACAGCCAATGATTAAGGGTGCAGAACCCGAAACGCGTATGGCGCTTCTGTTTGGAGGGTGAATGCGCTGTACCTACTTCCCACATTAAAGAAGGAAAGATTTCCAATTGTGATGGCGTTTCCTTGCAGGGCAACCTGATGTGTTTGGAAATTGAATTTGCGGCGCGCCTCGCCGCGGAAACGCCCCGTCGCTCATCCAGCGGGCCGACAGCACCTTGAATCAGAGGTGCCATAAGGAATTGGAAAGCCGATTTTGTGGGCAATTGGACAAGTGCGGTGTCAGCAAACTTTTCCCTCCATGGAACCCACTTGGGGAAAGCAATTGTAAATAAAGTTCTGAATGGCGCTCACTATTGGAAGGCTAGGACTACATGACCCAGAAAGCTTACCTGCATTGAAATCCTACAAGAGGCGGGGTTAAAATGAACAGTCCATAAATGCAGTTTTGAACTTCCACTTACAGCCAATGATTAAGGGTGCAGAACCCGAAACGCGTATGGCGCTTCTGTTTGGAGGGTGAATGCGCTGTACCTACTTCCCACATTAAAGAAGGAAAGATTTCCAATTGTGATGGCGTTTCCTTGCAGGGCAACCTGATGTGTTTGGAAATTGAATTTGCGGCGCGCCTCGCCGCGGAAACGCTCCGTCGCTCATCCAGTGGGCCGACAGCACCTTGAATCAGAGGTGCCATGAGGAATTGGAAAGCCGATTTTGTGGGCAATTGGACAAGTGCGGTGTCAGCAAACTTTTCCCTCCATGGAACCCACTTGGGGAAAGCATTTGTAAATAAAGTTCTGAATGGCGCTCACTATGGGAAGGCTAGGACTACATGACCCAGAAAGCTTACCTGCATTGAAATCCTACAAGAGGCGGGGTTAAAATGAACAGTCCATAAATGCAGTTTTGAACTTCCACTTACAGCCAATGATTAAGGGTGCAGAACCCGAAACGCGTATGGCGCTTCTGTTTGGAGGGTGAATGCGCTGTACCTACTTCCCACATTAAAGAAGGAAAGATTTCCAATTGTGATGGCGTTTCCTTGCAGGGCAACCTGATGTGTTTGGAAATTGAATTTGCGGCGCGCCTCGCCGCGGAAACGCCCCGTCGCTCATCCAGCGGGCCGACAGCACCTTGAATCAGAGGTGCCATGAGGAATTGGAAAGCCGATTTTGTGGGCAATTGGACAAGTGCGGTGTCAGCAAACTTTTCCCTCCATGGAACCCACTTGGGGAAAGCAATTGTAAATAAAGTTCTGAATGGCGCTCACTATGGGAAGGCTAGGACTACATGACCCAGAAAGCTTACCTGCATTGAAATCCTACAAGAGGCGGGGTTAAAATGAACAGTCCATAAATGCAGTTTTGAACTTCCACTTACAGCCAATGATTAAGGGTGCAGAACCCGAAACGCGTATGGCGCTTCTGTTTGGAGGGTGAATGCGCTGTACCTACTTCCCACATTAAAGAAGGAAAGATTTCCAATTGTGATGGCGTTTCCTTGCAGGGCAACCTGATGTGTTTGGAAATTGAATTTGCGGCGCGCCTCGCCGCGGAAACGCCCCGTCGCTCATCCAGCGGGCCGACAGCACCTTGAATCAGAGGTGCCATGAGGAATTGGAAAGCCGATTTTGTGGGCAATTGGACAAGTGCGGTGTCAGCAAACTTTTCCCTCCATGGAACCCACTTGGGGAAAGCAATTGTAAATAAAGTTCTGAATGGCGCTCACTATGGGAAGGCTAGGACTACATGACCCAGAAAGCTTACCTGCATTGAAATCCTACAAGAGGCGGGGTTAAAATGAACAGTCCATAAATGCAGTTTTGAACTTCCACTTACAGCCAATGATTAAGGGTGCAGAACCCGAAACGCGTATGGCGCTTCTGTTTGGAGGGTGAATGCGCTGTACCTACTTCCCACATTAAAGAAGGAAAGATTTCCAATTGTGATGGCGTTTCCTTGCAGGGCAACCTGATGTGTTTGGAAATTGATTTTGCGGCGCGCCTCGCCGCGGAAACGCCCCGTCGCTCATCCAGCGGGCCGACAGCACCTTGAATCAGAGGTGCCATGAGGAATTGGAAAGCCGATTTTGTGGGCAATTGGACAAGTGCGGTGTCAGCAAACTTTTCCCTCCATGGAACCCACTTGGGGAAAGCATTTGTAAATAAAGTTCTGAATGGCGCTCACTATGGGAAGGCTAGGACTACATGACCCAGAAAGCTTACCTGCATTGAAATCCTACAAGAGGCGGGGTTAAAATGAACAGTCCATAAATGCAGTTTTGAACTTCCACTTACAGCCAATGATTAAGGGTGCAGAACCCGAAACGCGTATGGCGCTTCTGTTTGGAGGGTGAATGCGCTGTACCTACTTCCCACATTAAAGAAGGAAAGATTTCCAATTGTGATGGCGTTTCCTTGCAGGGCAACCTGATGTGTTTGGGAATTGAATTTGCGGCGCGCCTCGCCGCGGAAACGCCCCGTCGCTCATCCAGCGGGCCGACAGCACCTTGAATCAGAGGTGCCATGAGGAATTGGAAAGCCGATTTTGTGGGCAATTGGACAAGTGCGGTGTCAGCAAACTTTTCCCTCCATGGAACCCACTTGGGGAAAGCAATTGTAAATAAAGTTCTGAATGGCGCTCACTATGGGAAGGCTAGGACTACATGACCCAGAAAGCTTGCCTGCATTGAAATCCTACAAGAGGCGGGGTTAAAATGAACAGTCCATAAATGCAGTTTTGAACTTCCACTTACAGCCAATGATTAAGGGTGCAGAACCCGAAACGCGTATGGCGCTTCTGTTTGGAGGGTGAATGCGCTGTACCTACTTCCCACATTAAAGAAGGAAAGATTTCCAATTGTGATGGCGTTTCCTTGCAGGGCAACCTGATGTGTTTGGAAATTGAATTTGCGGCGCGCCTCGCCGCGGAAACGCCCCGTCGCTCATCCAGCGGGCCGACAGCACCTTGAATCAGAGGTGCCATGAGGAATTGGAAAGCCGATTTTGTGGGCAATTGGACAAGTGCGGTGTCAGCAAACTTTTCCCTCCATGGAACCCACTTGGGGAAAGCAATTGTAAATAAAGTTCTGAATGGCGCTCACTATGGGAAGGCTAGGACTACATGACCCAGAAAGCTTGCCTGCATTGAAATCCTACAAGAGGCGGGGTTAAAATGAACAGTCCATAAATGCAGTTTTGAACTTCCACTTACAGCCAATGATTAAGGGTGCAGAACCCGAAACGCGTATGGCGCTTCTGTTTGGAGGGTGAATGCGCTGTACCTACTTCCCACATTAAAGAAGGAAAGATTTCCAATTGTGATGGCGTTTCCTTGCAGGGCAACCTGATGTGTTTGGAAATTGAATTTGCGGCGCGCCTCGCCGCGGAAACGCCCCGTCGCTCATCCAGCGGGCCGACAGCACCTTGAATCAGAGGTGCCATGAGGAATTGGAAAGCCGATTTTGTGGGCAATTGGACAAGTGCGGTGTCAGCAAACTTTTCCCTCCATGGAACCCACTTGGGGAAAGCAATTGTAAATAAAGTTCTGAATGGCGCTCACTATGGGAAGGCTAGGACTACATGACCCAGAAAGCTTACCTGCATTGAAATCCTACAAGAGGCGGGGTTAAAATGAACAGTCCATAAATGCAGTTTTGAACTTCCACTTACAGCCAATGATTAAGGGTGCAGAACTCGAAACGCGTATGGCGCTTCTGTTTGGAGGGTGAATGCGCTGTACCTACTTCCCACATTAAAGAAGGAAAGATTTCCAATTGTGATGGCGTTTCCTTGCAGGGCAACCTGATGTGTTTGGAAATTGATTTTGCGGCGCGCCTCGCCGCGGAAACGCCCCGTCGCTCATCCAGCGGGCCGACAGCACCTTGAATCAGAGGTGCCATGAGGAATTGGAAAGCCGATTTTGTGGGCAATTGGACAAGTGCGGTGTCAGCAAACTTTTCCCTCCATGGAACCCACTTGGGGAAAGCATTTGTAAATAAAGTTCTGAATGGCGCTCACTATGGGAAGGCTAGGACTACATGACCCAGAAAGCTTACCTGCATTGAAATCCTACAAGAGGCGGGGTTAAAATGAACAGTCCATAAATGCAGTTTTGAACTTCCACTTACAGCTAATGATTAAGGGTGCAGAACCCGAAATGCGTATGGCGCTTCTGTTTGGAGGGTGAATGCGCTGTACCTACTTCCCACATTAAAGAAGGAAAGATTTCCAATTGTGATGGCGTTTCCTTGCAGGGCAACCTGATGTGTTTGGGAATTGAATTTGCGGCTCGCCTCGCCGCGGAAACGCCCCGTCGCTCATCCAGCGGGCCGACAGCACCTTGAATCAGAGGTGCCATGAGGAATTGGAAAGCCGATTTTGTGGGCAATTGGACAAGTGCGGTGTCAGCAAACTTTTCCCTCCATGGAACCCACTTGGGGAAAGCAATTGTAAATAAAGTTCTGAATGGCGCTCACTATGGGAAGGCTAGGACTACATGACCCAGAAAGCTTGTCTGCATTGAAATCCTACAAGAGGCGGGGTTAAAATGAACAGTCCATAAATGCAGTTTTGAACTTCCACTTACAGCCAATGATTAAGGGTGCAGAACCCGAAACGCGTATGGCGCTTCTGTTTGGAGGGTGAATGCGCTGTACCTACTTCCCACATTAAAGAAGGAAAGATTTCCAATTGTGATGGCGTTTCCCTGCAGGGCAACCTGATGTGTTTGGAAATTGAACTTGCGGCGCGCCTTGCCGCGGAAACGCCCCGTCGCTCATCCAGCGGGCCGACAGCACCTTGAATCAGAGGTGCCATGAGGAATTGGAAAGCCGATTTTGTGGGCAATTGGACAAGTGCGGTGTCAGCAAACTTTTCCCTCCATGGAACCCACTTGGGGAAAGCAATTGTAAATAAAGTTCTGAATGGCGCTCACTATTGGAAGGCTAGGACTACATGACCCAGAAAGCTTACCTGCATTGAAATCCTACAAGAGGCGGGGTTAAAATGAACAGTCCATAAATGCAGTTTTGAACTTCCACTTACAGCCAATGATTAAGGGTGCAGAACCCGAAACGCGTATGGCGCTTCTGTTTGGAGGGTGAATGCGCTGTACCTACTTCCCACATTAAAGAAGGAAAGATTTCCAATTGTGATGGCGTTTCCTTGCAGGGCAACCTGATGTGTTTGGAAATTGAATTTGCGGCGCGCCTCGCCGCGGAAACGCCCCGTCGCTCATCCAGCGGGCCGACAGCACCTTGAATCAGAGGTGCCATGAGGAATTGGAAAGCCGATTTTGTGGGCAATTGGACAAGTGCGGTGTCAGCAAACTTTTCCCTCCATGGAACCCACTTGGGGAAAGCATTTGTAAATAAAGTTCTGAATGGCGCTCACTATGGGAAGGCTAGGACTACATGACCCAGAAAGCTTACCTGCATTGAAATCCTACAAGAGGCGGGGTTAAAATGAACAGTCCATAAATGCAGTTTTGAACTTCCACTTACAGCCAATGATTAAGGGTGCAGAACCCGAAACGCGTATGGCGCTTCTGTTTGGAGGGTGAATGCGCTGTACCTACTTCCCACATTAAAGAAGGAAAGATTTCCAATTGTGATGGCGTTTCCTTGCAGGGCAACCTGATGTGTTTGGAAATTGAATTTGCGGCGCGCCTCGCCGCGGAAACGCCCCGTCGCTCATCCAGCGGGCCGACAGCACCTTGAATCAGAGGTGCCATGAGGAATTGGAAAGCCGATTTTGTGGGCAATTGGACAAGTGCGGTGTCAGCAAACTTTTCCCTCCATGGAACCCACTTGGGGAAAGCAATTGTAAATAAAGTTCTGAATGGCGCTCACTATGGGAAGGCTAGGACTACATGACCCAGAAAGCTTACCTGCATTGAAATCCTACAAGAGGCGGGGTTAAAATGAACAGTCCATAAATGCAGTTTTGAACTTCCACTTACAGCCAATGATTAAGGGTGCAGAACCCGAAACGCGTATGGCGCTTCTGTTTGGAGGGTGAATGCGCTGTACCTACTTCCCACATTAAAGAAGGAAAGATTTCCAATTGTGATGGCGTTTCCTTGCAGGGCAACCTGATGTGTTTGGAAATTGATTTTGCGGCGCGCCTCGCCGCGGAAACGCCCCGTCGCTCATCCAGCGGGCTGACAGCACCTTGAATCAGAGGTGCCAAGAGGAATTGGAAAGCCGATTTTGTGGGCAATTGGACAAGTGCGGTGTCAGCAAACTTTTCCCTCCATGGAACCCACTTGGGGAAAGCATTTGTAAATAAAGTTCTGAATGGCGCTCACTATGGGAAGGCTAGGACTACATGACCCAGAAAGCTTACCTGCATTGAAATCCTACAAGAGGCGGGGTTAAAATGAACAGTCCATAAATGCAGTTTTGAACTTCCACTTACAGCCAATGATTAAGGGTGCAGAACCCGAAACGCGTATGGCGCTTCTGTTTGGAGGGTGAATGCGCTGTACCTACTTCCCACATTAAAGAAGGAAAGATTTCCAATTGTGATGGCGTTTCCTTGCAGGGCAACCTGATGTGTTTGTGAATTGAATTTGCGGCGCGCCTCGCCGCGGAAACGCCCCGTCGCTCATCCAGCGGGCCGACAGCACCTTGAATCAGAGGTGCCATGAGGAATTGGAAAGCCGATTTTGTGGGCAATTGGACAAGTGCGGTGTCAGCAAACTTTTCCCTCCATGGAACCCACTTGGGGAAAGCAATTGTAAATAAAGTTCTGAATGGCGCTCACTATGGGAAGGCTAGGACTACATGACCCAGAAAGCTTGCCTGCATTGAAATCCTACAAGAGGCGGGGTTAAAATGAACAGTCCATAAATGCAATTTTGAACTTCCACTTACAGCCAATGATTAAGGGTGCAGAACCCGAAACGCGTATGGCGCTTCTGTTTGGAGGGTGAATGCGCTGTACCTACTTCCCACATTAAAGAAGGAAAGATTTCCAATTGTGATGGCGTTTCCTTGCAGGGCAACCTGATGTGTTTGGAAATTGAATTTGCGGCGCGCCTCGCCGCGGAAACGCCCCGTCGCTCATCCAGCGGGCCGACAGCACCTTGAATCAGAGGTGCCATGAGGAATTGGAAAGCCGATTTTGTGGGCAATTGGACAAGTGCGGTGTCAGCAAACTTTTCCCTCCATGGAACCCACTTGGGGAAAGCAATTGTAAATAAAGTTCTGAATGGCGCTCACTATGGGAAGGCTAGGACTACATGACCCAGAAAGCTTACCTGCATTGAAATCCTACAAGAGGCGGGGTTAAAATGAACAGTCCATAAATGCAGTTTTGAACTTCCACTTACAGCCAATGATTAAGGGTGCAGAACTCGAAACGCGTATGGCGCTTCTGTTTGGAGGGTGAATGCGCTGTACCTACTTCCCACATTAAAGAAGGAAAGATTTCCAATTGTGATGGCGTTTCCTTGCAGGGCAACCTGATGTGTTTGGAAATTGATTTTGCGGCGCGCCTCGCCGCGGAAACGCCCCATCGCTCATCCAGCGGGCCGACAGCACCTTGAATCAGAGGTGCCATGAGGAATTGGAAAGCCGATTTTGTGGGCAATTGGACAAGTGCGGTGTCAGCAAACTTTTCCCTCCATGGAACCCACTTGGGGAAAGCATTTGTAAATAAAGTTCTGAATGGCGCTCACTATGGGAAGGCTAGGACTACATGACCCAGAAAGCTTACCTGCATTGAAATCCTACAAGAGGCGGGGTTAAAATGAACAGTCCATAAATGCAGTTTTGAACTTCCACTTACAGCCAATGATTAAGGGTGCAGAACCCGAAACGCGTATGGCGCTTCTGTTTGGAGGGTGAATGCGCTGTACCTACTTCCCACATTAAAGAAGGAAAGATTTCCAATTGTGATGGCGTTTCCTTGCAGGGCAACCTGATGTGTTTGGGAATTGAATTTGCGGCGCGCCTCGCCGCGGAAACGCCCCGTCGCTCATCCAGCGGGCCGACAGCACCTTGAATCAGAGGTGCCATGAGGAATTGGAAAGCCGATTTTGTGGGCAATTGGACAAGTGCGGTGTCAGCAAACTTTTCCCTCCATGGAACCCACTTGGGGAAAGCAATTGTAAATAAAGTTCTGAATGGCGCTCACTATGGGAAGGCTAGGACTACATGACCCAGAAAGCTTGCCTGCATTGAAATCCTACAAGAGGCGGGGTTAAAATGAACAGTCCATAAATGCAGTTTTGAACTTCCACTTACAGCCAATGATTAAGGGTGCAGAACCCGAAACGCGTATGGCGCTTCTGTTTGGAGGGTGAATGCGCTGTACCTACTTCCCACATTAAAGAAGGAAAGATTTCCAATTGTGATGGCGTTTCCTTGCAGGGCAACCTGATGTGTTTGGAAATTGAATTTGCGGCGCGCCTCGCCGCGGAAACGCCCCGTCGCTCATCCAGCGGGCCGACAGCACCTTGAATCAGAGGTGCCATGAGGAATTGGAAAGCCGATTTTGTGGGCAATTGGACAAGTGCGGTGTCAGCAAACTTTTCCCTCCATGGAACCCACTTGGGGAAAGCATTTGTAAATAAAGTTCTGAATGGCGCTCTCTATGGGAAGGCTAGGACTACATGACCCAGAAAGCTTACCTGCATTGAAATCCTACAAGAGGCGGGGTTAAAATGAACAGTCCATAAATGCAGTTTTGAACTTCCACTTACAGCCAATGATTAAGGGTGCAGAACCCGAAACGCGTATGGCGCTTCTGTTTGGAGGGTGAATGCGCTGGACCTACTTCCCACATTAAAGAAGGAAAGATTTCCAATTGTGATGGCGTTTCCTTGCAGGGCAACCTGATGTGTTTGGAAATTGAATTTGCGGCGCGCCTCGCCGCGGAAACGCCCCGTCGCTCATCCAGCGGGCCGACAGCACCTTGAATCAGAGGTGCCATGAGGAATTGGAAAGCCGATTTTGTGGGCAATTGGACAAGTGCGGTGTCAGCAAACTTTTCCCTCCATGGAACCCACTTGGGGAAAGCAATTGTAAATAAAGTTCTGAATGGCGCTCACTATGGGAAGGCTAGGACTACATGACCCAGAAAGCTTACCTGCATTGAAATCCTACAAGAGGCGGGGTTAAAATGAACAGTCCATAAATGCAGTTTTGAACTTCCACTTACAGCCAATGATTAAGGGTGCAGAACCCGAAACGCGTATGGCGCTTCTGTTTGGAGGGTGAATGCGCTGTACCTACTTCCCACATTAAAGAAGGAAAGATTTCCAATTGTGATGGCGTTTCCTTGCAGGGCAACCTGATGTGTTTGGAAATTGAATTTGCGGCGCGTCTCGCCGCGGAAACGCCCCGTCGCTCATCCAGCGGGCCGACAGCACCTTGAATCAGAGGTGCCATGAGGAATTGGAAAGCCGATTTTGTGGGCAATTGGACAAGTGCGGTGTCAGCAAACTTTTCCCTCCATGGAACCCACTTGGGGAAAGCAATTGTAAATAAAGTTCTGAATGGCGCTCACTATGGGAAGGCTAGGACTACATGACCCAGAAAGCTTACCTGCATTGAAATCCTACAAGAGGCGGGGTTAAAATGAACAGTCCATAAATGCAGTTTTGAACTTCCACTTACAGCCAATGATTAAGGGTGCAGAACTCGAAACGCGTATGGCGCTTCTGTTTGGAGGGTGAATGCGCTGTACCTACTTCCCACATTAAAGAAGGAAAGATTTCCAATTGTGATGGCGTTTCCTTGCAGGGCAACCTGATGTGTTTGGAAATTGATTTTGCGGCGCGCCTCGCCGCGGAAACGCCCCGTCGCTCATCCAGCGGGCCGACAGCACCTTGAATCAGAGGTGCCATGAGGAATTGGAAAGCCGATTTTGTGGGCAATTGGACAAGTGCGGTGTCAGCAAACTTTTCCCTCCATGGAACCCACTTGGGGAAAGCAATTGTAAATAAAGTTCTGAATGGCGCTCACTATGGGAAGGCTAGGACTACATGACCCAGAAAGCTTACCTGCATTGAAATCCTACAAGAGGCGGGGTTAAAATGAACAGTCCATAAATGCAGTTTTCAACTTCCACTTACAGCCAATGATTAAGGGTGCAGAGCCCGAAACGCGTATGGCGCTTCTGTTTGGAGGGGGAATGCGCTGTACCTACTTCCCACATTAAAGAAGGAAAGATTTCCAATTGTGATGGCGTTTCCTTGCAGGGCAACCTGATGTGTTTGGAAATTGAATTTGCGGCGCGCCTCGCCGCGGAAACGCCCCGTCGCTCATCCAGCGGGCCGACAGCACCTTGAATCAGAGGTGCCATGAGGAATTGGAAAGCCGATTTTGTGGGCAATTGGACAAGTGCGGTGTCAGCAAACTTTTCCCTCCATGGAACCCACTTGGGGAAAGCATTTGTAAATAAAGTTCTGAATGGCGCTCACTATGGGAAGGCTAGGACTACATGACCCAGAAAGCTTACCTGCATTGAAATCCTACAAGAGGCGGGGTTAAAATGAACAGTCCATAAATGCAGTTTTGAACTTCCACTTACAGCCAATGATTAAGGGTGCAGAACCCGAAACGCGTATGGCGCTTCTGTTTGGAGGGTGAATGCGCTGTACCTACTTCCCACATTAAAGAAGGAAAGATTTCCAATTGTGATGGCGTTTCCTTGCAGGGCAACCTGATGTGTTTGGAAATTGAATTTGCGGCGCGCCTCGCCGCGGAAACGCCCCGTCGCTCATCCAGCGGGCCGACAGCACCTTGAATCAGAGGTGCCATGAGGAATTGGAAAGCCGATTTTGTGGGCAATTGGACAAGTGCGGTGTCAGCAAACTTTTCCCTCCATGGAACCCACTTGGGGAAAGCAATTGTAAATAAAGTTCTGAATGGCGCTCACTATGGGAAGGCTAGGACTACATGACCCAGAAAGCTTGTCTGCATTGAAATCCTACAAGAGGCGGGGTTAAAATGAACAGTCCATAAATGCAGTTTTGAACTTCCACTTACAGCCAATGATTAAGGGTGCAGAACCCGAAACGCGTATGGCGCTTCTGTTTGGAGGGTGAATGCGCTGTACCTACTTCCCACATTAAAGAAGGAAAGATTTCCAATTGTGATGGCGTTTCCCTGCAGGGCAACCTGATGTGTTTGGAAATTGAACTTGCGGCGCGCCTTGCCGCGGAAACGCCCCGTCGCTCATCCAGCGGGCCGACAGCACCTTGAATCAGAGGTGCCATGAGGAATTGGAAAGCCGATTTTGTGGGCAATTGGACAAGTGCGGTGTCAGCAAACTTTTCCCTCCATGGAACCCACTTGGGGAAAGCAATTGTAAATAAAGTTCTGAATGGCGCTCACTATTGGAAGGCTAGGACTACATGACCCAGAAAGCTTACCTGCATTGAAATCCTACAAGAGGCGGGGTTAAAATGAACAGTCCATAAATGCAGTTTTGAACTTCCACTTACAGCCAATGATTAAGGGTGCAGAACCCGAAACGCGTATGGCGCTTCTGTTTGGAGGGTGAATGCGCTGTACCTACTTCCCACATTAAAGAAGGAAAGATTTCCAATTGTGATGGTGTTTCCTTGCAGGGCAACCTGATGTGTTTGGAAATTGAATTTGCGGCGCGCCTCGCCGCGGAAACGCCCCGTCGCTCATCCAGCGGGCCGACAGCACCTTGAATCAGAGGTGCCATGAGGAATTGGAAAGCCGATTTTGTGGGCAATTGGACAAGTGCGGTGTCAGCAAACTTTTCCCTCCATGGAACCCACTTGGGGAAAGCATTTGTAAATAAAGTTCTGAATGGCGCTCACTATGGGAAGGCTAGGACTACATGACCCAGAAAGCTTACCTGCATTGAAATCCTACAAGAGGCGGGGTTAAAATGAACAGTCCATAAATGCAGTTTTGAACTTCCACTTACAGCCAATGATTAAGGGTGCAGAACCCGAAACGCGTATGGCGCTTCTGTTTGGAGGGTGAATGCGCTGTACCTACTTCCCACATTAAAGAAGGAAAGATTTCCAATTGTGATGGCGTTTCCTTGCAGGGCAACCTGATGTGTTTGGAAATTGAATTTGCAGCGCGCCTCGCCGCGGAAACGCCCCGTCGCTCATCCAGCGGGCCGACAGCACCTTGAATCAGAGGTGCCATGAGGAATTGGAAAGCCGATTTTGTGGGCAATTGGACAAGTGCGGTGTCAGCAAACTTTTCCCTCCATGGAACCCACTTGGGGAAAGCAATTGTAAATAAAGTTCTGAATGGCGCTCACTATGGGAAGGCTAGGACTACATGACCCAGAAAGCTTACCTGCATTGAAATCCTACAAGAGGCGGGGTTAAAATGAACAGTCCATAAATGCAGTTTTGAACTTCCACTTACAGCCAATGATTAAGGGTGCAGAACCCGAAACGCGTATGGCGCTTCTGTTTGGAGGGTGAATGCGCTGTACCTACTTCCCACATTAAAGAAGGAAAGATTTCCAATTGTGATGGCGTTTCCTTGCAGGGCAACCTGATGTGTTTGGAAATTGATTTTGCGGCGCGCCTCGCCGCGGAAACGCCCCGTCGCTCATCCAGCGGGCTGACAGCACCTTGAATCAGAGGTGCCATGAGGAATTGGAAAGCCGATTTTGTGGGCAATTGGACAAGTGCGGTGTCAGCAAACTTTTCCCTCCATGGAACCCACTTGGGGAAAGCATTTGTAAATAAAGTTCTGAATGGCGCTCACTATGGGAAGGCTAGGACTACATGACCCAGAAAGCTTACCTGCATTGAAATCCTACAAGAGGCGGGGTTAAAATGAACAGTCCATAAATGCAGTTTTGAACTTCCACTTACAGCCAATGATTAAGGGTGCAGAACCCGAAACGCGTATGGCGCTTCTGTTTGGAGGGTGAATGCGCTGTACCTACTTCCCACATTAAAGAAGGAAAGATTTCCAATTGTGATGGCGTTTCCTTGCAGGGCAACCTGATGTGTTTGGGAATTGAATTTGCGGCGCGCCTCGCCGCGGAAACGCCCCGTCGCTCATCCAGCGGGCCGACAGCACCTTGAATCAGAGGTGCCATGAGGAATTGGAAAGCCGATTTTGTGGGCAATTGGACAAGTGCGGTGTCAGCAAACTTTTCCCTCCATGGAACCCACTTGGGGAAAGCAATTGTAAATAAAGTTCTGAATGGCGCTCACTATGGGAAGGCTAGGACTACATGACCCAGAAAGCTTGCCTGCATTGAAATCCTACAAGAGGCGGGGTTAAAATGAACAGTCCATAAATGCAGTTTTGAACTTCCACTTACAGCCAATGATTAAGGGTGCAGAACCCGAAACGCGTATGGCGCTTCTGTTTGGAGGGTGAATGCGCTGTACCTACTTCCCACATTAAAGAAGGAAAGATTTCCAATTGTGATGGCGTTTCCTTGCAGGGCAACCTGATGTGTTTGGAAATTGAATTTGCGGCGCGCCTCGCCGCGGAAACGCCCCGTCGCTCATCCAGCGGGCCGACAGCACCTTGAATCAGAGGTGCCATGAGGAATTGGAAAGCCGATTTTGTGGGCAATTGGACAAGTGCGGTGTCAGCAAACTTTTCCCTCCATGGAACCCACTTGGGGAAAGCAATTGTAAATAAAGTTCTGAATGGCGCTCACTATGGGAAGGCTAGGACTACATGACCCAGAAAGCTTACCTGCATTGAAATCCTACAAGAGGCGGGGTTAAAATGAACAGTCCATAAATGCAGTTTTGAACTTCCACTTACAGCCAATGATTAAGGGTGCAGAACTCGAAACGCGTATGGCGCTTCTGTTTGGAGGGTGAATGCGCTGTACCTACTTCCCACATTAAAGAAGGAAAGATTTCCAATTGTGATGGCGTTTCCTTGCAGGGCAACCTGATGTGTTTGGAAATTGATTTTGCGGCGCGCCTCTCCGCGGAAACGCCCCGTCGCTCATCCAGCGGGCCGACAGCACCTTGAATCAGAGGTGCCATGAGGAATTGGAAAGCCGATTTTGTGGGCAATTGGACAAGTGCGGTGTCAGCAAACTTTTCCCTCCATGGAACCCACTTGGGGAAAGCATTTGTAAATAAAGTTCTGAATGGCGCTCACTATGGGAAGGCTAGGACTACATGACCCAGAAAGCTTACCTGCATTGAAATCCTACAAGAGGCGGGGTTAAAATGAACAGTCCATAAATGCAGTTTTGAACTTCCACTTACAGCCAATGATTAAGGGTGCAGAACCCGAAACGCGTATGGCGCTTCTGTTTGGAGGGTGAATGCGCTGTACCTACTTCCCACATTAAAGAAGGAAAGATTTCCAATTGTGATGGCGTTTCCTTGCAGGGCAACCTGATGTGTTTGGGAATTGAATTTGCGGCGCGCCTCGCCGCGGAAACGCCCCGTCGCTCATCCAGCGGGCCGACAGCACCTTGAATCAGAGGTGCCATGAGGAATTGGAAAGCCGATTTTGTGGGCAATTGGACAAGTGCGGTGTCAGCAAACTTTTCCCTCCATGGAACCCACTTGGGGAAAGCAATTGTAAATAAAGTTCTGAATGTCGCTCACTATGGGAAGGCTAGGACTACATGACCCAGAAAGCTTGCCTGCATTGAAATCCTACAAGAGGCGGGGTTAAAATGAACAGTCCATAAATGCAGTTTTGAACTTCCACTTACAGCCAATGATTAAGGGTGCAGAACCCGAAACGCGTATGGCGCTTCTGTTTGGAGGGTGAATGCGCTGTACCTACTTCCCACATTAAAGAAGGAAAGATTTCCAATTGTGATGGCGTTTCCTTGCAGGGCAACCTGATGTGTTTGGAAATTGAATTTGCGGCGCGCCTCGCCGCGGAAACGCCCCGTCGCTCATCCAGCGGGCCGACAGCACCTTGAATCAGAGGTGCCATGAGGAATTGGAAAGCCGATTTTGTGGGCAATTGGACAAGTGCGGTGTCAGCAAACTTTTCCCTCCATGGAACCCACTTGGGGAAAGCATTTGTAAATAAAGTTCTGAATGGCGCTCTCTATGGGAAGGCTAGGACTACATGACCCAGAAAGCTTACCTGCATTGAAATCCTACAAGAGGCGGGGTTAAAATGAACAGTCCATAAATGCAGTTTTGAACTTCCACTTACAGCCAATGATTAAGGGTGCAGAACCCGAAACGCGTATGGCGCTTCTGTTTGGAGGGTGAATGCGCTGGACCTACTTCCCACATTAAAGAAGGAAAGATTTCCAATTGTGATGGCGTTTCCTTGCAGGGCAACCTGATGTGTTTGGAAATTGAATTTGCGGCGCGCCTCGCCGCGGAAACGCCCCGTCGCTCATCCAGCGGGCCGACAGCACCTTGAATCAGAGGTGCCATGAGGAATTGGAAAGCCGATTTTGTGGGCAATTGGACAAGTGCGGTGTCAGCAAACTTTTCCCTCCATGGAACCCACTTGGGGAAAGCAATTGTAAATAAAGTTCTGAATGGCGCTCACTATGGGAAGGCTAGGACTACATGACCCAGAATGCTTACCTGCATTGAAATCCTACAAGAGGCGGGGTTAAAATGAACAGTCCATAAATGCAGTTTTGAACTTCCACTTACAGCCAATGATTAAGGGTGCAGAACCCGAAACGCGTATGGCGCTTCTGTTTGGAGGGTGAATGCGCTGTACCTACTTCCCACATTAAAGAAGGAAAGATTTCCAATTGTGATGGCGTTTCCTTGCAGGGCAACCTGATGTGTTTGGAAATTGAATTTGCGGCGCGTCTCGCCGCGGAAACGCCCCGTCGCTCATCCAGCGGGCCGACAGCACCTTGAATCAGAGGTGCCATGAGGAATTGGAAAGCCGATTTTGTGGGCAATTGGACAAGTGCGGTGTCAGCAAACTTTTCCCTCCATGGAACCCACTTGGGGAAAGCAATTGTAAATAAAGTTCTGAATGGCGCTCACTATGGGAAGGCTAGGACTACATGACCCAGAAAGCTTACCTGCATTGAAATCCTACAAGAGGCGGGGTTAAAATGAACAGTCCATCAATGCAGTTTTGAACTTCCACTTACAGCCAATGATTAAGGGTGCAGAACTCGAAACGCGTATGGCGCTTCTGTTTGGAGGGTGAATGCGCTGTACCTACTTCCCACATTAAAGAAGGAAAGATTTCCAATTGTGATGGCGTTTCCTTGCAGGGCAACCTGATGTGTTTGGAAATTGATTTTGCGGCGCGCCTCGCCGCGGAAACGCCCCGTCGCTCATCCAGCGGGCCGACAGCACCTTGAATCAGAGGTGCCATGAGGAATTGGAAAGCCGATTTTGTGGGCAATTGGACAAGTGCGGTGTCAGCAAACTTTTCCCTCCATGGAACCCACTTGGGGAAAGCAATTGTAAATAAAGTTCTGAATGGCGCTCACTATGGGAAGGCTAGGACTACATGACCCAGAAAGCTTACCTGCATTGAAATCCTACAAGAGGCGGGGTTAAAATGAACAGTCCATAAATGCAGTTTTGAACTTCCACTTACAGCCAATGATTAAGGGTGCAGAACCCGAAACGCGTATGGCGCTTCTGTTTGGAGGGTGAATGCGCTGTACCTACTTCCCACATTAAAGAAGGAAAGATTTCCAATTGTGATGGCGTTTCCCTGCAGGGCAACCTGATGTGTTTGGAAATTGAATTTGCGGCGCGCCTTGCCGCGGAAACGCCCCGTCGCTCATCCAGCGGGCCGACAGCACCTTGAATCAGAGGTGCCATGAGGAATTGGAAAGCCGATTTTGTGGGCAATTGGACAAGTGCGGTGTCAGCAAACTTTTCCCTCCATGGAACCCACTTGGGGAAAGCAATTGTAAATAAAGTTCTGAATGGCGCTCACTATTGGAAGACTAGGACTACATGACCCAGAAAGCTTACCTGCATTGAAATCCTACAAGAGGCGGGGTTAAAATGAACAGTCCATAAATGCAGTTTTCAACTTCCACTTACAGCCAATGATTAAGGGTGCAGAACCCGAAACGCGTATGGCGCTTCTGTTTGGAGGGTGAATGCGCTGTACCTACTTCCCACATTAAAGAAGGAAAGATTTCCAATTGTGATAGCGTTTCCCTGCAGGGCAACCTGATGTGTTTGGAAATTGAATTTGCGGCGCGCCTTGCCGCGGAAACGCCCCGTCGCTCATCCAGCGGGCCGACAGCACCTTGAATCAGAGGTGCCATGAGGAATTGGAAAGCCGATTTTGTGGGCAATTGGACAAGTGCGGTGTCAGCAAACTTTTCCCTCCATGGAACCCACTTGGGGAAAGCATTTGTAAATAAAGTTCTGAATGGCGCTCACTATGGGAAGGCTAGGACTACATGACCCAGAAAGCTTACCTGCATTGAAATCCTACAAGAGGCGGGGTTAAAATGAAGAGTCCATAAATGCAGTTTTGAACTTCCACTTACAGCCAATGATTAAGGGTGCAGAACCCGAAACGCGTATGGCGCTTCTGTTTGGAGGGTGAATGCGCTGTACCTACTTCCCACATTAAAGAAGGAAAGATTTCCAATTGTGATGGCGTTTCCTTGCAGGGCAACCTGATGTGTTTGGAAATTGAATTTGCGGCGCGCCTCGCCGCGGAAACGCCCCGTCGCTCATCCAGTGGGCCGACAGCACCTTGAATCAGAGGTGCCATGAGGAATTGGAAAGCCGATTTTGTGGGCAATTGGACAAGTGCGGTGTCAGCAAACTTTTCCCTCCATGGAACCCACTTGGGGAAAGCAATTGTAAATAAAGTTCTGAATGGCGCTCACTATGGGAAGGCTAGGACTACATGACCCAGAAAGCTTACCTGCATTGAAATCCTACAAGAGGCGGGGTTAAAATGAACAGTCCATAAATGCAGTTTTGAACTTCCACTTACAGCCAATGATTAAGGGTGCAGAACCCGAAACGCGTATGGCACTTCTGTTTGGAGGGTGAATGCGCTGTACCTACTTCCCACATTAAAGAAGGAAAGATTTCCAATTGTGATGGCGTTTCCTTGCAGGGCAACCTGATGTGTTTGGGAATTGAATTTGCGGCGCGCCTCGCCGCGGAAACGCCCCGTCGCTCATCCAGCGGGCCGACAGCACCTTGAATCAGAGGTGCCATGAGGAATTGGAAAGCCGATTTTGTGGGCAATTGGACAAGTGCGGTGTCAGCAAACTTTTCCCTCCATGGAACCCACTTGGGGAAAGCAATTGTAAATAAAGTTCTGAATGGCGCTCACTATGGGAAGGCTAGGACTACATGACCCAGAAAGCTTACCTGCATTGAAATCCTACAAGAGGCGGGGTTAAAATGAACAGTCCATAAATGCAGTTTTGAACTTCCACTTACAGCCAATGATTAAGGGTGCAGAACCCGAAACGCGTATGGCGCTTCTGTTTGGAGGGTGAATGCGCTGTACCTACTTCCCACATTAAAGAAGGAAAGATTTCCAATTGTGATGGCGTTTCCTTGCAGGGCAACCTGATGTGTTTGGAAATTGATTTTGCGGCGCGCCTCGCCGCGGAAACGCCCCGTCGCTCATCCAGCGGGCCGACAGCACCTTAAATCAGAGGTGCCATGAGGAATTGGAAAGCCGATTTTGTGGGCAATTGGACAAGTGCGGTGTCAGCAAACTTTTACCTCCATGGAACCCACTTGGGGAAAGCAATTGTAAATAAAGTTCTGAATGGCGCTCACTATGGGAAGGCTAGGACTACATGACCCAGAAAGCTTACCTGCATTGAAATCCTACAAGAGGCGGGGTTAAAATGAACAGTCCATAAATGCAGTTTTGAACTTCCACTTACAGCCAATGATTAAGGGTGCCAGAACCCGAAACGCGTATGGCGCTTCTGTTTGGAGGGTGAATGCGCTGTACCTACTTCCCACATTAAAGAAGGAAAGACTTCCAATTGTGATGGCGTTTCCTTGCAGGGCAACCTGATGTGTTTGGAAATTGAATTTGCGGCGCGCCTCGCCGCGGAAACGCCCCGTCGCTCATCCAGCGGGCCAACAGCACCTTGAATCAGAGGTGCCATGAGGAATTGGAAAGCCAATTTTGTGGGCAATTGGACAAGTGCGGTGTCAGCAAACTTTTCCCTCCATGGAACCCACTTGGGGAAAGCAATTGTAAATAAAGTTCTGAATGGCGCTCACTATGGGAAGGCTAGGACTACATGACCCAGAAAGCTTACCTGCATTGAAATCCTACAAGAGGCGGGGTTAAAATGAACAGTCCATAAATGCAGTTTTGAACTTCCACTTACAGCCAATGATTAAGGGTGCAGAACCCAAAACGCGTATGGCGCTTCTGTTTGGAGGGTGAATGCGCTGTACCTACTTCCCACATTAAAGAAGGAAAGATTTCCAATTGTGATGGCGTTTCCTTGCAGGGCAACCTGATGTGTTTGGAAATTGAATTTGCGGCGCGCCTCGCCGCGGAAATGCCCCGTCGCTCATCCAGCGGGCCGACGGCACCTTGAATCAGAGGTGCCAGGAGGAATTGGAAAGCCGATTTTGTGGGCAATTGGACAAGTGCGGTGTCAGCAAACTTTCCCCTCCATGGAACCCACTTGGGGAAAGCAATTGTAAATAAAGTTCTGAATGGCGCTCACTATGGGAAGGCTAGGACTACATGACCCAGAAAGCTTACCTGCATTGAAATCCTACAAGAGGCGGGGTTAAAATGAACAGTCTATAAATGCAGTTTTGAACTTCCACTTACAGCCAATGATTAAGGGTGCAGAACCCGAAACGCGTATGGCGCTTCTGTTTGGAGGGTGAATGCGCTGTACCTACTTCCCACATTAAAGAAGGAAAGATTTCCAATTGTGATGGCGTTTCCTTGCAGGGCAACCTGATGTGTTTGGAAATTGAATTTGCGGCGCGCCTCGCCGCGGAAACGCCCCGTCGCTCATCCAGCGGGCCGACAGCACCTTGAATCAGAGGTGCCATGAGGAATTGGAAAGCCGATTTTGTGGGCAATTGGACAAGTGCGGTGTCAGCAAACTTTTCCCTCCATGGAACCCACTTGGGGAAAGCAATTGTAAATAAAGTTCTGAATGGCGCTCACTATGGGAAGGCTAGGACTACATGACCCAGAAAGCTTACCTGCATTGAAATCCTACAAGAGGCGGGGTTAAAATGAACAGTCCATAAATGCAGTTTTGAACTTCCACTTACAGCCAATGATTAAGGGTGCAGAACCCGAAACGCGTATGGCGCTTCTGTTTGGAGGGTGAATGCGCTGTACCTACTTCCCACATTAAAGAAGGAAAGATTTCCAATTGTGATGGCGTTTCCTTGCAGGGCAACCTGATGTGTTTGGAGATATATATATGGCTGTCTAACTACCTGAGAGCGGACGAATAAAGATTCCTTTGAAGCACTGAACCGTGGTCTGGGCTCCTGTTTGCAGTGATAACGAGTGCAAGAGAAAGGAGTGGAAGTAATATATATATATATATCTATATATATATATATATAACCTACTGGTGGAACATTTCTTGATTTGCTAATAACTTTGCCGTCGTTTGCCGAATCTTCCTGAAATGCTCCAAAACAAAAAGTCTATCCAGGTCAGCTCCTATCCTGAAAGTTTTGGGGGTGATTCGTCAAGCGGGGGCTGAGAAAAAAGGAGGGTCCCAAAACTCGTTTACTCCATGTTCATTTCCAAAGGAAATTTTGCGAAGAGCTACAGCCAGAACTGCTGAACGGAATTACCCTAAATTTGGCAAAAATGTAGAGCTTGGTTCAGAAAGCGACCTTTTTTTTTAAATGGTGTAAATCCGTTCAGTAGTTTTTGAGAAATTCAAAAAGTAAGAGTAAAAAAATCAGTTTCCCATAGGAAAATTTGTGTAAGGCTACAGCCAAAACTACTAAACGGAATTACTCCAAATTGGGCAAAAAGGTAGTGCTTGGGTCAGAAAGTGACCTCTTTAAAAACGGTGTAAATCTGTTCAGCAGTTGCTGAGAAATTAGAAAAATAAAAGTGTTGATATCTGGGCGGAGCCGAAGTCGCAAGCACAAGCTTCACTGTGATTGGCTGCTAGTAGTCCAAACCAGGAAGTGTTGGCAGACATCTTGTGGCACTACCTTAAAATTCAGATAACTCTTGCCGTTCTGTACACATCCTTCTCACATCACTCGCCACACTACATTAACTATAACTCACCACTGACCATGCAATGGGTTCATGCAAATCATGTAATTTGAGATGTCATAAGTGTTGTTATTAATGCAGTGATTTCACATGCTCTAACTTCTACAATATGCAAGGGTACAGGTAGTGCAAGGATAAGGTATGAGTTATAGTTAAAGTAGTGTGGTGAGTGAGGTGAGAAGTCTGTATATGGAGGTGCAATCTGAATGTGAAGTAGTGAGTAAATACCAGGAAGAGTAAAATCACTACTTCTGGTGTTAATTGCATTTGTGACAGCAGTCAATATTACAGAAAATATATTGCCAAGAAATAATTGAATAAACGCCCAAATTGTTATCAGATGCATGCCCTGACTTACACATGTTTTCATGTAGTAGTAGCAAACACATTTCTGTACTGTGATGCACGAGATAGAAATCGCAGCATGCAGCCATATCTATCAAGACTGGACTTCTTCTGTTGTCGACCCTTGTGTTGACACTCTGCAAGGGTGCCTTGTGTGATGCACAGCTTCACATCATTAGGCAGGGGTGAGTGTGAACTATGTACAATGGGATTTGTAAAAAAGCATACCCTTTTAGTAGGAAACACCACCTATTTCATATCTACCTGCTTCAAGTAGGCATTTATTTTTTATGCCAAATCCTGTATGGCGATATTTGTGAATCGGGCTTTGCATGAAATTCAATGGATTTGCATTGATTTGCCGAAGTAATTCTCACCTAATGCCAAGCAATGCAAAGCATCACTAAGAAGGGGCAACTTTCTATCTAAATACACCTTTTTCTTTGAGTAGTACTGTAGTAAGTACTAAGTGCCACCTTGCTGTGTTTTTCACTGGCATTAGTCAAAATGTCAATTTTTTTTAAATCTGTAATCTGTTTATGAAGCTTCAGGGGCTGGTTACGTGTGGTCACTAACTTCTCAAACAACAGTGAATTATTTTGTTGTACAATAGTACTCGTATGGCTGCAGATGAAATTAAAATGTATTTTTGAGCTACAGTACTAGCCACTAAATCAATCAAAACTTATGCTGGATGGTACTATATCATTGCTTCCATTGTTTACATATTTCAGGCAATAGTGGCAGTCATTCGTAATTTCCAAGGCGGAATCTCGTTTAGAATTCACTTTAGAATTAACATTGAATAATGTTTAATGCAATGAGGGCGCTCATGTGCACGCTGCTGCTTGTGTTCCCTTTTTTAAGCACTCGTTATCAGTGGCCTGGATCAGCTTAGGAGGATTATCATACGAATGTACTACCAAAACACATCTTTAGAAATTTCCAGGTGCAATAATTACCTCTGTTATGAGAGTTCCATCTCAGAACAGGAGAATGACGTGGAATCCCTGCTTTATGAAGCAAATGTCTTGGAGTTTAAAAGGCATTTGTCCTTGGTATATTTTGGCAGGTTTGACCTGCTGAAATACTCAAGGTAGACAATGCGAAGAATGTGACGTTTACTGCAAAATATGTCATTCTGATCCCTGCTTTAGCACAGGATGTTACTAGCACTAGTAATGAAAGCCTAAACAGTACACCACTTACTGCTACAAAATGCAATTAACTCAGCTAAGGGCTGAGACTTCTGCCTTACCCAATCCTATCTTTTCTTTCTGAGAATCTCCCCCATGGCCCACTTGTATGCCTACATTTCAGTAGTAAATGTGAGAAGGATGATGGGGAGTAGATGGAACATGAGCAATTCTCACTACAAAATGGGCGGGGTTTGGCAAGTGGCAGGCTACAACAAACACCCACCTGCAAGATAGCAAGTCAAGGAGTGAGCCCGTTGGTAATCACAAGCTATACTTTAGAAGTCACTATACCCATAAAAATTATAAAACAGTGCTAAATGTACTCCAGCCCAGCCTCAGAGTAAGTTAAGCACCACACTTGGACAGAGGCAGGCACTGCAACACACTCACATAAAATATAAGGGAGGCAGGGACGTAAAATAACACCCCTTAGGAAATAATGTAAAATAAATACAATTATTTTGATTATAAGTCTCCAATTCGGTGCACTTCAATGTAAGTGTAAATTGAGAGAGGATGCATTACACCAAGGTGGTGTAGGTAGTTTGCACATGAGCACGTCTACATATGCAAATTTACGTTTGTGAATCAGGCCCAAAGTTTCTAAAGCCTTCCTTATTCCCATTTTCAGCATTACTTTATCCAGACTCAAGGTTCAGGCTGGTTGATTTCAAGTGATTTTAAATGGTGATTCCCTTGACAGTTATTGTATACTCATTCTACAGGTGCATTTCAAGACATTCTCTGGTTTATGTGTGCGTTATTTTCACTGCAGAAATTATATATCATGTTTCAAGTGGCCATCTGATAATAAGATCAAAGTATGGCCTAGAATAAAAATATCTTAATCTGACATCAAATGCAATATTGCAAGCACGATTGTGCAATGGATTTTGGTAAGCACACTGATGAATAACATGTTTACAGTAGCCTAATACCATTTATTTCAAACCTCACATCAATTTTTAAAGAATTAAATACCTGTTCTAATAGGCAGACAGACATCCAATTGAGAACATATTAATATTGATTAAAAGTTGTACACAGAAAATATATTGTTGAACAGAAATCAAATGAGGATGTCAGATGCGTTTTGTAATAGAAAAAATAAAGTTACAAACATTTTCAAAAGGTTAAGGAATAGATTTTAAGACAAAACGCAGAGGAGACTTTTACATACATTTTCATTGAGAGAGAGGGAGAGAGAGAGAGAGAGAGAGAGAGAGTTCAATGGCATGCCTACATGAATGACATTTTGAAAAGTAATCGATGTACAGTTGCTTCTGTATCTAATTATTTTTAAAATGTTCTCACTTTAATAAAGTGCTAGTATCCACATTCTTCTTAATGTTTAGTTTGTGTTGCACTTGTTGCCTATTGGTCCTTTTTCACACCTTACGCCATTCTCTCTGTCAGCTGTCTTTTCCCATATTTTATTTTGATGACTGAGAGAGACTGTGCCTCACTTGCTTTCTCATTCTAGGGGTAAGGGCAGGAGCTTGAACAGGAAAGCTGTTAAGAGCAATCACATTCAGTAAAAGTCAGTGAGCTACAGTGTCTTGAGATCAATATCAGTTGTTGCCATGCATTCCATTACAAATTGGCAAATCACAACACAATAATCACATCATGATTACCGTTCTAACACCATGTTTTAGAAACTGGATTTCTGTTTGGCAGAGGTATGCACTCTGTCCAATCAGGAATCACCATCCTATGCAGGGTAAATCATAAACACACCCTAAGTTAGCCGATGCTCACCCCCTGGAAGAGTTTCACAGAGCAGTTGGGCTATAACTTGAGACAATTTTAAAAGTATTTTTGATAATGCGAAGAATGTGATGCTTGCCCCAAACATCTAATTCTGATCCCTGCGTAAGGACACTAGTAATGAGAGCCTAAAAAGCGCTAGTCCATTTCATAAAATACATGTTGTAGTAACCGAAGTAGTATTACTCACTACTACAAAATACAATTAATTAAGCTTAGGGCTGAGACCTCTGCATTACCCTTTCCTATAAATTCTATGTGAAGATCTCCCTCATGGTGGCGCAGAGCTATACACTTGTAAGCCTACATTTTAGTAGTAAATGTGAGAGGATAATGGGGAATGGTTGGCTCATGAGAAATACTCACTACAAAATGGACAGGGTTCAGCAAGGGACTGGCTGCTACAAACACCCACCTGCAAAATAGTAAGAAAAAGAGTGAGCCCATTGATAATCACAAGCTATACTTTAGTAGTTATTACCCATAAAATGACAAAAAGTGCTAAACGTACTCCAGCCCAGCCTCACTATAAGTCAAGCCCCACACTTGAACAGGGGCAGGCACAGCAAAACACTCCCATAAAAAATAGTGGAGGCTAAGACTTAAAAATAACACCCCTTAGGAAATAATGTTAAATATATTACATTATTTTGACTTTAAGTCTCTAATTAGGGGAACTTTGATATCAACCTGAGAAACAGCGCATGAGATTACAACGCGGTCATTACAAAGACCGGATTGTTACATCGCAAAACATTGCAATGCAAGTCGCTACAATGACTTGCCTTAGGGGGCAGAAGGTGTTGGATTTGAAATCCAACACCTTCCCTACTGTTGCACAGTCTGGAGTTGGAATAGTGAATTATACTTTTCCAATATCCAGTGCCCCCTACAGCAAGTCATTGTAACGACTTGCGTTGTAATGGTATGCGATTTAACAACGCGGTCGTTGTAACAACCGCGTTGTAATGGCATGCGATGTATCACA
Organism: Triturus cristatus; assembly: GCF_964204655.1. Taxonomy (NCBI): domain Eukaryota; kingdom Metazoa; phylum Chordata; class Amphibia; order Caudata; family Salamandridae; genus Triturus; species Triturus cristatus. The sequence goes on from NC_140592.1 coordinate 1,066,900,151, forward strand.
TGCGTTGTAACGTGGCCCATTTCCTAAGTCTACGGGAAAGACTGAATATTAAAATACTGTTAATTTTTACCTAGGTGGTGTAGTTAATTTGCACGTGAGCACGTCTATATGTGCAAATTTAACATTGTGAATCAGACACAGAGTTTCTATAGCCTTCCTCATTCCCTTTTTAAGCATTCGTTTAGCCAGACTCAAGATTAAGGTTGGATGATTCCAAGTGATATTAAATTGATGATTCCCTTGGCAGTTATTCTGTCAGTTCCCAAGTACTCTTGCAGTGATCCAGGCCTTAGCACATAGACTGCTTCAAATGCCTATTCACTATGTATGCAGGCCTCTAACCACCTATACAGTTGTCTTTCACACCTTCAATTCCCCAGTCAGTATTCATACACTTCTAGCAAACACCCTGTTACTCACCCACTGTGTCTCCTTATAGTAGTGTAATTATTCAGTCAGTTAGCATGTAGTCTTTTAGTGAGGTAGGCTTTAGGGCATGAACTGCATTATGCATGTAGTGTTTTTTTTTTTTAACAACAAACTTTATTGTTTTGTACAGTACAAGGGTCAATCAAGAAAGGCGACTTCGTACTAATATGAAACACATAAGCACCTTTACTGCAATTTCCTCCCACTACCCTGGTCTGCAAACATCAGACCCCAACCCCCCCCCTCCCATCCCAACCTATGCCCACACCCACGTCGTTCCATCGCGCAACCTGACGATTGCCACCGTACTGTAGGGTTCAGACACCTCCATGACACTGCAAGCGAGTCGTGCTACGTGGTTCTAAGCAATCTTTCAATGGGATCCCCCATATCGGGCTGTTCCAACAACGCCAGGTCTATACCTCTATACGTAGCCCATCTGGACCATATTTTCCCATGCTTCACTGGGCACCCCCGAGCCTGAAAGACCGCGAGTTCCGCAATCATACAGCGGTCCAGCGCCTTCTTCCAAGGGGACAGTCTAGGGGGGGAATCATCCTTCCAGTGCTGGGCCACGTCCCGTTTGGCCAAGGTGAGGCCCAGGAACAACAAGTGCCGCTTATACCTATTCCCTCCTCTGTCCTCAGTACTATGGAGTAGGATCAAACGGGGTTCTAGGGGAAGGGTCCAGGCCAGTACCTCACTCAAACAATTCACCACCCCCTGCCAAAAGACCCGTAACGCCCCACACGCCCATACTGTGTTGTGTGTAAGAATGTGCCGTCCTCAGCACGGCAGCGCAAGCAGGTCTGGGACTGGATCACTCCCATACGCCAAAGCCGAACTCGAGTATAATAGACCCGATGCACGTACTTAAATTGGATCAAACGGTATCTAGTGGAAACCGCTGCCCCACGCGGATTTGCCAGCGCCTCAGCCCAATCATCATCGGTCAAGTCAGGGAGATCAGCCTCCCACCGCTCTCGCGTATTATGCAGTGTAGTCTTAGCATGGGTCGTTAGGGACTGGTATATCTGACGGATTTTATGCCGACCGAGGTTTCCCATTAACAGTCTACCCTCCAAGGGATGGAATTCCGGGAGCATGGTCAGGGAGCCAATGGCTGGGGATAACGCATGGCGTAACTGTAGATAGCGATGGAATTGGGATTTGTGAAGGACAAAATCGGTCTGGAGCTGCTGAAAGGATTTGAGTACCGTGCCCCGCATGACATCCCCTAAGGTGGAGATGCCGATGTCGTCCCAGCGGCGGAAGCCCGCCAAGGCCGCCGTCTGCCGCAGGTACGTGCCGTGCCACAAGGGGGTGCTCTCTGTAAGGCGCCCCCACCAGCCCATTAAACGCACCACTCGCCGCCACACCTGGATCACCGTACGGCAAGCCGGGGAATGCGCGTCTAGCGGGGAGGAGCTGTACAGGAGAGAGTGGAGCCGCGAATGGGACATATTCAAGCGCTCCACCGCATATGCCAGATCTCCCGGGGAGTGATACCACCAGTCGTTAATTACCTGTAGCTGCGCCGCCCAATAATAGGCCCTAACATCAGCCGCCGCTATACCCCCACAATAGGTCGACTGGGTGCACGTTGCCAAGGCCACCCGCACCGCCCCGCCCTGCCACAAAAATCTATTCAACAACGCGTTCAGTTGAGTAAACCAGGACTGCGGGATTGGGTAGGGATAATTCTGGACCCGATACAATAAACGGGGCAGCGACACCATTTTAAAGATGGCCGAGCGTCCGAATAAAGACAGTGGTAGCTGTGACCAGACCGTTGTCTCATCCCGCACCACCGGGAGGAGCGGCGCTATATTTTTCGTCCACGCCGTGGTCTGATCCCTGGTGACGTACACCCCTAGATACTTAAAGCCGTCCGTGGCCACAACCAATTGGTCCGCCCAGGCCGTACGACCCTGGTCACCACAGATCGGGTATAGGATAGATTTAGCAGGGTTAGCCCGGAGCCCCGACGTTTCACCAAAGACACGAAGAATTTGAAGGACCCTTGGCCCCGATACCCAGGGGTCGGTCATATAAAAAAGGGCGTCATCAGTGTATAACGCGATCTTATCAGTGTAGTCACTGGACCACTCCATTCCCCGCATCACCGCGTCCCGGCGTACCCAGGACGCCAAAGGTTCAATAGCGAGGGCGAAGAGGAGGGGGGAGAGCGGACACCCTTGACGGGTGCCCCGGCGGAGCGGAAACGAGGTCGACTGATGTCCCGCGACCCGGACCGTCACTGTCAGGTCCGTGTATAGAAGTCGAACATAGGTTTGGAACCGCGGCCCCAGGTTGATGACGTTTAATAGCTTAAACAGGTACGTCCAGCTGAGTGTATCAAACGCTTTGTCGATGTCCGCCAACATCACCGCCGCCGGGCGACCAAGTGTCGGGGCCTCAGCGATGGCATTATGGAGATGCCTGATGTTGTGGCGCATTGCGCGTAGCGGCATAAACCCGGATTGATCCGGGTGGACCAGGTCTCCAATGCAGGTGCGGAGGCGGTCCGCCAGGACCTTCCCCAACAATTTTGGCTCAAAGTTTAGGAGAGAGATAGGGCGGTAAGACCCAGGATCTTCCGAGGGCCTACCGGGCTTCAGAAAGACGACAATTTTGGCGTGTCTCCAGTCTGGGGGTAGCGCTCGGGAGTCATGGGCCTCCTGAAGCACCGCTAGGAGATGAGGGCCTAGTTCCGTCATATAGGGTCTCAGAAAGTCCATAGGAAAGCCATTGGGGCCCGGCGCCCGACCTGGTCGCAGAGCCACGAGAGCAGCCCGGAGCTCATCGAGCGTGATAGGTTCGTCCAGTGCGGCACGTGCCGTATCCGACAGCCGAGCCGGGGGAATATCTGAGAAGAAAGCGTCAATGAGTTCTGGGGCAATGACCTCCCTCTCGGCGTATAGTTCTGTATAGAAGGCCGCGAAGGCCTGCGTTACCGCCTCCGGGGAGGAATGCCGCGTACCCTCCGGGAAATGCAGCACGGGGACCTAGGTAGGGGACGCACGCGCCTGGCACAGCCTGTGCAGCATCCCGCTAGATTTGTCTCCCCAATGATAGATTCTGTGTTGCGTTGCCAACCATGCCTCCTTGGCCGCTTCCGTATGGAGGGCCTGGATTTGCTGTTGAACTGCAAACATATTACGCCGGACCGCGGGGTCCGTTCCCTGGGTGGCCTTTAACTGCAATCGCGACTGACTCTCCTCCAATTCCCGCAGGTGTCGAAACCGGGGGCGCCTTTGACGCCGCCCAATGGCTAATATCCACCCCCCGCAATGTTGGCTTCAAGGCCTCCCAGACGCCCCCGGCGGTTCCAACTGAACCCACATTGCTCGCAAGATAATCCCCGATGGTCGAGGCGAGCATTTCCTGGTACGTCGGATCCTTCAGGGACCAGGGGGACATCCTCCAGCGGAACCGCGGTTTGCTCACCCGGAGGCGGAGGATCACCTGAAGGGGGGAATGATCCGAGATACCCCGCGGCCAGATCTCTGCGGACTTTATGCGGGACGCATACGAGTTGGGGAGAAAGACATAATCTAAGCGGGAGAATGTGGCGTGTACCTGAGATGCAAAGGTGTAACCTCCCTCCTCCCCGTGCATTGCCCTCCATGCATCTACCCAACCCAGGGTATGCGCTAGATTCTGAAGTTTCGTACAGGAGTACGGTGTAACAGTGGGGCGCTCGCGCCACCTATCGTGCGAAGTCATCACATCATTCCAATCCCCGCCCAGTATTATCAGGCCTAGAGGGAGCTCCGCCCAGATCTTAGTGAGAGTGTCGATTAGAGTTTGGCCCAAAGGCGGGGGGGCATATACGCTGCCTATCGTGATACGTTCCCCATAAAGTGTCCCCGTGACTATCGTATATCTACCTGACGAATCCTCCCACTTCTTAACAATTTGCAGGGGCACCCTACCATGGACCAAGACCGCCGTACCCCGGGACCCCCTAGTAAACCCAGAATGATACACCATAGAGTATCCGAACCTGGAAAGGCACAGCGCTTTGTTACCCAGAAGGTGTGTCTCCTGCAATAAGAGTATATCTACCACCTGCTGCTTTGCCAGGCGTAGCACAACACTCCGTTTGATCTTATCGAGCATCCCCCTAACGTTCCATGTAACTATCATAAGTTCAGCCAGGGGGGAGCCCGTTACGCTAGAGGGCGTGTGTGTCATTGATGAGTTAGTATACATTAGGTGTAGCTAGCCCCAGGTTGCGGCCGATCTGCTGAGGTGTGTGGCATATTGCGAAACAACAACAATCCCCAAACTGTAAACAACCCATCCCCACCCACCCAACCCCCCCTCCCCCTCCCCCATACACCCGGAACCCCGGAGTACCTGTCGCGGCGGACGTCCTAAGCCTGTCCCAATTACATGGCCTATGCACTGCCCACCAATGGATCCCCACAACCCCCCCCACACCCCACAATTCCCAACTTTTGCGGGGAGGAGCTGTAGCTGCCCCCCGTTGAACACGATGACATGCGTCACCCCGAACTGGCCCGTGGATTATCACAATGCAGTTATTAGCGCTCCCCATCAGTCCAACAATGTACACTTAGCTGGGGCCGGTCCGTCCAGCGGCCTCCGGATGAGTCTCGCCACGCCAGTTGGATCGTGACCTGCGACGTCTGTTCTTTCTGTGCGTGCCCTGCCGACCTCTCCTGGTAGAGGTTTGGGAAGAATCGGAGTCCGGAGGTATTGGGGAGTGTGGCCAGAGGGCCCGCCGCTCATCCGTCCAGGTGAAGACCTCCTCTGGGGTAGAAAAGAAAAAGGTTTTGTCCTGGAAAAGCACCTTGAGTCTGGCCGGGAAGAGCAGGGCGTAGGAGATGTTCAAGGCCCTGAGTTTCTGTTTTGCCGCAGTAAAGGATTGCCATTGCCGCTGGACTGCATTCGTGTAGTCAGGGAACACCATAATAGGATGCGAATCATAGACCATGTGGTCCCTATTAAGGCGTGCATGTCGCAGGATCGCGTCCCGATCAGCATAGTTAAGCATACGGGATATGACAGCCCTCGGTCTCTCCCCCGGAGGCGGCTGACGGGCCAGGGCGCGGTGGGAACGCTCCACCACGAAACACGAGGACCGGGCCTCCGCAGGCAGGAGCGACGTGAGCCAGGTAGTCAAGAAGGCGTCCATCGAGGCCCCCTCGCATCCCTCCGGCAGGCCCACCAGGCGTATGTTGTTGCGGCGGGCCCGACCTTCCGCATCCTCGATCCGCGATGCCATCTCCCTGGTAGTCGCCGTGAGTTTTGCCACTTTGGCCTGGAGGTCCGCCACTGTATCCTCCACCATGGACACCCTCGTCTCCGCCTCGGTTATACGGTCGACGTCCTTACGCATGTCTTGGCGGAGGAAGGAGACCTCAGAGCCCACTGCGCCCAGCTGTGTCTCAACCACTCCAATCTTGGTCTCAAGGGCCACCCTGGATTGTGTGATAGCCTCTAGCAAGGTAGCCGTGTCTGCCGACTGGGTGCCCACAGAATCGTTACTGTGGCTGGGCGTGGTGAAGAGGTCCATGGTGGATTGCTGCTTCGACCCAGGATTAGTTTTGCCCATGGCTGGACCCTAGCCGTACCTTCTGCCCCTGCCCGGGCGATCCGGAGCCGCCCCCTTCCAGGCGAACGCCGCGTCTCACCAGCACTCCAACAGGCCCACGTGGGGGGGGGCGCCTCGCACACCAGGACCACCGCCGGGCCCGGGAACACCACACCAAGGACTCCGCCGGGCACCCCAGCAAGGGAGAGAGGGGGGGAAGAAGAGAGAGAGGACACCACCATCCAGCAGTACTTGCGGCGGACGGACACACCAGCCGCCGGTCTCCAGGTCCCCCCATCCTGCAGTACTGCCTAGTCCGGCTCCAGCCTCGCGCTCCGGGCCGGCTGCTCCCACACCAACAGCCGCGGCGGAGCAGAGCCGCCTCTGCCCTGGGGCCCCTCCGGAGAGAGGATCCTCCACCCGGCTGGGGGGGGGGGGAGGGAGGATAAACACCTCGGAGTCCGCCCCCGCGCCGGTACCAATCAGGCCCCCCCGGCCCCTACCGGACTCCACAGCAAAAGTCCCCGACTCCGGACAGGAGGGGAAAGGGGGAACCGCACCACTCCTTCGCCGAGTCCGCCCGCGGGACTGTCAGGCGGCCACCATCTTGGTGTCGTCTCGGTGGCTGCGTTCCAGGCTCCCCGGGGGCCATACCACCCACGGGCACACTCCGGAGCCGGCCACGGACACCCAGGCCACTGACACGTCGATAATCGGATCTCCGCCGGCCCAGGAAGTTATGCCACCTAGCGCGTAGTGCAGCGCTCGCCGCCGCCGATCTCAACGGCCTCGGGAGGATAGCAGGGGACTCCCGGGACACACCGCTCGCATCCCGCTCCAATCGTCGCAGCGGGTCGCTCGCTGCCTGAGCGCCGCAGTTTGGGCCGTCAGGGGGTGCTGAAATAAACAGGATTTTGGCTCAACGCGGAGGCCGTCCACGGAGCCCAGCTACAGTGCTGCCGCCATGTTCGGCTGCCAAGCCACGCCCCCCATGCATGTAGTGTTTTAACCATCATCACACTTGTGGTTCAGGGTTACAGTTTCTTAGTCAGTTTTTATGTGAAATGTGTTTTTACAGTAATGGAATAGTATACATTTGAAAGTTATTAAAATACATTTATTTGTGATTCTTTTTTACAGATACAGAATAGGAGTGTTTCTCAGCCGTTTGCACTCTTCTCGTGCAAGATTGGTTGGATGAAGGGTCCTTCGGTGTTTCATCATACTTGCCGTGCCGTACGAGTATTTCTTGTTAGGATCCCCTCGCAACAGAACTCTTTTGCAAATCTTGCACGTGACCAAGGAGGCATTGATCTTTGGTTGCCCCTCGGGAAAAGTAAAACATTTCCACAGCACTGAAGAAAAACGTTGTGGGCGTGGTGCCTCCTCCAAAAATGTATCCTTAGATTCGGTGAATATTTTAAAGCGACAACATTTACAGTTTTTGTAAGTTAAACTTGTAAAAATTTGTTAGCCGTAAGCATTTTATATATCTGTGATTTGTATCTTGTGGTATTTTGCTGAGAATAGCATGTTGGTTTTTTTTAACAATCTTTCTGATTGTTTTTTTTTTGCCCGCTGTTAAGTGATGAGTACGATTGAAATCACTATTTTTAGTGAAATTCAATATATTCTGAGAACAGCAAAAAAGACAAACAAATTACTTTGTGGAAATTATGCTGTGTTGTAAAAAATGTATTATTACATGTTATATATATTTTTTCCTTTTCTTTCACAGATCCAAATTTAAAAATAAGCAATTTATATGAATTTAGATTGCAATGAAAATCTGAATTAAATGTATACCATTTTTTATTCCTATTACTGTGAAGGTAAGTTTAACTAAGTCTCAATATGCAGAAGGAGGAGGTCTGCAAGAAGCTACAAAGTTGAAACACGTTTCTAAAAACACTCTGTTTATACCTATGTAGTTTTGAAATCTGACCATAATCAGATATCATGTGACCTGCAAAAAAAGAGATTTGAGGGGTTCATAATATTTCCCATTGTAGCTATTGAAGGATCGCAATCATTTCAATCATTCTTCTTTGAATATCTTTGCAGACAAAACTCTGTGCCTACCTTCTATCATTCGCAAGGAATTTTAAAACTGGAAATATGTCACTTTTTGTAACATAGTTATTGCGCAAGACACATATTTACAAAGAGAGGGAAAGGCACTCTGTGCACTTTTTATACTCCATGTAAATACAACCTCATTATGCACACCAGTTTGCGTTGAAAGGTTGTTCTATAAGTGTTGTTGTGCATGATTGCACTGAATACTCATAGAACAAGACACATGTCTAGATTTTTCAGAAATTATACATTTCGATATGTGTGTGAATGCTGTAACATTCTAAAATTGGTGTAGGAAAGCACAACAAGGAGAATTGTTTTCATTTCTCCACATTTTTATATCTTCAATGCATGCTACAATGCTCAGCATACATTGAAGGAGAAAAAAAATCCTTTATTGATTGTTTTTGTGCAGGAAGGTGTGTCTTCCTGCACAAAAACAAACAGCACATGACACAGATATCCTTGCACTACGGTGCAAGGGTGCCTGTGTCACCACATGGCTGCAGTTTAAGCAGCCCTGCAGAGAGAAGCATAGATTTGCAACATATTTATGTACATATGTTGCATCCCTGTTCTTCGGAAGTACTACAGCACACTGCAGTTAAAGAGGTTACTGTGTGATGCTGCAGCACTTCCTCATAGTTCTGCACTTATACATTCACTATACGCTACTAATGCATTCATTCAGTCAATTACGTACTACACATACATTCATCTAAACTTTCACACACTAACAAAGAAATGTAGCTCTTTTTTTTAAACCAGGAAAGTTAGTTCTTACAAGAACTTTTTTTTTCTTCTTTTGGGGGGTTTTCTGAACAATTTTTAAATTTTTTGGGTTTTTCTGCAAAAAAAAAACAAAAAACAGAACAGGAGGAACCAAACAATGAAATTCAGGGAACAATAAAGAAAAAGAAAAAAAAACCTAACAAATGCGACTTTCTTGCCGGCGGCAGATCGGATCGATCGACTGCTCACCGTAGCACAAAGTCGCATTGCACATAGTGCAGAGCACTTTTAAATATTGAAATTGGGGACGAATGTCCACATTTTGGGCTGATGGATGCACTCTTGAAGTGCTCGGCTGCGATGTGGTGGAAGGCGCAGGAGCAGGAGTGTTTCTCATCCGTTTGCACTCTTCTCATGCAAGATTGTTTGGATGAAGGGTCCTTATGTGCTTCATCATACTAGCCGTGCCGCAAGAGTATTTCTTGTTAGGATCCCCTCGTGACAGCACTCTTTTGCAAATCTTGCATGTGACCAAGGTGGCATTGGTCTTATTCTGCCCCTCGGGAAAAGTTAAAAATTTCCACACCACTGAAGAAAAACGCTCTTTGCGTGGTGCCTCCTCCAAATATTCATCCTCAGATGTATGAGGAGATGCAGGTGATGCCTGCTGCCCTGAAGCCATTTTTAGTTGAAAAAAGTTAGAACTAAGTGTAAACTTAGTCTAAAAAATCTTCTTCTCTGCAAAGAGATGCTCCTCCAAAGAAGGTCAAAGAAAAATGATTGAATTGAGTGGGGTCTTTCAATAGTTAGAACAGGAAGTGTAATGAACCAATCAAATCTCTTTTTTTGCAGGTCACATGGGATCCGCGCACCCTGCGCTTACGCAGCACGCACCCAGCGCGCATCCACGAAATTGAATAAAAAAAAATTATAGGATTAGATGTAAAAATATATTCGTTTTAAGACTAGTTTAGAGTTTGTCTTCAATTAATATTCACATGGAATACAGATATATATGTTTTTTTAAATGTTAAATATTTTGCGGGATCCGCGCACCTACTGTGTCATAGACGCAGATGACGCATTGCGGAAGCACGTAAACATCGCGTTACGTACATCGAACGTGTCGTGTATGGGCTGGGAGTCGCGTACCTGTCCCATTGCGATCGCGCACTAAACACGTACCCAACGCATACCGTGCGCGGATGCTTCCGCGTGGGGATCGAGAACGGTGCACATAGGGTGCGCGGATCCAAAAACATTGAAAAAAAATATGTAAAATAAAATTTTGAACATATAGTTAAAGAAATATTTTTTAAAATATAAAAAATATGTTTGAAAAACTCAATAAAAACAAATAATATTTTTTATTTTTTAAAAGAATTAATTAAATAAATACATTTTAAAAATGGTGATAAAAAGAATTTCAAAAAAACATAATTAATGAAATTGACACACTGAAATTGAAAAATATAGGAATCCAATGAAAATCATTAAACATGATATCTTTAGAGATAAGTTAAAGATAGGAATTAGCATTTAAAAAACCTTTGAAATTCACTGAAAAAACCATAGGTTTCATGCAACATTATTGCTGAGAAAAACTGTGCATGGTGGGGGTGCAAGTTATAGTTATCTTAGAGCACAAGTTATAGGCACTTGTAGCATATCATTGCCTGAAAGAGGTTAGGCTGGTTCCCCTTTCTTTGGCCTTATGTGTTTGTGAATCTTTTGTCAGGTGAGCACCGCTTTACTGCCATTTTGGTACACCACTTTCCAATTAGCTAACTGTTGGATGCAAATGATTTGGGATGATTGCACTAACCTCAGGGCATGAGTTATAGTTACTTGAGATAACTATAACTGGAGAATAATTTCTTTTTGTTTTTAGACTTCAAGGGCCTGATTTAGATTTCTGCGGACAGGTTACTCCATCACAACGGTGATGGATAGTCCGTCCACCGAAAAATAAATCGCATAGGATATTATGGGATTTATATTTTGGCAGACTGGATATCCGTCACCGTTGTGAAAGAGTAATCTGTCCACCTAAATCTAAATCTGGCGTTAAAACGTTCTGTTGTAACTGAACATTTCAACATTTTTTAGTGAATATATATAAAACCTATATAATATATGTGTGAAAAGGAGGAGAAAGATTCTCCAATTCCTCAATGCATTTGACATATGATTACATTTCAATATTGTGAAACAGATTCCTTGTGTTTAAAACAATACAAAACATGAATAATTTCATCTCTTCAGAATAAAAACAATGTGTGTGCAATCAATCTCAAATCATACACATACAAGAAATGCCATCCACAAACACAAACCCACTCTAGTTGCAGTAGCGTAGCCAGTGTGTAATGGGCCTTAGTGCAAGGAAAGAAATTGGCCCCAGGCTACTGTTTGAATTGCAAAATACAGCAATAATCAGTGCTCAGTGGGCCCCTAAGATCTCTGGGCACCGGTGCACTGCTCCTGCTCACCAATGGAATATATGCCCCTGTCTAGTTGTTCTTCAAATGCAAATGTTCCTCTTTATGCAAAACATATGATGCGTGTGGACAGAATCCTTCATATTTGGATCTTAATCGCATTCAATTTCAAAACATATGGAAACCATCACAATTAATCGGGCACGTGCCCAAATTATCAGTTGTAATATGCTGATGTGAAAAGGTGATAGGACATTAATTTGGCACATCACTTGACATGCCCGGGTGGGTAAGAAGATTGAGTCCACTTTCCTCATAATCTCTTTAAATATTTATATTATCCAGGACAGTGCCCCTTATATGTACCAGGCAAGTGCTTCAGTGACCATGGTGGTCTAATTTTGGAAGGGAATGATGAGCTTATGATTTTGCAACTTTCCAATATCGACCCCCTGGGTGATTATTTTTTCATTTCACAAAGGAATGTTAGTGGGGACAAAATACAGAACAGAGTAAACCAAGGAAAAAGTGAAAAATATGTAAGGAGATGATAAATTAATAGAATAGCATCAGATAATATCATCATTCAATACTAGATGCCTGATTATGTACATGAAAAAGTAACTCACTTCTCTTGTGCATTGCATACTAATTTTGTAGTATTTTGTAATCAAGTTGAATCATTGACTGTCTACCTTTTTCTTAAAACATAAACTCTCTCAAGGTAGCCATTTCAGTTAGATAGTTCATGATCATTTGCAGATGTGGATTGGCAGTTTTTCATCCTTTTTGAGACCCAGAGGATGTATAGTAACAATTTCAATGATGAGATATGAGTCAAAGCTTATAACACTTAAGAGAGTGAGAGAAGCAAGGCAGTTGCACTCTCCCATCAAATAGAATATCACAGAAGCAAGTGCTGATGCCTATATCCCCGGTATCGGTTCAATAGGTGTGTGGGGTCAATAATGAATTAACCAGTATCGTCCTATATAACAGATGTTACCGTTATACATAACCATGGGAAATGATGGGATATCCAAAGATATTGGAGAAGACGCCTCACTCACTGAATAGTGACATGCTTCATCATTGGCGTCTTTCCACGCCCAGGTAAGATGGTACTACCTGGGTGGACTCAACCAAAAGATGTAATGGGAGTTCTTATATAAAAAATTTTCTGGTTATGCAGGGAACCAGTTTTATAATGAATAATAAAAATACCTCCGGGTATACCCCTATTATGAGACTTTATTCTTGGGGTACCTGGGGTACCAATTTAAAAAACAATGTTATAATGGGGTTGTTTTGAAATTATTGTCTCAAATATACCCGCTTCATATGCCAACATGTTTCGGCCCGCGCATAGAGCCCACAAGGGTCTGGGGCCTTCTTCAGGGCTGTCTATTGTAGTTGATGGTTTCCCTGACTCAAGTTTGATCATGTGCTACATGCAAACCCAGATAAACAATGAGGCCTATTGCACTCACCTATAATTAGAATCCAGTAGATTTTCTGGAAGAAGAGAAATACTGTCAAAATCGTGTTAGAACTCTATATGGAACTCACACCCATTGTGACATGTGTGATTCAACTCTATGTGGATATCTCACTCCACCCGTGGTTGGTGCGGTGACATCTATTCAATTATGTTTATTATTGTCAAGTACGTATCTCTAAATTGAGAGTGACTAAATAAAAAACTCTCTACCCGTGACCAAACAGACCTACTGACTCTCACAATAGTAATCTGAGTTGTGTCGGGGGTAGTAACAATGTGATTATTTGTGCACCCCGTGTTTCATATCAAAAAGGTGGGGGCACGAATCAGGAGAATTTTAACGGTGCACGAAGTGTGAAACCAATATCCTTTCCTACACCTACATATTCTTAACAACAGCTGAGGCTATGTTGAGTAGGTAACCTTCTCACCTACTGGTTGGTGCTAGATCGCACCATGCGGGTCATGTGAGCGTTGGAGCCGTCTTGTAGTCACACACTAGAGGTACAAGACAAAGCATCAGGGGTACAATCAGTAGTCGTGAGGTAAACAGGTACAGACACAACATGTATTTTTACCCGTATCTCTTAAACGTTCTGTGTATGAAGCTACACCTCCTTTTGATCTATCATTTATACTATGCAGGTTGAGAGCCATTCGGTCTATGTGGTAGTGTATAACACATGCTCAAGGTGCCGGTCTGTTACACTCGCATCTTAACGTGGTACGAGGTCCGTTGGTGAATGATAGAACTTATTTGCCCGTAGTACCCTGATTGCTTAACCCGGTCCCCATCGTCAAACGTTTGGACATGGAGCTGATGGTAGCGTGAATAAGTTCAACAATACGCGTTCGAAAATCAACCGTACTATATGTAATATAATATAATATATAATATACTAGTAATGCTCAGAGACACCGGCCCATACACTTTTCTTAAAAGAGAGCAGACATACGATCTAATCAGTGGCATCTTACTTCGTCAAAGATCGGTCTCCGTAGATACACCTGTAGTGTTCACTGCCCGCCGCCGTTGGAATCTAGTGTGTGCGTTGTGTTTTTAAAGTAGTTGGTAGTTCCCGTCTGTCTTCCGCGTAGTGTAAACAGCGTGTACAGTGATTGGGTACAGACTGTCACGGGGATAGGCGGAGGGGCGTGCATACCTACAGCTAATCGGGTCTCAGTAGTGTGACGTGTCTGAGGTGGATTCTTGGGAAATGTAGGCTGTAAAGTTAGCGTTAGCGTAAATGTACTTTATTGAGAACGTAACGGGGAACTTTAACCGTGTTATTTAAGGTCATGTTCACGACCACATACAGCCAGATGCTCAGTACGGAGCTCCCGGTAGGGGATACCAATCAGTACCTGCATCCCAACTGCTATTTTCATACGTATGTTATAATATACGTCTTTGGGGGAAGAGAAACAGTCTAGAACAAGTACAGACTGCATGATAGGCAAACTATATTGAGGTAACCAAAGATCGGTTCCTGACACAGGATAAACCCTTATTCGTCCAGGGAATTACCCATCCTCACGTTACTAGCAGTTACACTTAACGATTGGAAGGATGGACAATCTCTTTCTCTTCCTCCAAAGACGTATATTATAACATACGTATGAAAATAGCAGATGGGATGCAGGTACTGATTGGTATCCCCTACCGGGAGCTCCGTACTGAGCATCTGGCTGTATGTGGTCGTGAACATGACCTTAAATAATGCGGTCCACCTCGGACACGTCACACTACAGACCCGATTAGCTGTAGGTATGCACGCCCCTCCGCCTATCCCCGTGACAGTCTGTACCCAATCACTGTACACGCTGTTTACGCTACGCAGAAGACAGACGGAAACTACCAACTACTTTAAAAACACAACGCACACACTAGATTCCAACGGCGGCGGGCAGTGAACACTACAGGTGTATCTACGGAGACCGATCTTTGACGAAGTAAGATGCCACTGATTAGATCGTATGTCTGCTCTCTTTTAAGAAAAGTGTATGGGCCAGTGTCTCTGAGCATTACTAGTATATTGTATATTATATTATATTATATATAGTACGGTTGATTTGCGAACGCGTATTGTTGAACTTATTCACACTACCATCAGCTCCATGTCCAAACGTTTGACGATGGGGACCGGGTTAAGTAATCAGGGTACTACGGGCAAATAAGTTCTATCATTCACCAACGGACCTCGTACCACGTTAAGATGCAAGTGTAACAGACCGGCACCTTGAGCATGTGTTATACACTACCACATAGACCGAATGGCTCTCAACCTGCATAGTATAAATGATAGATCAAAAGGAGGTGTAGCTTCATACACAGAACGTTTAAGAGATACGGGTAAAAATACATGTTGTGTCTGTACCTGTTTACCTCACGACTACTGATTGTATCCCTGATGCTTTGTCTTGTACCTCTAGTGTGTGACTACAAGACGGCTCCAACGCTCACATGACCCGCATGGTGCGATCTAGCACCAACCAGTAGGTGAGAAGGTTACCTACTCAACATAGCCTCAGCTGTTGTTAAGAATATGTAGGTGTGGGAAAGGATATTGGTTTCACACTTCGTGCACCGTTAAAATTCTCCCGATTCGTGCCCCCACCTTTTTGATATGAAACACGGGGTGCACAAATAATCACATTGTTACTACCCCCGACACGACTCAGATTACTATTGTGAGAGTCAGTAGGTCTGTTTGGTCACGGGTAGAGAGTTTTTTATTTAGTCACTCTCAATTTAGAGATACGTACTTGACAATAATAAACATAATTCAATAGATGTCACCGCACCAACCACGGGTGGAGTGAGATATCCACATAGAGTTGAATCACACATGTCACGATGGGTGTGAGTTCCATATAGAGTTCTAACACGATTTTGACAGTATTTCTCTTCTTCCAGAAAATCTACTGGATTCTAATTATAGGTGAGTGCAATAGGCCTCATTGTTTATCTGGGTTTGCATGTAGCACATGATCAAACTTGAGTCAGGGAAACCATCGACTACAATAGACAGCCCTGAAGAAGGCCCCAGACCCTTGTGGGCTCTATGCGTGGGCCGAAACATGTTGGCATATGAAGCGGGTATATTTGAGACAATAATTTCAAAACAACCCCATTATAACATTGTTTTTTAAATTGGTACCCCAGGTACCCCAAGAATAAAGTCTCATAATAGGGGTATACCCGGAGGTATTTTTATTATTCATTATAAAACTGGTTCCCTGCATAACCAGAAAAAAATTTATATAAGAACTCCCATTACATCTTTTGGTTGAGTCCGCCCAGGTAGTACCATCTTACCTGGGTGTGGAAAGACGCCAATGATGAAGCATGTCACTATTCAGTGAGTGAGGCGTCTTCTCCAATATCTTTGGATATCCCATCATTTCCCATGGTTATGTATAACGGTAACATCTGTTATATAGGACGATACTGGTTAATTCATTATTGACCCCACACACCTATTGAACCGATACCGGGGATATAGGCATCAGCAGTTGCTTCTGTGATATTCTATTTTATATGAGTCAAAGCACCTGAAAAGCGTCCCTCTGTTGCCCTCATTGTTTAAATAATTCCATCCTGTTAATAGCAAAAAATGTAAGTTCATCATGCCTGCTGTAGTAGAATTAATTAATATGTTTGCTAACAAGGTTTGATACATCATTGTGTTGTATAGCCCTTTAGTGCTCAAGTATCCTGTGGCTCACCAGGAAAAGAGTCCTTCCAATATTATTGAGCCCACATGAGCATTACAAAATATATAGTTTGAGGCACAAGTTATTCATTTTTTTTTAATTTGAAGTGGTACAATATTCCAAAATTCATGTGATATTGACTGACGTTTTTAAATTTTGTACAAGCGCGCACATATAAAAACGTCCCCTTTCCTGTAACCATTCATCATGTGTCAGCTAATCCACATCAGCTTTTTCTTGGAAAGTTTCGGGTGATCCTTCAAGTGGGGGCAAAGAAAAAGTGATGGTCCCAAAGCCAATTTCCATAGAGAATTGTAACATTGTTACAGCAAAAGCAACTCAACTAAATTATACCAAATTTGACAGAAAGCTAAATCTTTACACAGAAAGCATGCTTTTTGTGATTTAGTCTTAATATGTTCAGGAGATTTGGAGAAATTAATATTCAAAATGTATAGATATTGACAGTTGGTGTTAGACCTGCCAGCGTTAGGATGGTATTCCCTAAAACGTTTTGCCTTACTCCTCCATGTGTTTCCGATTTTGTTTGTTAGCATAAGAACTTTGCTAACCAGTGTTAAAATGTGGGTGCTAACTCTTAAAAACATGATAACATTGTCTGTTCCTCGATTGGCACATTCAATTTACTTATAAGTCCCTAGTAAAGTAGTACTACGTGTACTCAGGGCCTGTCAATTAAATGCAACTAGTGGTCCTGCAGCATTTATTGTGCCACCCACTTAAATAGCTCTTGAAACATGTCTCAGGCCTGTCATTCCAGCCTGTGAGTGCAGTTGTAAACTGCCATTTTGACCCGGTAAAATAAACCTTTTGCCAAGCCCATATCTTCGTTTTCAAATCATATGTCACGTTTAGGGTGGGTCCCAAATAGACCACAAGCAGGGTGCAATGTTTTTAAAAAGAAGGACAAGTACTTTTAATTTCTAAATCTCCTAATGGAAAGAACTCTTCAATAATTTGTTCTCTATTACAAGGCCTACCTTTCACATAGTATAACATTGAAGTTACCTTATTATGTTTAATATCGATATCTTCGAAAAGGGAACAAGCATACAGTTCATGTTTAGTGTCTTAGGACATTTAATGAGCATTCCTCTTTTATGGTAAAGTCAGAGTTGAATTGCAATTTTAAAAACTCTACTTTTAGAAAGTTGGCAATTTCCTTCTTTAGCCATTTAGTGCTTGCAGTGGGCCACATGTTTAGGTGTAGATGGCAGCTGATGTCTCTGTATTGTTCCTAGACAGCCACATACAATAGAGAGCTTGGGTGTATCTGGATGGGCTTTCACTGGCAGGATGGTAGGGCAGAGCTTGGTAAAGCCGTAGCTACACATGAACATGCTGTGTCCTTCCTTCACAAAAGGACTGTATACCCTCTGTAGTTAGTCTGGAGCCAGGGCAGGAGAGGCAGGAAACATGAACACTTCAAAGGGAATCCTCTTGATGTTTTTCCCACTTCAAAGAAGGCACCTTATATACATATTGGACCTCAGACACCATTTTTTTAGTACGCTTCTGACCTGTGGAAGACTCTGACAGAAAGAAGGATTGCTATGTTGCTGAAAGGAACTGTCCCTCTGTTGGACTGCTGCCCTGAAGGTCTGCTGCTGCTGTGCTGACCTGCTGTCTGCTGCCCTCTTGCCTGGGCATGATGGACTGAACCTGCAACTTGAACCAAGGACCACCAGAGGGACTCCAAAGGCTAACCAGTACCTGAACTTTGCAAATGTGAGTTCTATCCTGTAAAGTGGTGTTACCTCAGACCTGGATCCTTGGAAGTGGGATTGAAGGTGCTCTGTCAGCCCATCTTTGGATCCAGCAGAAGAATGCATCTCCTCTGCAACACTTTCCCTACTGTGACACCAACTGGAGTGGGAATAGTAAATTGTACCCATCCTCAGTCAAACACTTTCCCTACTGTTGCACTGACTGGAGTGGGAATAGTAAATGTTACCCCTCCTGAGTCCTGAATAGTGCTTAGGTATATACTATCATTATATATATTGTGAATATATTTTTTATTTGCTATATATGTAAATGTATATAATTTTAAAAGTATTTTGAGTAAAACATATTTATATAAATTCTATAATATTTCTACATTTTTTTAGGTGTATTTGTTGTACTGTTTATTTTTCTTTATGTGTCTCTAACTATATATATTTACACACACACACACACACTAAAAATATGAAAATTATAATATAAGGTTAAATTGATATTTTTTTAAATAGTTTTACATTTTACATGTATATATAAACATACACACTTTTATATGTGTGTATGTTTGTTTAAATATATTTTTAAACATATTGAATTTACATTATATTAATGTTATAAGCTAAAATATTTAAGATTTACCTTTAGATTACATTTATAGTAGAAAGGATATTTTGCATATATATATTTTAGTGTAAAGTGAGAGTTTTTAAAAATATTTTTGAAGTTACTATTATGGTGCCGATTTCGATCCGGTAAAAACAATTACCGTACGACTCGTATCCGTATTTTTTTACGTACGAGTCGTACAAGTCCCGTACAAACGGCGAAGTACGATTCGTACAGTAAAAATACATACGGATTGCATCGGGAAAAGTCTACGAGACGTCCCCGGACAGTTTTACGTATGAGTCATAAAACTGAAGTCCGAGCGCACAAGTCCGATCTGTACCGGCGTCCCGAAAACACAAGCGTATGGAAAACGTCCCGTACGGAGCGAAGTTTGTACGACCCCTACCCCGGGTACACCTGGGCCCGAGGTATGAGTTGTACAGCCCCCCCCACACCACCCACGCATGTCCATGCCATACCCCCACCCCAGCACCCGCGTATGTGCGCGCCGTACCCCAGCACCCGCGTATGTACGCGCCGTACCCCCCACCCCAGCACCCGCGCATGTACGCGCCGTACCCCAGCACACGCGTATGTAAGCGCCGTAACCCCCACCACAGCACCCGCGTATGTATGCCCCGTACCCCCATCCAAGCACCTGCGTATGTACGCGTCGTACCCAAGCACCCGCGTATGTACGCGCCGTACCCCCACCCGAGCACCCGCGCATGTACGCACCGTACCCCAGCACACGCGTATGTAAGCGCCGTGCCCCCCACCACAGCTCCCACGAATGTACGCCCCGTACCCCCACCCCAGCATCCGCGTATGTACGTGCCGTATCCCAGCACCCGAATACACAAGCGTATGGAAAACGTCCCGTACTGAGCGAAGTTTGTACGACCCCTACCCCGGGTACACTTGGGCCCGGGGTATGAGTCGTACGGTCCCCCACCCCACCTGCACATGTCCACGCCGTACCCCCAGCCCAGCACCCGCGTATGTACGCGCCGTACCCCAGCACCCGCGTATATACGTGCCGTACCCCCCCACCCCAGCACCCATGCATGTACGCGCCGTACCCCAGCACACGCGTACGTAAGCGCCGTAACCCCCACCCCAGCACCCATGTATGTATGCCCCGTACCCCCACCCCAGCACCCACGTATGTATGCACCGTACCCCAGCACCAGCGTATGTTTGCGCCGTACCCCCCCACCCCAGCACCCGTGCATGTACGCGCCGTACCCCAGCACACGCGCATGTAAGCGCCGTACCCCCACCCCAGCACCCGTGTATGTACGCCCCGTACCCCCCACCCCAGCCCCATAATTGGACGCACCGTATCCCAACACCGTACCCCAGCATCGCGTATGTACGAATCGTACAACACCATTGCATATGTGATCACTGTACAACAACATAGCTATGGACGCACCTTACATACGCGAAAACGACTCGTACTGAACCAGGACACTGTAAAACAGCCCAAGGAAGGTGAATTCGACTCGCACAACACCACAAAACACATCTACAGGACAAAAAACATCTAAAAGACTGACCTGGCACATCCAAACAAGCAAACAGAGGCCCAATCTCACAACCACCTCTTATAACACACCCACCAAAAGTTCAAACCCAGCCACACCCACAAATGGACCAATATAAAGGGCCCACAATCACAAACCATGAGCCTTTGTAACAGACCCACTGCTGACAGACATCACACACAAACAATTGCACCCATACACCTTAACTTACACACCTTCACACAACCTCCTTCACACAGCCCCCCTCTACACATACACACACACCTACACATTCACACCCACACACCCACAACCATCCACACCCACACCCCACACCATGCCCACAGACAAGAATCCAAAGTTCACAAGGGAGGAGCTGGACATCCTTGTCAACAAAGTCATTAGAGTCGAGCCGCAGCTCTTTGGAACATTGGTCAGACAGACCAGCATATCCCAAAAAACTGGCCTGTGGCAGAGGATCGTCGATCGGGTGAATGCTGTTGCGCCCATCAGAAGGACCAGGAATGAATGCCAAGCCAGGTGGTATGATCTGCGGAGGGAAGTCAAGGGCAAAATGAATGAGGACTATGCCCAGAGTAACCTCACAGGAGGTGGGCTGCCCCGCAGAACGGTACATTACCATCCCTGGGAGGAGAAGGTGATGGCCCTGCTTCCGCTGGTGGGAGTGCATGGAGTCGAAGGAGTTCGAGAGCCTGGTGAGTACAAAAACAACTTACGTAACATGGGGGGAATGGCATCCACACCCCAACTACAACAAATGCACTCACCTACCCCCAAGCCCTCACCTGACACAACCACACTCTAAACAACGCTCATGCCACTAACATGAGTATGCCCCATTTACAAAGCACGGCCATGCCATGTCCCAGCCTACACAAAGCACAAACCCAAGACAGGATGCCCGGGATGCTGGGAGGGTGGGGATCACCAAATATATTGTACAACTCAGAAACAGTCACCATTGACCTCAGCCCATATGGCCCAGGTACATACCCATGCACCATGCGCAATGCACAAGGATTGGCAAAGTACTGACAAGGTAGCTGACACTTGGGCCTGCTGTAGGCAGCACAAGGCCCTCCTGTGACAACTGCAAACTCTAACACAAACACAACAAGCTCAGAAATCTAGGACAGGAACTCACACTCACTGGCATGGCAGCATGTGCCATGGTGGGACAGATACATCACCTGGGAGACCCACTGCCAAATCACACCACACCCAGCAGCAGGCACCGTCAATCAATCAACAATCCATCAGGGTACTTGTAAGGCGCGCTACTTACCTGTGAGGGTCTCAAGGCGCTGGGGGGGGGGGGGGGGTTCCACCACTGCTCGAAGAGCCAGGTCTTGAGGAGTCTCCTGAAGGCAAGTAGGTCTTGGGTCAGTCGTAGGTGGGTTGGGAGGGTCTTCCAGGTCTTGGCGGCGAGGTAGGAGAAGGATCTGCTGCAGGCGGGCGTACGTTGAATGCTGGGGACAGCTGCGAGGGCGAGGCTGCCGGAGCAAGGCTGGCGGGTGGGGGTGTAGAAGCTGAGTCTGATGTGCAGGTAGGCTTGTCCCGCGTTGTGGAATGCCTTGTGTGCGTGGGTGAGGAGCTTACAGGTGATCCTCTTGTCGATGTGGAGCCAGTGAAGGTCTCTCAGGAGGGGGGTGATGTCTGTGGCTGTGGCGGGGTGCGTTGACGATCAGTTGTGCTGAGGCGTTTCCGAAGCGTTGTAGCCGCCGTTGGTGTGTGGATGGGAGTCCTGCGTAGAGTGCAGTGGCGTAGTCCAGCCAGCTGCTGACGAGGGCCTGTGTCACTGTTCTACTTGTTTAGGTCAGGATCCACCAGTAGATCCGGCGGAGCCTGCGTAGGGTGTTGTAGCAGGAGGAGGAGATGCCGTTGACCTGCTTGGACATGGAGAGGGAGGATGCGCGGATCACTCCTAGGTTGCGTGCGTGTTTGGTGGGTGTTGGTGATGTCCCCAGAGCGATCGGCCACCAGGAGTCGTCCCAGGCTGAGGGTGTGTGTCCGAGGATGAGGACCTCCGTCTTGTCCGAGTTCTCTTTCAGATGGCTGCTCCGCATCCAGTCGGCGATGGCCCTCAGACCCTCGTGGATGTTTGTCTTGGTGGTGTGAGGGTCCTTGGTGAGGGAGAGGATGAGCTGGGTGTCGTCGGCGAGGAGATGTTTTTGAGGTTGTGGTGGTGGGCCACTTGTGTGAGGGGGGCCATGTGGATGTTGAACAGCGTCGGGCTGAGGGATGATCACTCACCCCTTACACAAGCACACACCCCCGGGGCAGCCAATGGAGTCACAAACTCTCACAATGGACATGTGACACAACAAGATCAAGCCACAGCCGAAAAAGCATCCAAGGCCAAATGCGACATGTCAAAGACCCTGGATAACATTTCAATCAGTCCCCTGCAACATTCCCATCCACAAGACAGCATTGATGTGAATGCTAGGCACATACAACTACCTGGAGGAACTGTGCCAACTAGAACATGTATGAAACATGGATGTCGCATGAAACAGCATTAACATTGTCTCTCTCTCACACACAGGGCAACGTCATGGATCTCCCCCCAACATTGGGGTGGAACAATCACAGGCCCAGGCTCGGCAGGAAGATGATCCCACTGGCAGCGATGACTCTCAGCACTCTGTGGATGACCCCAACCAACCTGGACCCTCTGGTGCCTAAGCCCCTGCAGCACCTGTGTCAGGTATATCTGTGCCAACCACCACCCCCATTCTTGCCACATCCCAGGAGACACCCAGGAGCCCTGCCCGCACAGAACAACTGAGCCAGTCTGACCTGGAGGGACAAGGTTCTCCGGCCACCCAGGAGCAGGCAGACAACCCTGCAAATGCCATCCCTCAGGGGTCCCGTAGACCCGATGTACCCACAACGGCAGGCCAGGCTCGTGTGGGCAGGGGTGGTGGGAGTGGAGGCAGGCGGAGGCGTGAACCTAACCAGCCAGCTGAGGGAACCGGTATGTCACACATACGCCACATCTTGGACACATACCGGCGTGACACCAGGGGCATCAGCCAGGTAGTGGCGACCCTCAAGGAGATTAAGAACCAGCAGGCCGAGCAACACGCCAGTCAACAACAGCACCAAGGACGGATGGAGACAAGACTGGCTGAGCTCCTGGCGGTGCAAACGGACATAAGCCGTTCACTCCGTCGGATCGCCGACAACATGGCCAACCCTCCCTGTGCCTCCAGGCGAAGACCACCACCAGCCACAGGGAGGGAGGAGGAGGAGAATTCGTCCGACGGAGCATCACAAACATTGTCAAGGCCTGCATCTGAGGGTCCCCCGAGGAAGGTGGGTCGTCCACGGAAAAGACCGTGAGAGGCAGCGGACCATCCACATCTCCCAGGTCACCTGGCCCTCATGCGCAATAGCAGCACCTCATCCAATGACATTCTCTGCCAGTCTGACCAATGATGACCAACACTGTGGTCTGGACTCTGATGACTCCAAATGACAAGGATCCCATCTCCCCCTGTGAACTTTGGATTCCATGCACACTGTATAGCACCTATTTGTCCACACTACACAGGCCCCCAATGAGAATAAATCTTAATTTCTTCAATTAGATGTTGCATTCATTTTGCATGAGTACACAACCTACGTGTGGGGAAATGTCAAACTATGCCTGAGTGTTAAACTAACTTCAGCCATCCATACCCTGGAATCTGAGACTGGTACAGGACACACATGGGTCACAATGTATCATACAATACAGACATGGAGCACAATACTCACCTGTGATGGCCTCAAGCTGCCGAGGGGGGGCATGCAATACTGTGCGGACAGACCAATTGGGAAGAGTATCATGAAGACGTAGAGGTCATGGCTCATGTGGATGTTGCCGGGGAGGGGGTAGCAGGTATGTCTTTCCAGGTGGGAGAACTATGTCCTGCATGCTGGAGTACGGTGGATGTGAAGAATGGTGGCCAGGGCAAGGTTGGATGCATGGAGTTGTCACAACGGGGTCTCAGATGACAGACGGGCAAGGTTGTTTTGGGGTCTGGGGTTGTGGCCTGCCTCCTGAGTGTGGGTGAGGAGTCTGAAGGTCACCCTGCAGCAGACAGTGATCCATTGCAGCTATCTCTGGTGGACGGTGATGTGGCTGGGGCGCGGGATGTTGAAGCTGAGGTGTGCACATGCAGCCTGGATGTGGACAAGTTTCCCGGGAGTTTGGATGTACTTTCTCCCTAGAGGACGGGGCAGTAGTTGACACGGCTGGTGTCGTGGGCCTGGGGGATGGTCTGTCTTTCCTTGGAGTGGATCTATCTGTGGATCATGTGCATCATGCAGAGGGTGTTGCACCCTGAGGTAAGATGCTGGTGATTAGCATGGCAAATGTGAGTGACAAATCCATGATGCACACCATCTTGTGTGCGTGGGCACTGGGTGCATGTGCAGGGCTCTTGCGGGTGGGACACAAGCAGTTGACCACCTGTAAGGGGACAATCTTCAGATGATTACCTCAGTCCTGTACAAGTCCAGCCTCAGGTGGCTGATGTTCAGCCATTCATCAATGGATCTCATGCCTTCTTGAATGTTGGAACTGGCAATGGCTGCGTATTTGGTGAAGGTGAGGACCACCTGGCTGTCAATGGCATACGAGCTGATGATGAGGTGCTGTGCACATGTGATGCTGGAGAGGGGGACCTGGACACATTGAAGATTGACACGCTGAGAGATGAAACCTGGGCCATGTGCCAGATGATGCCACTATACTACATGCTGAAGGCATGAGTCCCACTCCCGTGGTCTTGCTGGTGTACGGAGCCGGTGGGGAGTAGGAGGGACATGACCTGGTTGGTGTGACAGGGCCTGGAAGGCGGGGCAACGCTGTGTAGGCAGTTGGAGTTGCACACTCATCATGCAAAGGTGTAGTGTGTGCGCCTAAGGTATGCCTGAGAGCAGGCGGTATATTGTCGGATGGACAATGCTTGGAGGGTGGCTGCAACATCAGACTGTAGTGTGATGTGGGTCATGCAAGGACATGAGGGTCATGCAATGTGCACATTGCATGTGCTAACGGTCCAGCCTTTGGCACCGCGTGGCCGCAACAGTGGCACAGACAAGCTGATGACAGCCAAATGAATGGGTGGAGGGAGGAAGGGAGGAGCATCTTTGAGGTGTGTGTGTTGCCGACTCCGGAAACTGTGTGGGCCCTTGCTGCAGGGGCCACAGCAGCAGGTGGCATGTCCTGGAAACTATGCCACAAGTTGCACACAAAGACAAGGATGTCAGAAAGGACAACTGCAACAGGCGTATGTAAAGGAAGGAGTGTCCGGTTTCCCATGGCACATCCAGAGACAATGGATGAACAATCACCAAAGATGACTGACACAGGATCAGGAAACTGAAGGCCGAGCTGCGCACAGGATGCACACCCTCAGCAGGTGTTGACGGCCCGTTGTGGTGACCAACATGCCCAAATACATACACAACCATGGACATCATGCACAATAGAGATCCTAATCCCTGAAGAACTGCATGTATGTTGCTTAACTACACAGACTCATATGCACAATCTTTGACAACTATGCCAGAGATGCTGCATGCAAAGTGGCAAGAGACCTGCATTGACAGAAACGAGGCACCTTGGAGGGTGAGGAACACCTTTATTACTCAGGTTCACACCTAGGGAAATGCATCAATATGAACAGACTCACAGGTCATTAGGCTGAACATGTGGGACCTACACTGGACACCCCCTTCACAACACAGATGCTGTAAATCAATTGAACTGGCACACAAGTGAAGGGGGTGAGCCAAACACCCCCTGCTGCACACGGAGGGGCTGCAACTCCCCATTGATCCTCTCATGGGGATGTCCCACACTATGTCCACCCGTAGCATCCCGTATGTTTCAGAGGGAAGTTGTACACACATTGATGCCTTCATCAGAATCCACAGTCCCATTACAGATGACTGTTATGAAGGGTGACTATCAATTCATGGGAGTCATGCAACATGTCATGTGCCCCATGGTGAGTCGACATGTATGTATAGCAACACAACATGCACAGGAGCAGTGCCCACACATTCCAAACACCTACCAACACCAAAATGCCTTGCAGCAATCCTTAACCAAAAAGACTTTTCACCATGTCCGTGCATGGGACGCTGATTCAGCACACGTTGCAATACTCATGAGGAATAGCGGGAGGCCAAGGATGACACGAACAGACAGCATGCGCAACTACCTGGGGATGACAGACACACAAGAAGTCAGGGAAAAGATTGTCATCCGCATGCATGGTCATTTATTCTACAGGAATAATGTGTCACCATGCTATTTTTAAATTGAGTGTCTAATCTAAATTGTGTGGAAGGACATCATCACTGGAGTGACACATCTGAACACACCTCTAAGTCACTTAGCATACAGTCAGCTGGACACACACATTGCAACACATGCCACACAAGGCTTCAAGCGTGCACACTCAGACCCATGGACTCACCATTATGAGGAGAAGTTGCGTATGAGCTGACTCCGGATGTCGTCGTCCTCCTCCTCCTCATCCTCACTTGCCTCGTGATCAAGCCCTTCATCCTCCACGGGTGGATGTTCCTGCTCATCCGGATACAGGATGAGTGGCACAGCCTTCTCCACTGCCATGTTGTGCAGCATGCAGCACACGAGGAACATTTTGCAGATCTTCACCGGTGCATATGGGAGGGACCCTCCTGTCTTGTGAAGGCACCGGAATCGGCTCTTCAGGAGGCCAAACGTACTCTCGATCACTCGCCTGGTCTGCCCATGTGAGTTGTTGTAATGGTGATCTGCAGCTGTTCTGGGGTTGTGGAGAGGCATCATCAGCCATGGCATGTTGGGATAGCCAGAGTCCCTACATGGAAACATCATGTAAAGAAGAGGGTCAGGAGATGCCGTAAGATAAAAAGATAGCGCTAAACAAAGGACAAACAGAGTATACCCAACAAGACATGCTCTGTTGCAGGGATTCTGCTTATGCACCGAACTATGCGCAGGAAACCAGGACCTCAGAGAATTGTGGTGTACCAGAAACTCCCCTCAGAACCAAGAACCCCTATCCGACTAGCTTAGTGTCACATTCGTTATCCGAGATTTAGCTCGGCGGTCCCAATGTATAGACAACCCAGAACAAGCGACTTAGATACTCTCAGGAGTGGTGGGAATCCGAAATACCCGTTGGTAGCTATATCTCAGTGCACAACAGAATAACAAAGACACGGTAAAGTTTAAAGAGTTTATTTTATAAACCTCGCGTCCTAAGATGCAGTACTTTGGCTAACACAAGCAGACAAATGGTTAAGATCAGCACCATCAGCATTGTTACAATACCATAGAAAATGAAAGGAGCAATCATAATAATAATGACAGTGGAAAGCAACCACCCTCCTTTCTCTAGCAACTAATAGGTTATTATTAGACTAATAGAAGGTCTCTTAGGCTTGCATGGGGGACCCCATACCTTATAGATCAGCTTAGTGGAATCACATCACAGGATCAGCTAGGCTCTCTCCTGCAACAGCTCTTCATTTAGAATGTAACAGAAAACATGCTGCTCTGCAATATTAAAGGACTCAGCTTTCAGGTATTGGCAGCTGTATGTATGTTATGGCTAAGAAGTGGTACGATCAACCTGAACACAACAACCTGCACCGTCTAGTGACCCAGACTCGTTCTTTACACGGTGTACAGACCAAGGTCACTGCTCACTGTTAAGGATGTTAAACAACAGACGGTTCTCATGTGAAGCAAAGTCGAGTCAGCAGTTCTCGAATGAATAACATGTAACAACAGTGTCGCTCGCAAAAGCAGCAGAAGCGGCAAGCTGGCTTTCTAACAGCCGTCGAGGTTATGCTAACTTAGCGTTGTACACAGGGAGTGGTTAACCCATACTACAGCTCGTTCGTTGTGCAGCCGCAGCATCATTTCTGGCACCCTGCTACGCCTCATGATGTGGGCATCATGTGCTGACCCTGAAAAACGTGCACAGACATGGGAAATCAGCATGTTAGCAAGACACACCACAAGGGCATTTATAGAGTGGTAATGTTTACGGTTGCGATAGGCAACCTCCTGTGCCTGTGGTGGTACAAAAGCCACATGTGTCCCATCAATGGACCCAATGACATGGGGCATCCCTCCCAGGGCATAGAAATCACCCTTGACACCTGTCAACTCCTCAGGAGTCGGAAAATGGATGAATTCATCCAGGTGCTCCAACATGGCTTCTAAAACATCATGCAGGACATGGCTGAACATGGTCTGTGACATGCCACCCACATCAGCTATGGTGAATTGAAACGTACCGGTGGCAAAAAAAGGGCTGCCATCACCTTCATCTTGGGGGTCAGCGCAGTAGGACACCTGTGACGCGGTTGGAGGTGTGGTTCCAGCTTTTCGGTCAAGTTCTCAATCAACTGTTGCGAGAAGCAGTAACGTCTTATGCAGTCACGTTCCCTCATGGCACCCAAGTATGGCATTGGTCGGGGGAGAGGCGGTGCCTTGCAGAAAGTTGGAAGGAATAACGAAGAGTGAGTACATAACAACATCAATGTCAATGAACTGAGCACATGCTCAACTGCTACTACACATCTGCTAAATAGAGAGTCTGGTCTGTGCAATACATCCAGGACACGTATGCCAGCCAGGTGATACTCCTACGAAAAGCCAGCTACACCCGTTGATTGTCAAGTTCTACATGACATGCCCCGAAACTAGCTGTGGGCCAGTGTAAGTGAACAGCCAGAGACATCACAGGAGTTACATACATCCACATATCTGCATTTGAAGGATGTCATCTCATACAGACAGCTGGCGGCAAGCTAGACGCACAGGTCACATGTCATTGAAAATGTACAGATCACACACATTGCGATGAAGGGGCACACGTGAAAAACGGAAACACAGACATGGATACGGCGCAGATATGTCCTCATGTCAAAACATCATCTTCGAAGCATCCAGACACAAGTAACGTGTGAATCCACATGTGGCATGGTGTGCGTATATGTGTGCCATGCCCATCTACACACAGACACATGTTGGATGCAGCAACAGCAGATGCAGTTGACGGAACACCAACAGCAAGCTCATGGGAACACATGACACACACAGGACATAGTCACATCGGGGCACACTGGTACTTAGATGTCAGGTGTTAGTGTCCCTGTCCCTGGCATCAGAGGACAGTTGCGGGTGTTGGTGACTTTGCCATACCAGTGATGAAGTGCTTGACACGTTTGTACTACATGCACACATGTGCAAAGTGGGAAGGGGAAGTTTGCCACATACTGCCCCATCACACATGACATGTGTACACAGGTCATCACACATCTATTGTGCTAAACCATGAGGAGACATGTGCCATATCACTGCCTGACACACCTAGGCCCTGCACATGAAGGACTGCAATGACAATGACTTGATGTACAGCTGTGCACGAGTCTGACACCTCCATTCCTTTCGTGTGCGCCTCCTATCACCAGTGTAGGCTGTGAAACGCCCCGTACACACGCTCTGAGGGCGTGTGAACGGTCCGTATCATTATATTGGTGTTGCCGCCGAAGTACTGGTGTGCGTATGGACCGTACACACGTATGTCTACTACCAGTGTGTACACGTACGTGTACTACGGTCGTACACGAACGTGTATGACCAGTGTGTACACGTACGTGTACACACTGGTAGTACACGTATGTGTACACACTGGTCGTACACATACATGTATGACCGTAGTACACGTATGTGTACACACTGGTCGTACATGTATGTGTACACACTGGTCGTGACCATAGTACACGTACGTGTACACACTGGTCGTACACGTACGTGTCAAATGCACTGTGCAACTGGTGCCGTAGGGGTATGTGTGAAACGCACCATACCTGTGTGTGGATTTCTAACTTACATAGGGACACATGAGGGACAAGTATTACGGCCTAAATGCATGCTGGTTGTCATGGATACCGAGTTTCCAGTTCAAATTTTTCCATCAGGTGGCCTGTAAAAGTCAGTTGGCAACTAAATACAATGTTGCAAAGTGGTTGTTGACTTCACATGATGCTCATATTTTGAACCATGCAAAGGCACTCACTGGTGTATGTTTAAAGGGATTGGAGGAAACGTAGGATGTAAATGAGTCTGACCAATCACTCTGTACTCCTGTAAATGGAACAGCCCAGCAAGGCAGATATAAGTCAGCCAGAACCCATGAGAGGGCACTTGCCTGAACAACCTTTCATTCGACACCACTGCTGCTGCCTGTGCTTCCTCTGGCACCATGTCAAGGTCTGTGGAGAGGGCCCAGTCTTTCACACAAGAGGGGAATGAGGCATTGCTAGATGTCATCTTCCCACAGTACTCCAGCATGTATGGGAGACCAGGGGAGCAGGTGAGTGCTGATTCCACTACCTTTGACTGTGCACCTTTAATGTGACTGTCACTTCTGGCATTTTGTCCAGGTGTGACAGACATGCAATGTTGTTTAGAGTGGGTCCCAGGGGTGGGAATGGCTTATGTCTCTCATGCAGAGCATGATGTAGTTCATGTGTGCACTCCTTACTTGCATTGTGCTTACTGTGACATTCACTGCATAGTGCATGGCACATTCAGCCTGCCCAATCCTTTGGGCCATTTTTGTTCTATAGTCCTGAGGTGATTCAGTGGCCCCCGGGTGTGACAGGTAACTGTACCCACAGATGTGTGTGAGTTGAGTGGAGATGTGGTGAGAGTGGTGAGAGTGTCCAAATGATGTGTACGCCCCCTGGACATTGATGTGTGTGAATGTTCCTTGTCATGTGGGTGAGTGTCTATGTGGAGTGTTGCACCACAGCTGCATGGAGGAGGCAACAGCTCCACCCATCTGATGTGAGAAGTAAGCCGTGCGGAGTGTCTGACTTGCTGAGCTAGCACCACACCTCTGACACCCCACAGGCACGTGGCACATGTGCAGAGTGAGGTTTGTATCCGCTGTTGCCAATGGCAGGCGATTGATCTGTGCCTGTGTGTGTCTGTGTACTCTACTGAGGTAGCGTCAGTGGCCTGGGGCATGTGACTGCTTGGAGGTGCTGTCCATCAGCTTGGTGTTGCATGTGATGCACAGTGTGTGCCATGATCAGGGAGTGTGTTGCACCCCTCATGCCACCTGTGTACTTTCAATGCCATGTAGTGCATTGGGGCTTCCACAGAGGCTAATGTCCCTATGACAAAGGTGCTATTTGTTGCCAGCATACTATGCCCTGTTCTACATATCAAAGATGTTCAAATGTGTGTCGCTGTGACATGGAGCAGGTGTAGTGATGTTGTCTCACTTTGTCATCCTCACAGGTAACTGCCTACGAGAAGGGGAAGATCTGGAAGCAGGCCGTCAGGGCCGTGAGCTTGGTGGAGGGTTGCAGTCGGCGCCTGGCCCAAGTGAGGAAACGCCGGCAGGACATCCGGTGCTGGACCCGGAGGATCGCCCGGGTCCAGCTGAAGGACTCACCTCCACGCAAGCACGGCGGGCGCTGACGCCTGACCCACCAGATGAAGCGTGTAATGGCGGTGGTCTTCCCTGACTTGGATAGGCGGTTACAGGAGTTACAGCAGCAGGAAGGGGGTAGGTACATGTGTGTTTGTTGTGTGTCACCAGCTTTTGGAAGTGCTCAGTCGCCTGGATACACTGCGAGGGTTAATATGTGCAGTGCATATCCTGTTCCTCAAAGTCAACCGGTGCTGTTCTTCCTCCCTTCCCCTCCTTTACATGTGTTCCCTGGTCTGTGTGTAATCACTATTGCACATGGTCATCTAGGCTGCCAGTTAATCCAAGTGCACATTGCTTTCTGCATCATGTGGGGGGGGGGGGTCATTTGGGGGCCCATATTAGTTGGCACTGATGCTGAGTCTCAACATAGGAGTGTGAGTTTTCAAATGAACAGACTTGCAGCATGCATGACCGATGTTGTGGCCTCAGACATGATGTGCATGAGTGGGAGATATGCATAGTGCCAGGACGGTTGCTCATGTTACAGTCAGATCATTCCAGGACCATGGAGCAGTGTGCCCACTACAGTCCCCTAAGACACCCTTGCCTCGGAATCATGTGTGTCATCCAACACTGCGCCCATTCTCTGTGGGTTCAGCATAGGTTGGCCTCTGTGGCATTGTTCCCTGGCCTAATTTGTATTTATGTAAAGTGTGCTACATGTGCCTATTGTACAGGCTGACCCCATTTGGCTTGTGCATCCTCACACTGGGCAGTGTCTGTGTGTCTATGTACAACTATCTGTTGATGGTTGTTTGTCACAAATATGTGTTGGCAGCCTCACGAGGTGATGTGGAGTACATTTAGGAATTCTTGATCCACATTTTAGTAAACCCAGATTAAGAGGTGTAACTTCTTGATCTGTCTCAATCACATTGTCTCAAGTATGGGGGGTTTGTGCGGGCAAGGCCTACATGTCCAAACCTTATGTCTCCTTGCCAGGTCTGACCTGTGTGTGATAATTGTCTGGACAGACACTCAACATGCAGTGACCCAGTCATGTTGTGCAGGCTTTAATGTTTGTGCTTTGCAGCATGTGTCACAAGTTAAAATACATGGTTCATGCTCATCCATTGTTGCCACCAGTGTGTGGTCGAGATGCTACGTAGATTGGTCTGTGTGTGCTGACATCTGTGTGGACATTCTTGGTTCCCATGAGGGTGTCTCCTCAGTGCAAGTGCTCCTTATCCCGACACAATTGCAGGCCCATTAGCTAATGCATTGTCCTGTGTTTGGACATGTGTGCCACTCCACATGACAGGCAGTGGGTCAGATGTGTTGCCAACTGTGTCATCATGGTACGGATGGCCATGTGACAGGTGGCATGATTCAAGTAGTTACTCAAGAAGTATTGTACCTTGGCACTCACTACACTTGTCAACATGTCTTAATTTTTCATATGCTTGACTTTGATGTTTTGTTGTGAAGGACAATAATGTGCCTGCATGACAGATGTCTCCCAAGGAAGTGCAAAAGAAAGTACCTTTACACTTTCCGGGGAAACGCTGGCACATTTTAAAGAAAGGCACAGTTCGATTACCACTTGTTTTCTGATTATAGATATCCATGTTCCCACAGTGTGTTTGCATTTGGGTAAGTCCTTGGTTGTTGCTGATACCAACTTACGAATGTCAAGTCATCCAGACCACCGTGGTGCCATGTATATGTACTTACTGATACCCCATTTCTTCTTTACAGTGGCTTATTCGAATTCGGCTGGCAGCTCATACAATGATGTCTAAATGTAGTTTTGTGTGCACTCCTTGTGTGACTTCTGTTATATAGGCACATGTGTGTTCTGTTCACAAAGTGGCACATTCACACATTCTAAACATGTACATTGTGTAAAGTGTTGTGAGTCCCAAAGGATCACAATGTTTTTGGTTTGGGTTTCGAAAGTACTCACAGGTCTCTGAGTGTGGGGACACCTTCAGCATTGAGGTCTGTTATTTGGCCTTGGGTGCACCAATACTGTTTCGTTCACAGTGAACAAAAGGTGGCATGCCTTCATAGTCTTGCTGTGCTCATCTGTTCCCAGACACTAGCTTCTCAGTATAATTCGATGTCAAGTTATATGCTGTTGTGTCATAATCTCCATTGTTTCCAAGTGGCATGGTGGGTCAACCAACTGGGGAGTGCAGGGTTACATATGTGCGGAGTATTCTAGATGTTACTCATGATGCATTTCCTGATATGCACTGTGACATATTTTGTTTGGACTCATTTGTCAGATGTATACAGGTGACTGATTATTTTCTGTATCTTCACCTTGCCCGCAGCATCATCGGAGGACACCGAGGGAGACACCTGCATGGACCTGGAGGAGGGATCCAGCACCGCTACCACCACTGCTGGCGAGTCTGTGGGAGCAAGTGGCACGGAGGGCGAGGGGAGTCAGGCAGAGGATCTGTCTAGTGGCAACACTGACTACGACGCTGACGGGTCCGAGGCTGAACTCCTCGAGGGGTCGGAGGCTGCTACAACACCTGGCAGCAGCACTACATCTGTCACCGCCCCCTCCTTTCCCATCACCGCCCTCCCAGTTGCTCCGGTCCCTTCTGTCTGTGCAAGGCACCACCGTGTCTCCTTCGTGCCAGGCACCGCACCCCCTGCCACTGTCCCCCCTGCTGCCCTCACTGCAGAGTCTGTGGACATTCTGCAGCAGTTGCAGGTTGGCCAGACATCGATGCTGAATGTCCTCCATGGCCACACCAGACTGATGACACAGATGGTGTCGTACATGGAGGGCATGTCATCAACAATGTCTGACCAACGGATGTTGCTGAGGTCCATGAACTCTTCACTGACGGCAGCAGTGAGTCTCCTGCAGCGCTTCGTCCCCCTACCCCTGCACCATCCACACTTCCCACTCCCATGCCTGTCCCAAGCACACCCAGACATTCCCAAGCACGCACCCCACCAGACACAGGCAGCACACCAACACGTAAGGGCAAGCGCACACCTCCTCGCACGCACACTCAGGGGGATGAAGGCACACCCACTGGGTCTGCGGCACACAGGCATACACGCAGCCACAGTCCGAGTCCGCATGCCGCACTACCCAGTCCCTCCAATGGCACTCCCCTCGGCTCCCCTACCACACAATCTGACAAGGAGGCCTACTTGGCTGTGCTGGGCCTCAGCCCCTCTGCTTCACCAGCCCGCAAACGGGAACGGCACTCCACGGGTAGGGGAGGTGAGTCCCCCCCCTGTCCACCCCCTCCCCCAGTAGCGCTGCACCCCATCCCTCCGACCCCCCCCTTCTTTGAGCCAGTGGTTTCTTCGGGGTGCAGGGGATACGCTGGACGACCTGGCAGCAGTGTGCAGCGACGAGCTCACCTCCACCTTTGGCACTGCCCCACCCCCTGTGGTGGAGGCGTCCGTCCCTGCACCCACCACACCAACCCTTACACCTCCTGTCCCTGTGGTGCCTGGCCCTTCCCCTCATGATGCCCCCCCAGTCAATGAACCTGAGGGTTCTAATGTGCAGGCAAGCTAGGGGAGACGCGTGGCCATGTGTCCCGCCCAAGGACTTCTGATCTGGACTGGCCATGTGCCTTTGTAAATAGTGTCCTTTTCTAATTTTGCTTTTAATGCTGAATAAAGCATTTTCTTTTCACTTTGAACACTATTGCATTTCAGGTATTGATGTGGGTGCTGATGCTCCAGGAGTAGGGGTTGTGGTAATATGTTATGTTTCAGGGAAATGTTGTAGTCTGATGCTCATGGGGTGGACCATGGTATCTGCGTGCCATCACAAGGTCTCTGAAAAGAATCTTTGGTCGTGTGTGCTATTTGTTTTTGGAGTCATTGTCCTAAGGAGTGTTCCTTCCTCTGTGGCACCTGACATCTTCCCTGCAGGGAGCTGCACAATTGTTGTGCTGACCTCTGTCTACATTTCCATTGTTGGTGACGGATGCCTTCAACTATGGCCATGCCTGCTCAGCAATGTCTCCGGCTGCATCGTCTGTGCCATCCTTGCTAATCACTGTACTTGTATATTGAGTATGTTGTAATGCCTGAATAGCGAAATTCTCCATTTTCCGCACTATGCATGTGTGTAATCCCAGCCTAGCACAAAATTGGTACTTGTTCTGCAGGATATTTGGGCACCTGACTGACAATTGTGGGCATTGTATCTGTGGGAACTCCACCCTATTCCTTCCATGAGAGGCAACATCTTCGTGGCTGTCCCAGCACCTGTACATTCCTATCAGTCCTGGGATGTGCGTGACAGTGTGTGTTCCCTTTGGCTCTCTTAGTTTAGTAGGCATTGACATGACTATACAGTCTTGTGGCATGATCTCTGTGTGTGTATTGTGCTGCATCCGCCAGGGCTGGGTATGCATGTGTCATTTGTCCTCACACACACATGTGGTGTGTCATGCAGTGGGGGAAAGACATCCATCCTCATGGGAGTGGGACACTGCTGTCAGTGATGTGTTGTTATGGCACTATCAACATAGTCGAACATTAGGGATGCGTACATACACCCATGTGGTCATCTGATCATGATGTACACACCCCCATGTCTCTGTCCACTGCTGGTATTCCTCTGCACCCACCCCTCACATGTCTCTGTCCACTGCTGGTATTCCTCTGCACCCACCCCTCACATGTCTGTGTCCACTGCTGGTATTCCTCTGCACCCACCCCTCACATGTCTCTGTCCACTGCTGGGAGTGATAGGCACCGACCACCATGTCTCTGTCCACTGCTGGGAGTGATAGGCACCCACCCCTTACATGTCTCTGTCCACTGCTGGTATTCCTCTGCACCCACCCCTCACATGTCTCTGTCCACTGCTGGCATTCCTCTGTACCCACCCCTCACATGTCTCTGTCCACTGCTGGTATTCCTCTGCACCCACCCCTCACATGTCTCTGTCCACTTCTGGGAGTGATAGGCACCCACACCTCACATGTCTTTGTCCACTGCTGGGACTCCTAGGCAGACAACCACCCACCCACCCGCACCCTTGGTGCAGTACACTGCTGTCCTGGCCATGAACATACACCAATATACTGGTTATATGCTGCACCAAGCCCTAAGCCAACATTTGTGGCATGTGTACGCCTTGTATCACAAATGTACTGGTGCCCTAGGGGTACGGGTGATGTGGTCCGTACCCACGCATTCATAGGTTTTGTACGGTCCGTACCACGCGTACCCCTACATCACCACTACAATGGTGATACGGGCCGTACCCACGCCCTCAGAGCATGGGTATGGCCCGTACCAGCATTGTAGTGGTGATGTAGGTGTACGCGCCGTGCCCACGCCCTCAGAGCGAGTGTACTGCCCGTACCACGTGTACCCCTACATCACCACTGCAATGGTGGTAAGGGCCGTACCCACGCCCTCAGAGCGTGTGTACGGCCCATACCACGCGTACCCATACATCACCACTACAATGGTGGCACGGGCCGTACCCACGCCCTCAAAGCGTGGGTACGGCACGTACCACCATTGTAGTGGTAATGTAGGTGTATGCGCTGTACCCACGCCCTCAGAGCGTGTGTACAGCCCGTACCACACGTACCCCTACATCACCACTACAATGGTGGTACGGGCCGTACACACACCCTCAAAGCATGGGTACGGCCCGTACCACCATTGTAGTGGTGATGTAGGTGTACGTGCCGTACCCACACCCTCAGAGCGTGGGTACGGCCCGTACCACGCGTACCCCTATATCACCACTACAATGGCGGTACGGCCCGTACCCACGCTTTGATGGTGTGGGTACGGCCCGTACCACCATTGTGGTGGTGATGTAGGGGTACGTGTGGTACGGGTCGTACACACGCTCTGAGGGCGTGTGTACGGCCCGTACCACGCGTACCCCTACATCACCACTACTATGGTGGTACGGGCCGTACCCATGCCCTCAGAGCGTGTGTACGGCTCGTACCATGCGTACCCCTACATCACCACTACAATGGTGGTACGGGCCGTACCCACGCACTCAGAGCGTGTGTACGGCCCGTACCACGCGTACCCCTACATCACCACTACAATGGTGGTACGGGCCTTACCCACGCCCTCAGAGCGTGTGTACAGCCCGTACCACGCGTACCCCTACATCACCTCTACAATGGTGGTATGGGCCATACCCACGCCCTCAAAGCGTAGATACGGCCCGTACCACCATTGTAGTGGTGACGGGTACGCGTACGGGGGGATTGGTGGACACGCCCCCGAAGTGACCAGACCCTGGAGGTAATGTACGGACAGTATATGGTATTTTTAAAATTAGGTAGAGGTTATGTTTCCTGCCCCTCGCCCCCCCTTTGCCCCTGGGTGTTGTGCTGACCTTCTGCGGCGTGCGCGGTGGTTTCGGTGCACCAGGTCATAGGCTAGGAGGGCCGGGATGACACGTAGGATGGGGTCCATGGCTGTCCGTCGCGTACCACTGCTCCTTCGCGTCGTCCTCAATTTCCCGGGAGTTTTTGGCTGCCATAAAAAATGAGCCGTGCGGAGTGACGTAGAACGCTGCCTGACTCCATCCGGATGTCACGTGCGCGATGTTCCGGATCAGAATTGTGGGTATTTTTTAGCATACATGCATTCATACATAATATTAAAGAAAGTGTAATTGACTTCAATGCAGGAAGCTCACTGTATTGTTCCATTTTAAAGATTATTTATTGAAACATTTTTATATATTGTTCCATTTTTATGTATAATTGAATTGGAAAGATTTTTTGATTTTTTGGAGTTTATCTTTTGTACTGTTTATTTTTTTAGGTATATGTAAATATATATATATATATTATCTACTGGCGGTCGCCAGTAGATAGTTATAGTTAGGACCGAGTTCCCATAGGAAATCTGAAAATTCTATTTTGAATAACTTTGGCGCCGGTTGACTTATCTTCGTGAAATTTTCAAAACTAATGGGGCGCTCCGCTCAGCTCCTACCCTGAAAGTCTCAGGGTGATTTGTCAAGTGGGGGCTGAGAAAAAAGGGGGGTTCCAAAATGCGTTTTCCCTATGCATTTTCCCATAGGACCTTTAGTCGAAGGTACAGCCCGAATGGCTGAACAGAATTACTTGAAATTTGGCAGAGAGGTAGTCCTCAGGTCAGGCATAAATGGTGTAAATCCGTTCAGTAGTTCCTAAGAAAATCAAAAGTAAAATAACATATATAATTGGGCGGAGCCTAACCACACATCTCATCGTGAGATCTGATTGGCTGTCAGCACTTCATCCAAGAAGTGTTGGCAGCCATATTGGGACCAATATACATGATAGCACCTTATTAAAAAGCATTGCAGTTAATAGAAGGTTTTAAGACTTTAGTTACATTATAAATCATTTGTTGATGGTACCATACTCATTTTAGGAATTGTGGTGTGTTCTAAGGTGATTTTACCATGTGAAAAAGCCTTCTGCTGTGATATCATGAATCATGAATCATGTTTGAGAGAAAACTATTTTCTCATGCTTTTCCCACAGAGGTTTGGAAGGTGACCTATAAGCTAACTGAGAGCATATTTTCTGTAAATTCACATTATCTTTCTCAGTCATGTGAGAATAAAGTCTGACATTCTCAGTAAAACATGTACATCCAACAAGGGCAGAGACTGTCAGTTGATTCCTTTGTGTTCTACTGCAGCTTCCCAGAGTGTTCTAAAGAACAACTAGAGCGCTAACAGTCCTACTTATGACAAACGTATGGCACACCTGAAGCCATCTTGGTTGGAATAAAGTGGTAATTCTTAAAACATTTAATTTAAAAAGGAACAAAATGAGGGGGTTCATTTTGCCATAGAAAGTATGATTAGTGCTGCAGAAAGAAAAATTAGGGCACATTTTGAGTGACTTCTCAAATCCTCTTCTATTTCATTAAAAAATTCTGACATGCAGACTGAAACATGCACTTTCAATACCAGCAGCAGACTTCCCTGGTGAGCAGTAGCTTTACTACGGTGATCTAATAAGCAACTAGAGTGCTAACATTCTGAATTTATGGAAAATTTGTGACACATCTGAATGCCTTCTTGATGGAATCAAAGTAAAAAACTGAAAGTATTTCCTACTGAGCAGACTGTAGTAAATGAGGAAATTAGGAAACATCATAACAAATAAGTCTCCCAAAATGGCCACCAGAGACAAAAGAGCCCAAATTTAGCCCAAATATCACCCAGATGTAGCCCAAGTATAGCCCAATGACAGAATGTCCCAGAGTGTTCTAACGAACAACTAGAGCGCTAACAGTCTTACTTATGACAAAAGTATGGCACACCTGAAGCCATCTTGAATGGAATAAAGTGGTAACACTTAAAACATTTAATTTACAAAGGAACACAATGAGGGGATTCATTTTGTCATAGAAATTATGATTAGTGCTGCAGAAAGAAAAATTAGGACACATTTTGACTTCTCAAATCCTCTTCTATGTCATAAAAAACCTTCTGACATGCAGACTGAAACATGCACTTTGAATACCAGCAGCAGACTTCCCTGGTGAGCAGTAGCTTTACTACAGTGATCTAATGAGCAACTAGAGTGCTAACATTCAGAATTTATGGCAAATGTGTGACACATCTGAATACCTTCTTGATGGAATCAAAGTAAAAATTGAAAGCATTTCCTACTGAGGAGACTGCAGTAAATGAGGAAATTAGGAAACTTCATAATAAATAAATCTCCCAAGATGGCCACCAGACACAAAAGAGCCTAAATGCAGCACAAATATCACCCAGATGTAGCCCACATGTAGCCCAATGACAGAAGTGTGCAAAACACTTATTTTTTGTGTATTTGCAGTTTTATATAGTGCAGACTTGTCAGGTATTGGAATGCTTTACATGAGCATTGGTTACATCACACAAGATCAAATTCATTTTGGTTGTAGACATGGGGAGATTAAGTGATTTGACCACAATCACAGAATGTTGAGCTGAAGCAGAAACTCCAACCTGGTTACCCAGTTGCAAAGTCTGCAGCTCTGGAAGTAACACCACATCCTCTCGCCAAGGTGCAACATTTAATCAAGTGGTCAACTGGATAAAAAAACATAAAGATTACAAATAATTTAAAAGTTCTTTGAAAACTCCGAAAATATGTCCTCATTTTAGTTTTTTAGAGCACTAACCATAATTTTGATGCAAATAAGACCCTCTCATATATGTAATTTCTAAAGGAAAATAAATATAGAATGTTAGCAATCTAGTTGTTCATTGGGATACTGTTGAGAGGCATAGGCCAGGGGCACGGACTCTGAAAATTGAAAGCAGGTAGGAGAGTGCAGAGGCAACAATTTGACCACACTGGGCAGGCAGGAAGGGCAGTGGCAGCACAACAGACTATGGAGGGCAGTGGAAAGGGGGGCAGGGGCAACAAACCAACAATACAGGACTGGCAAGAGAGGCTGTGGCAATATAATAGACCATTGTGGGCAGAAGGAAGAGGCAGTGGTAGTACAACCATACATGCCAACAGACCCGTTTCAGACAGGAAACGTCCAATGTTTTTAAGCTCAAATGGGCTTTATTTGATCTGTCTCCTGTCTACAATCTCCTCTTTTTCAATTTAACTCAAAGGGGAAAATCAATACCCCAGTTTTTTTTTCAAAATCTCCCTCTTACCAAGTTCAAAATGTTCGCAAGTATGGTACATTGAATCATGGTAGGCAGGAGGAATTGGGGTAGGGACATGGACTCGGATAACAGAGGACAGGAGGGACATGGAGAGGTGCACCAAACTGACCCTACTGGGCAGGCATCAGGGTTTGCAGCAGCACAATACACCACACAGCGCATGCGGGACGGGAGTGCAGCACAACAATCCATAGAAAGCAATAGGGAGGGGACAGGACCATGCACATGGACAACAGAGAACAGATGGGAAAGAGGCAATGGTAGCTAGCTGACCATAATGGACAGACAGGAGAGAAAGCTGCAGCATAACAGACCATAAAGGGCAGGAGAGACGGATCAGGGGCATTACAATGGAACAGACAAGCCAGGAGGGAGGGAATAGGGGGTCTGCACATGGAAACAGAGGGCTGGGGGCAAGGTGGCAGGGCAGGAGCAGCAAGATGACCATGGAGGTCAGGCAGGATGGGCACTAGAAACAAGACACACCATGGAGTGCTACAATGAGACTATGGTGGCATACACACAGACCATGGAGGGAAGGTGGGAGGGGGTCAGGGGCAGCTATCTGACCACACAGGGAAGGTGGGAGGGGCCATGGCAGCACAGAAGACCATGCATGGCAAGCGGGAGGGTTAGTGGCAGCACAATGGCTATGATGGGCAAGAAGGAGGGTGCAGGGGCATGCACAAAGGACCATGGAGGATAGAAGGGAGGGTCAGGACCTGGGCACAGACAAGAGAGTTCAGGGGAAGGGGCCTCACAACAGACCGCGCGGGGCAAGCAGGAGGAGCAGTTGCAGCACAACAGATCAGGGAGGACAGAAGGGTGTGGCAGTAAAATGGACCATGGAGGACAGGAGGAAGGGGATAGGGGCATGGCATGTGGACAGGCAGGGTATAGGAGGCAGGGACAGGTTACAGTCATCTGACAATGCTAGGCAGGTGGGAGGGGAGTGGCAGCTCAACAGAACACTCAGAGTAGATAGGAGTGGCAGGTCCATGGAATATAGTGGGCAAAAAGGATGGAGCAGGGGCATGCACAAAGACATTGGAGGGCAGGGGGAAGGAGAATAGGGGCAGCAAGCTAAGCACAGAGGCTAAGCAGGAGGTCAATGATGGGCCATAGAATTGGGCAATGGAGGGCAGGAGGAGTGGACTGGTACATCATGCTAATTGGAGGGCAGTGGCAGCACATCAGACCATGCATGGCAGGAGGGAGGAGGCTAGTCCATGGATTCAGACAACAGAGGATAGGGAGGAGGTGGATGGGGCAGCAAGCTAACTGTTCAGAGAAGGTGGGTATTAGGAACTTTATTGTTTTTAAAATGTGTGCCTGTGGGAACTACTTAAAATATGAACAAGTAGGCAGCATAATCTCACTTTTATTCAGGAAGAAGAGGACGTTTGTGACTGTGACTCAGGGCTCACTTGGCAGAAACACCCCCTGACCCTCCACCCCATCGCAAAATGTAATGCCCGTGAAAGGGGTAGGTGGACGCAGTGTTATATAGAACATAGTCCTGAGAGCATGATTGAAAATGAAAAGTAGATGTGGCATATGGTATAAACTATGCACCAAAAAGAGTGATATAAGATGAACCGGGGCATGAAATCTAATATGCAACACATTGTGCGCAATGACAGATTCATTGGAGAGCGCGAGATAGCACAGGCACTAGTTCGTGCTATGCGATATGCGCCTTGGAGTGTAATATGCACAGGGCAGTGTTGTGTAACATAACTAGTCTCTAAAGTTGTAATGTAAAATATGTGCTGGGTAGTGTAATGTTGCATATGCACTGTGACAAAGATATGGATCCCAGATTGTAATATGTATGGCATAGCGCTGTGCGTTATAACATACACATCGAGAAAGGCACGTTAGATGGGGCAATATAACTCGTGCGAAGGCAAGTGTGGCATGACATATTCACGGGGTGGTGTTACAGTGCACATGGGCTAGAGAGTGTCATAGCATACGCACTAGCTGGTGGAATACAACACAGAGGTGTGAGGCAATCGGCGGGCACTGGTGGGTGTAACACAGCATTGGGCTCAGCCAGGAGCACGCTGTGACTCTCAAGTGAGGTTCGTCTCCTTTCCAGAGAGTAAAATAAAAAGTATTACACATCCGGCGGTGGATGTGTTTTTTAGTAACCGTGAGGGGGGTTTCTTGCATAGTTTGGTCGAATTTTTGTCGAATACCCTTTGAATGGCTTGGTGTGCGTGTATATTAAATGTGCCCGCCAATAGCTACCCATGTTTGTATAAATAAACGACAAGGGTGTCTACTTGGAGAGTACCCACCGGCGGGGGCGCCGGGATTAGGCACGGTAGGGCGTCAGACACGTCAGAGCTTCACTAGCGGTGTAAATACATTCCATGTGGATTCATTCTATGCATAGTCGCCTTTTAATGAATATCACGCAAATCGTCATGGTGATAGGTACATACGGTTTGTCCAGCATGTCCTAGGTGTTTCTATAAATATATATATTTTTAAAGTAATAAAAAACAAAGGCCGGCCCCGGGGGATGGGGTCCCCGGAGCCATAAGTGGCCTTAGAAGGGGGGCAACGCAGCCCCCTCCTAAAGAATTTAAATTAAAAAAAGGCCATGACCCAGGGGTTGGGGTCCCCGGGGCCGATTAAGGCCTTGGGATGGCCAAATTAATTTTTTTAAACCAAAAAAATTAGGGTGCAGGCCCTGGGGGATGGGGTACCCAGGGCCAGTAAATTAGAAAAAGAAGGGGGGCCACACAGCCCTCCTGCTTAAAACTTTTTTATCAATAAAAGACCGGCATCGCGCTGGAGGCCACGCCCCCTCCTTGCAGCACTCTGCAAACGTGCCCCCTGGCCAGTTGTAAGTTGGGGAATTAATTCCCCTTCAATACTGAGGGTCCCTGAGGGCCAACTAGCCCAACAGGTATCTCCAGTGTGCGCCAGGGAGCTGCGTTGCAGACAGGTGTTCTGAGGCCACGCCCCTTTTTACACCTCTATGCAACGCAGCTCTGTGGCGCTTACTGGAGGTACCTAGTGGGCTAGTTTGACCCTAGGGACCCTTAGGATTCAAGGGGACTTAATCTCTCAACTCAGAACGGCCACAGGGCGCGTTTACACAGTGGTGAAGGGAGGGGACGGGGCCTGAGGTGACGTGTGCAAACACGCCCTGTGGCGCGTTTTAAGTTGGGGAAATAATTCCCTTTCAATCCTGAGGGACCCTGGGGGCCAACTAGCCCACCAGGTGATTCCAGTAAGT
The DNA here is from genome assembly GCF_964204655.1 of Triturus cristatus. Classification (NCBI taxonomy): domain Eukaryota; kingdom Metazoa; phylum Chordata; class Amphibia; order Caudata; family Salamandridae; genus Triturus; species Triturus cristatus. The sequence continues at coordinate 1,066,944,915 of NC_140592.1, forward strand.
GCCACTGCTCTGCGTTGCAGAGAGGTGGTGCAGGCCGTGCCCCTTTTTACACCTCTCTGCAATGGCGCTTACTGGACGTACCTAGTGGGCTATTTTGCACCTAGGGATCCTCAGGATTCAAGGGGACTTAATCTCCCAACTTAAAAACGGCCATAGGGCATGTTTACACAGTGGGGAAGGAAGGGGACGGGGCCTGAGGTGACGTGTGCAAACACGCCCTATGGCGCGATTTAAGTTGGGGAAATAATTCTCCTTCAATCCTGAGGGCCCCTGGGGGCTAACTAGCCCACCAGGTGCTTCCAGTAAGCGCCACTGAGCTGCGTTGCAGAGAGGTGGTCCAGGCCGTGCCACTTTTTACACCTCTCTGCAACGCAGCTCTGTGGCGCATACTGGAGGTACCTAGTGGGCTAGTTGGACCCAAGGGTCCCTCAGGATTCAAATTAACTTAATCTCCCAACTAAAAACGGCCACAGGGTGTGTTTACACAGTGGTGAAGGGAGGGGACGGGGCCTGAGTTAACGTATGCCAACAAGCCCTGTGGCGCGTTTTAAGTTGGGGAAATAATTCTTCTTCAATCCTGAGGGCCCCTGGGGGCTAACTAGCCCACCAGGTGCTTCCAGTAGGCGCCACTGAGCTGCGTTGCAGAGAGGTGGTCCAGGCCGTGCCACTTTTTACACTTCTCTGCAACGCAGCTCTGTGGCACATACTGGAGGTACCTAGTGGGCTAGTTGGACCCTAGGGACCCTCAGGATTCAAATGAACTTAATCTCCCAACTAAAAACGGCCACAGGTTGTGTTTACACAGTGGTGAAGGGAGGGGACGGGGCTTGAGTTAACGTGTGCAAACAAGCCCTGTGGCGCGTTTTAAGAGGTAGTTTTAATCCCCTGCCCTATTATATACTAGGGGCTTACAGAGGAGGTCATGCTGATCACAGGGGGACCCCAACGCATAGTGTTCCCTAGTGTATGTAGGTGTTTTCACTGTATTCTGAGTGTCTTTTAACATAGTACTGGCTCTAGGACTGGTTAGTCAGACTCAGTTACCACCAGTATCCGTCTGAAAAAGTTGAGGGTACAGGATGATTTTGCAACAAGGCTTCTTTCTGCTCTTCTGTTTGTTCTTTCTGCACGTTATCCTTCTTCCTGCACTTTTCTTCGTCTTTGAGGACTTCTGTAGCTTCTTTCTGCATTTCTTTTTTTTCTTTCTGTGCGTTTTTTCTTCTTTCTTCACATGTCCTATCTCTGTAGGCATAGTTAGAAATTAGCATTTAAAAACATTTGAAATTCACTGAAAAAACCATAGGTTTCAGGCACGTTATAGTTAGGAATTAGCATTTAAAAAACCTTAGAAATTCACTGAAAAAACCATAGGTTTCAGGGGCGTTATAGTTAGCTGGACTTTTCACTCGTTATTAGTGATGTCATTTGAGATGTCATCAGTGATGTCATGAGTGATGTCACTAACCATGTCATGAGTGATGTAATATGTGACGTCATCAGCAGTGCATTGCGGGCGCGCGAGTTATAGTTAGCTGAACTAACTATAACGGGGGAATTTCAATGGTTTTGTACGAGTAAAAAGTCCAGCTAACTATAACGCCCCTGAAACCTATGGTTTTTTCAGTGAATTTCTAAGGTTTTTTAACCTATGGTTTTTTCAGTGAATATATGTAACCCCAAGGCTTGTTGGGGTGACCAAAGGGCAAGCAGCACTCGAACACGACACTCTTTTCCCCAGTAAAAGCATTTATTTGGTATGCTCAGCTTCGCTTCTCAGTCTTTTAGCACACGACTGCCACCTGATGCGTTTCGTAGTTCACTTGCTCAGAGGCACCGCAGTCGAAGGAAGCAAGCCGGGCCACATCCTCCTTTTTAATCCAATCGTCCACTGATATGCAGCTGCTCTGGATGAAACAAAACGCAATGATTAATGGGAGATGTAGTCTGTAATTACTTATCCATAGATGGTTGCTTCCTTAATAATTGCGAAGTTCATAGCTCTACATTGATCCCCAAGGAGTGAAGCCGCGCTCAATCCACGCGCCGTGCTTCACATTGAGCCCCGTGCTTCGGAACTCGTGGCCCCCTTCACATGGGGTGGTGCTCGCTCAGCGGCTGGTCTGCCGCTAGTTACATCAAGGCTCGTTGGGGTGACCAAAGGGCAAGCAGCACTCGAACACAACACTCTTTTCCCCAGTAAAAGCATTTATTTGGTATGCTCAGCTTCGCTTCTCAGTCTATTAACATATGACTGCCACCTGACACGTTTCATAGTTCACTTCCTCAGAGGCACCGCAGTCGAAGGAAGCAAGCCGGGCCACATCCTCCATTTTAATCCAATCGTCCGCTGATATGCAGCTGCTCTGGATGAGACAAAATGCAATGATTAATGGGAGATGTAGTCCGTAAATACTTATCCATAGATGGTTGCTTCCTTAATAATTGCCAAGTTCATAGCTCTACATTGAGCCCCAAGGAGTGAAGCCGCGCTCAATCCACGCGCCGTGCTCCACATTGAGCCCCGTGCTTCGGAACTCGTGGCCCCCTTCACATGGGGTGGTGCTCGCTCAGCGGCTGGTCTGCCGCTAGTTACATCAAGGCTCGTTGGGGTGACCAAAGGGCAAGCAGCACTCGAACACGACACTCTTTTCCCCAGTAAAAGCATTTATTTGGTATGCTCAGCTTCGCTTCTCAGTCTATTAGCATACGACTGCCACCTGACGTGTTTCATAGTTCACTTCCTCAGAGGCACCACAGTCGAAGGAAGCAAGCCGGGCCACATCCTCCTTTTTAATCCAATCGTCCGCTGATATGCAGCTGCTCTGGATGAGACAAAACGCAATTATTAATGGGAGATATAGTCTGTAATTACTTATCCATAGATGGTGGCTTCCTTAGTAATTGCCAAGTTCATAGCTCTACATTGAGCCCCAAGGAGTGAAGCCGCGCTCAATCCACGCGCCGTGCTCCACATTGAGCCCCGTGCTTCAGTACTCGTGGCCCCCTTCACATGGGGTGGTGCTCGCTCAGCGGCTGGTCTGCCGCTAGTTACATCAAGGCTCGTTGGGGTGACCAAAGGGCAAGCAGCACTCGAACACGACACTCTTTTCCCCAGTAAAAGCATTTATTTGGTATGCTCAGCTTCGCTTCTCAGTCCATTAGCATACGACTGCCACCTGACGCGTTTCGTAGTTCACTTCCTCAGAGGCAAAAGGAGGATGTGGCCCGGCTTGCTTCCTTCAACTGCGGTGCCTCTGAGGAAGTGAACTACGAAACGCGTCAGGTGGCAGTCGTATGCTAATAGACTGAGAAGCGAAGCTGAGCATACCAAATAAATGCTTTTACTGGGGAAAAGAGTGTCGTGTTCGAGTGCTGCTTGCCCTTTGGTCACCCCAACGAGCCTTGATATATATATATATATATATATATATATATATATATATTTAGAAACAACTTCCCAACTCTTCCCGCTTCCCATCCGGCAAACAGCGAAGAGAGAGTCACGGACACCTCGTTTCTTCGTGGCAAAGTCAGGTCTTTATTTTAAATTTACAGCCTTCGATGCGTTTCGGATATCACAGTATCCTTGTTCACATGCGGAAATGCTGTCCGCCAACTGTTTTTATACCCGTGTACCTTTTTTTTGGTTGTGAAAGTTTCAGTGCAACATCACGTGATCATAGATCATAGATCATAGACATAGACAACATCCTCAATAGCGTTACTGTCTTCTCCTTTGGTTTGTTCGATATGCGGTAAAAAAGTTTAAATACACATTGTATGACAAGAAAAATTACAATTACAAGTTCCATACATAATTACTGTGTCATTGCATAAATGCTGTGTATAGTCCCCTAAAAAGCGGGATGAATCCCATAATTTGCGAGGGAAGCCGATTTTGACTATGGACACATTCCTTTTGACAGCATAAATGCTGATTCACAAACAATAGCCTAAGGAGATGACTTGTATGAAAATAATTCATGACATAAAGACATGAGCTAAAAACCTTTGTCACCTGTCAAATTTGTGCAAATTACGCATATATGTAAACCACTGGAAGCTCCCATATTGTCTAGGGAATGCTGAAAGAAGTGCATAAACGCTCAATCATGTGAGGTGCTGGAAGTGTAGTGCAAATAGTGCGATTATAAAATCATTTACTTGATAAGTGCCTAAAAAAAGGGAAAATTTAAAAATCGGGGGGGGGGAGGACATATGTATTAGCAGCTGGGGATATATATGTACAAAAGAGCGTAAGCGAATTCAATGTAAAAATCATCTATAAAAACCCTCTATAAAAAACTCTCATAAAAAGAATTATCATAAAAGGTCAATATAAAAAATCTTCACATAAAAACATCATGCCACAAGACCTATAAAAAGTTATGGAGATCTTCAGTGTTGTTAAGCCCATTTGGATGTTTAGTATCGAGTTCAACAATCAGTCTGGATTCTAACTGTCGCAGCAATCTTTCCCGATTTCCCCCTCTTGATAGATTGGGGATGGCAGCGATTACAAAGTATTTTAAACATTTAAGATCATTTCCGTGTACTGCTTTGAAATGTCGTGCGACCGGGTATGCCGTGTCATTATTCACGATGGCACGTAAGTGTTGCAAGATCCTGACATGCACCTGTAGTTTGGTACTGCCAATATATTTGAGGCCACAGGTGCATGTCAGAACGTACACTGCATACTCAGTTTTACAGTTGTAGCTGCCTTTGATCTTCTGTTCAATGGGACTGAAAGGGGTCATATATTTGTTGGTGGTTTCACCAAATCTGCAAGCTCGACATGAGGCACATTTAAAAAAACCTTGCCTGGGTTGTAGCCAGGTAGATTGTTTGGCTATGGTCTCAGGACTTTTCCTGACCAGCTGGCACCTCATAGACATGCCTCTCCTATACGTGATAGTGGGGTTGTTAGGCAGGTCAGGAGATAGGACGGCATCAGTCAGGACTATGGGCCAATTACGTTTGATTATGGATTTTATTTGGCGTTCCTGCTGATTGAAGGTTAGGATTAGTCTAGGAATATTGGAGTCCGATGTTTGCTCACGTCTACTGTTGGTGCTTTCTAACAGAGATTCTCTAGACCGTAGGGCTACCTTAATAACTGCTTGTTTAAGAGTGTGCGTATTATAGCCTCTTTGTCTAAACCTTACAAGTGCCTCATTGGTACATTTCTCCTGTTGTTCCGTAGAGCTACAGATTCTTTTTAACCTCAGAAGTTCCCCATAGGGGATGCTTTGTATCAGGTGTCTTGGGTGGGCACTGGATGCATGCAGCGTTGAGTTCCCTGCTGTTCCCTTTCTGTGTAGGGTGGTGTTAATTGTGCCATCATTAATAAACAGTTTCACATCAAGAAAGTCCACTTCCATATCACTAATATGTGAGGTGAATTTAAGGTTCACTTCATTATTATTGATGTTGTTAATAAATGAAATGGCTTCCTCTTCACTGCCTTGCCAAATGACAAATACGTCGTCAATATATCTGAACCAATACTTGACATGACTATTGTACTGTTCAGCCCAAATTTTCTTGAGGACCTGCTCCTCCCACCAGCCTACCATCAAACAGGCATAGCTGGGGGAGAAGCAGGATCCCATCGCCACACCTCTTGTTTGTCTGAACATTTGTGACCCAAACATAAAATAGTTGTTATTAAGACACCAGCGAATACACTTTAAAATGACCTTATTGTGTTCATAGTATTCTACAGATCTTGTGTCCAAAAAATGCTCGGTCGCCACTAGCCCAATACCATGCTCAATGCATGTATAAAGGGACTCAATGTCCAGGGTAATGAACCTCATATTTGTTTCCCATTGTATGTCCCTGATTTTATTGAGAAAGTCGCCTGTGTCTTTCACATACGTTGGTGGATTCCTGACCAAATCCTTCAAAAAATAATCAACGTATTGTGAAATGTTTTCACCCATACTATTGATGGCGGAGATGATCGGGCGTCCGGGAATTGGGTTTACATTCTTGTGTGTTTTCGGTATGAAATAAATAGATGGAATTACTGGATATTCTATCCACAGAAATTTAAATTCCTCTGTTGAAATCATGCTGTCACGCTTGAATTGATGAAGCAATTTGGATAACGAATCTTTAGCTTTGTTATAGTCATTGAAGCTGGTCTGTTGGTAACACTGTAAATCAGATAGCTGACGTTGTGCCTCCTTGATATAGTCACTTTGGGGCCATAATACGATGTTGCCACCCTTGTCGGATTGTTTGATTATTATCTCATGGTTTTTACTCAATTTATTGATCAATTTATTGTATTCCATCTCCCTGGTAGATTTTTTCCGTCGTCTATGTTTGACCTGATGATATAGCTTCTTGATATCTTCCGTCACTCTTTCGTGAAAGATATCAATTGCGTCTTTCGGCATTTGGGGGATGAAGGTTGATTTCTGTTTGCAGAAAATTGAACATTATGGGGTCAATTCCGATCTGGTTTACTTTTTCCCCGTACGACTCGTATCCGTATTTTTTTACGTACGAATCGTACAAGTCCTGTACAAACGGCGAAGTACGATTCGTACTTGAAAATTACATGCGAATCGCCTCGGGAAAAGTCTACGAGACGTCCCCGGGCAGTTTTACATACAAATCGTAAAACTGAAGTCTGAGCGCGCAAGTACGATCAGTACCGCCCGTCCGAAAACACAAGCGCATGGACCCCCCACCCCCCATATGTACGGCGCGTACCGCCCACCCCCATATGTACGGCACATACCCCCACCCCCGTATGTATGGCGCATACCCCCCACCCATGTATGTCCGCACCGTACCCCAGGCGTACCCCCCACCCCCGTATGTACGGCACGTACCCCCGACCCCTGCATGTACGGCGCGTACCCCCCACCCCCGTATGTATGGTGCGTACCCCCCACCCGTGTATGTTCGCACGGTACCCCAGGTGTACCCCCACCCACGTATGTCCGCACCGTACCCCAGGCGTACCCCCCACCCGCGTATGTGCGCACCGTACCCCAGGTGTACCCCCACCCGCATATGTCCGCACCATACCCCAGGTGTACCCCCCACCCGCGTATGTTCGCACCATACCCCAGGCGTACACCCACCCGCGTATGTCCGCACTGTACCCCAGGCGTACCCCAATCGCCGTGTATTGGACCGTACATACACAATGATTGGGGTATGCCTGGGGTACGGTGTGGACATACGCGGTGGGGGGTTCGCCTGGGGTACGGTGCGAACATACGCGGGTGGGGAGTACGCCTGGGGTACGGTGCGGACATACGCGGGTGGGGGGTACACCTGGGGTATGGTGCGAACATACGCGGGTGGGGGTACGCCTGGGGTACGGTGCGAACATATGCAGGTGGGGGTACGCCTGGGGTACGGTGCGGACATACGTGGGTCGGGGTACGCCTGGGGTTTGGTGCAAACATACGTGGGTGGGGGGTACGCCTGGAGTACGGTGCGAACATACGCGGGTGGGGGTACGCCTGGGGTACGGTGCGAACATACGTGGGTGGGGGGTACGCCTGGGGTACGGTGCGGACATACATGGGTGGTGTGTATGCGCCGTACATACGGGGGTGGGGGGTACGCGCCATACATACGGGGGTGGGGGGTACACGCCATACATACGGGGGGTGGGGTATGCGCCATACATACGGGGGTGGGGCGACGGGCCGTACATACGGGGGGTGGGGGTGTGGGCCGTACATATGCAATGTTGGGGTACGCACCATACATGATGACACGTACGATGTGGGTGATGGCATGTACGTCACGTAGCGGGCCCCCTTTTCTTCGTGCATCGCAGCGTACTTAGCTTTTCCGGCGCTTTTTGGCTCCCGTAAAAATATAGCCGTGCGGAGTGCTGTAGGTACGAATCGTACTTGCTGGTCCGTAAAACGCTGCCTGACTCCGTGCAGACGTCGCGTACGTGCTGTCCAGGATCGGAATTGTATGTATTTTTTAGCCGTACGGTGTTTTTTACGATTCGTACGAAAATGCTATTTCTGTACGAATCGTACTTGCTGGTTTGTACGGTGGAATTCCCGGGTACGAGTCGTTTGGAGAAAACGCTCCGTACGACCATTTGTACCCGGGTTTTACAGGATCGGAATCAGCACCTAAGAGTTAAAATTAATATTTTTGAAAATAGTTTTACATGATATATGTGTATATAAACATACACACTTTCATATATGTGTTTGTTTAAATTGGTAAATATTTGTATATATTTTTAAATATTATTTAAACATATTGAATTGACATTATATTAATGTTATATGTTTATATTTTTAAGATTTACTTATTTAAACTAGATATATATTAAAAAAGGGTATTTGGCATATATTTGTAAGTGTAAAGCAATTTGTTTCTTCAATATTTTTGTAGTTACCATTACATGTATAGAAAAACTGCATTTTTGAAACAATATTTGGTATCACTGCACCAAGTAATGTACAGCGCTCCATTCCTTGCTGGATAGGTTTGTGTTCTATAAAGACTAATACATACATTCATATATAATATTTTAGAAAATGTAATTGACTTCAAAAGAGGCAGTCCACTGTATTGTTCCATTTCCACCTCTTTAGTGTAAGATAAGACACCACTAAAGTACTGTTAAATTTAATTTCATCATCACTTACAAATATTAGAAGATGTTCCTCTTTAATAGCATCTACAAGACTGAGTAAGTGGGGGAGGACTCGACCGAAGCCTGCAAAGGGCTAATAAAGATTGGAAGGTCCTGCATTATCTGACAGCGCTATCAGATGTAGTGAAATTACTTTCGGGTGTTCATTTAAAGCCATCTTTTAAGGAATGCTACTTGCTCCCTCCCGTAATCCTAAATGCCTCAGGCGTTCACTATTGATGGGATGAGTCATTTTCATGAATGCTGATTGTACATATACACACAGGGGCTTATTTATGAGAGCCCTGTATCACTTTTGCACCACCCAAGGTGGTACATGCATGACACAGGTCCTTTATAAAAATTTATGAAGTCAGGAAAAGCCACCCTCCATGGATTGTAGTGGCCTCATAAATCATGAGTAAGGCAATGCAGCGCAAATTGCTGCCCTACCTTACTCTACGCCCAGGAAGCATTCACCTTTCTGCACTGCGTTACAGGGAAAAGGCAGCAATGCGTAGTATTTAACACAATATGGCACATTTCTGTCCTTTTCCCATCGATGGTGCTCAATGGGCTGCTAGCGTCAATGCAGGCGCCCTTGCACCTTTGCATGCACAATTGTTTTTGTGTGGGAAAGAAGACGTTCCTGCACAAATCAACCCCCTGAGGCATTTTCCTCTTTCTATGTGTGCTGCAGAATGCAAGAGGAAGTAACAAGGAGAAATAAAGAAATATCTCCTCCGCATGCCTCCCCTTCGAAGGTATGCCAGTAATTGCAAATCTTGGAAAGCATCAAAATCCATGGGAGTTGCATTGGAACACCCACACAATACTCCTGGAATGCCTTGCAGGGCAGAGTAACACAACCCAGCGATTTGTGCTGTCTTTTGTTACTCCTGATTTATCGAGCTACTCAGGGCCATGCAAAGTGTCCTTGGGGGTTTTATAAATCACATTGTTTTGGTGCATTGCACTTGCATCAGGCTGTGTGGTGCAAACGCGATGCAACCCCCTTGATAAACAGGGTCCATAGTGCCTTAACTTGGTTTTTGAATGCTCTAATTTCTACATGAATACCCGAAAGCACAGATTTCACTTCAGAAATGCCTCTTGTTTTGAGGTTTTCTCTTTCGGTTTTTTTAGCCATTTGACCTAAATATTGCCATATTCACTTCTATTTTGTTGAGTTACCCATATCTTTTGCCTGTTTTGATTATTCAGCCGTGGGTTGTCATAATTTGAAATGCGCACAATCATACCCACATTATATGTTAATAATGAGACACCCCTTCAGCCAATGAGTGACTTTGGAATAGAGTGCTTTCTGACCTCATGAACATTTAATGTGTGTTTTTCTCTGAAATGGCTTCTGTTAATAATACTGCTGAGGAATATGCTGACTATGCAACATATACCAGTGTAATATAAAATACCTATCTGCAAGGATGAAACAAAGAATGGACACGTTGACATAAAGCGTAGCTCTGCAGTTTTTAATCTAACAGGAGCTCTCCATCTCATTTACCTTTCTTTATTTAAGTCTCTTAAAAATGTCACCTTTTTTCATTACTGCAGGAGATAAATGAGAATGCCTGCTGCCCTTTTATTCCTCTCCACTGAAGCATGAAATGTCAGATATGTTTTTGGAAACCCCTTATGGAGGACTCTCTCTAGCTTGCTTTGCACGCTGAAAGTTATGTGTTTCTTTTATGCAAAAAGAGTTCATTAAAATACCGCATTCCCAGCTACATTTTTTAAACATTAGACAAAATACATTGTTACTGTGACTCGATGAAAAGCTGGTAAAGTTAAAACGAATCTCTATTAGACTGAAAAACAGAAGTAGAGTTTAGTAAAAAAAAAAAAGAAAAAAAAAAGGAAAACATGAGAAGCGTCAATTTTGTTGTCATGGTCTGTACCTAATTCACTTTGTTTAAATCATAATTTAAGGTATTTTCAATGTTATTTTTAACAATTTTATATTTAGTGCTCTTTAGCCACGAGTATTAGTGTGTCACTGAAAATAAGTAATTGCAAACAATATTAAAATAGTTCTAGAGAAATAATGGCAATATAATTAGAGACCTAAGTAACATAGATCGGGAACTCTGTCATGAACAATAAACCGCTGTGAAAAAAATGGCTTGTGCACCTACATTTGCACCAGTGTGTGTCTGTTTTTTTTAAAAATGATTTCTCATTTTTATATCGTTGTCCCTCTGCAGTTATTAGCCAAGGGGCACATTCTATAAAGTTATACATATAAGAGAATATGGTGATAAAGGAGCAAAATATGTTTTTTGCTTCTTGGATCAACCTGAAAAAATGTTCACAAAGGTCCAGAATTACTTACTAAATAGGTTTGTGTTTGGAAACCCTGCGATTTGCAAAATCTCAGGGTTTGTGAACACAAAACTGTAATGTGCAATGTATGAAGCTACGATAAAGCATTTCCGACTCGCACAGTTAGTTTTCTGGTCCATTCTGAATTGCACTTTGGAGGGGGCGTGAAAGGGGCGTTTAGTAACTGCGAGTCACAATTGTATGTATCAATGATTTGTGACCCCGAATAGAAACTATTGACCACTTACCGACACCGCAAAGGAAGTAGTAACTGATTTGTAAAGTAGAAGTTGTCTCCTTGGGCCAAACTCCTCTCGTGAATCATGGCAGGCGACCATGGGAGGAGCAAGCGGTGGGCCATGGTACCGCTGCCTTCTCAGCATGATACATTTCCAAATGGAATACATTTAAAGTAGCACCAGTTCCTTTAAGGAACATTGGATGCAAATATTGGGATGGTGGTCTGCTGTTCCGTTCAAACAGTATCCCTAAGTATGCATCCAATCACAGGGGTTTGCAATTACTGACCTGCCTAATTAATATTCATGGTCATTGTGTGACCGTCGTGACTGCAGATTTTTGCCACACAACATATTTTGCACATAGGCTGCACCGTAAATTTAGAGACATGTCACAAAACGTTGGTGCACAATTTGCCACCTCTTTTTACAATCTGCCTCTTAATTAAGAGAATAAAACTACAATATGCGCAAGTCCACTAACCATAGCAGTGGCCGTGTACACAACATGTGATCAGGTGCATAAGTCACAGATGCACGGTTGTAACTGTGCAAATGGAGGGTTTGAAACCAGTTCAGCACAGGCGCACACTGTCTTGTCATAGCCCCTGGTAATTACTTGATCTCAACAGAAGCCGCAGCAAAGGTCAGCATGTCTGTGATTAAGGTCTGCTTCTTCTCCACTGATCCGGACGTAATCGTGTGTCAGTGCATGACTAGCAGCCATTTCCGCCCCAGCACCATGCAAGCCTTTTCATGGCCTATACCTCACATGTGTTGTCCTTGAGCAGAAGGGGACAAAACGGCTCTGGCAGGAGGGCCCGGTTGCCTGACATAATCCTTTGAAACTCAGGCATAGACAGCGAGTTTTCATCATTGATTAAGGCTGAAATTATCCACTAAGCTTGTCAATTCTTCATTCTTAGGCCTTTTCATTAACTAATAAGAATGCACAAGAATTCCATTGACTGATAACTGACCTTTCTGGAAGCGCCTTTCAAAGGGCTGCCCTCGGAAATGTACTTGAGTCGGTTCTGCTTGATGATCCACAGAAGATGACCTTTGCCAGCCTTACAGTCCGTTCCTCTTCGTGACTGATAAACTGAGAAAAGGTGAACAGATATGGCTGCCGAATCGTCAGAAGAACGAGTTTAAGAACGAGTTTAGAAGACGCGGACTGATACTGCTAACCATGTATGTGAACTTGTTTAAAGACAATAAATGGCAAATGCTGCCCGTATTGTAATGATGCTATGTGCAGTGTCTGCTTGCTGCTCTTCCCCCAATGACTTGCAGGAGGCCGTGTAAGGGATGTAGATGCCTTTATTAACACATATAAACTCTTTTCCGAGAGAGCGCCGGGCAACACGCTCCGATCGCCATCTCTCGCGCCGCGCTAATAATCGCGCATGCGCAGTAGCGTCCAATATGGCCGCTACGCGCATTGCCGTCCTGACGTTGTGCGCGTCAACTAGACCGCGACACTACATATCTCCCCCTTTTTATACCACCCAACACAATTTACCCCGACCATGTGGTCAGTCCATTTCATAGTCTCTAAACTTGGATGGTCTCACCACAGCTCTCCCCACCCGGGTGTGTCTTACCGGTGTGGAATGTCCTTCTCGGCCTCCTTCTGCGACCGGGCCTCCGTTAGTTCCCTCCGGAGCGCCCTGGCCCTCTCTCTCTCCTTTCTCACCGTCTTCCCGGGTCCTTTCCACCGGGGGCCATCCATCCGGTGTGTCTCTTTCTCTCTCCTGCTCTTCGCTCATGTTCTCTCCGCACTCTCTTTTGGACGTACCTGCGTCCCTTGTCGGCCCTTCCGTCGGGGTTTCCCCTTCCGTGTCCTCCCGGGGCCATTGTATGATTTTGTTGCACTTGGCCATGCGATCGTGAGACCACACGTTTCCGTCGCTGAGCAACGCTGCCCGGTCGTACACCTCTTCTACTCTTAGGGGTGGGGAGTACTTGCTTTCTCCCTTCCGCTTCAGGACTGCCAGCTTCACTCTGACCCACTCCCCTTTTTCCAACGCCGTCTCCTTCACCCTCTTGTTGCGGTTGTACTGTTCCGTATAAATGCGTTGTGCCTTTTCCAGGTTGTGTTGCACCACAGCCGGGGACCATTTGCTGGTGATGGTCTTCTCCTGCCAAGCAACATTGTCTCTGGTGAAGGGTTGCCTTCCTCGTAGGATCTGGAAAGGACTGTACCCCGTACCGGTGGGGGTGATACGGTATGCCCATATCGTGCTTTGCACTTCTTTCTCCCAGTCTTTGCCCCTCGTGATGGCCGCTTGTATGGAGCCCATAAGCACCCTGTTGAACCTTTCTACTTGTCCGTTGCTGGCCGGATGATATATCGAGGTGTGCCGAAGTAGAATGCCATTCCTGTTTGCAAACGTGACCCATTTGTCCGAGGTGAATTGGGGGCCATTGTTACTGATTATGGTCCTGGGTATGCCTTCCCTGAGGAACACTGCCTTGAGGAAGCGCAGTATTTCGTCCGTGTCCATGATCTCGTTGATGTGTACTTCTGGCCACTTCGAGTACTTGTCTACTAACGCACAGAGTTATTTGGGGATCCCCTGATCGTCCAGTATAGGCCCTAAGATGTCCACTGCGACCTCTTCCCATGGGTTACTGGGATTCGTGAACTTCCCTAAGGGTGGTCTCATAGGCTTCAGTATCTTGTCCGCTCCTTGGCACTGCACGCAGTCTCTCACGTGCCTCTCTACTTGCATGTCCATTCCTGGCCACCAGTACGTTTGTTTAGTCCTGGCCTTCGTCTTCACGATTCCCAGGTGTCCTTCATGTAGTATGGATAGCAGATCCGGTACTATGTTCTCCGGTGGTACCACTCTGTTGCCTCTGTAAACGAACACCCCGTCGTTCCCCACCGACAGCTCTTCTCTGACCTCGTAGAACTGCCGGACTTTGGGTCTTTGTCGTCTCCGTTCTGGCCACCCTCGTACAATGTACATCTTGATGTCGTCCATATCTTCATCCGCCGCATACGCGTCTTTCCACTCCTGCCTGCTGATGGCTTTTTCCGGGTCGTCTGTCAGGGCTACCATCTCGTCTTCGTCTTCTGTGCCATTGGAGGCACTGTCCATCGCTGACGCCCTGCTGAGGTAGTCCGCTATCTTGTTTCTCGAGCCCGGTATGTACTCCACGTCGTACCGATACTCCAGGAGTTTCAGCGTCATTTTCTCAATACGGGGAGTGGCACTGGCATGACCATCAGATGTCAAAACCTTCACTAGGGGCTTGTGATCCGTCTTCACCTGAAATCTGGTGCCCCACAGGAACTGACGGTACTTCGCCATGGCCCATACCACAGCCAGTATCTCCTTCTCGATCACACTGAACTTTTGTTCTGACGACGTCAACGTCCTGGACGTGAAGCTGATCGTCTCCGTCCCTCCTTCTGGTCGTTCTTGCATGAGCACCACTCCTAACCCTTTGTCACTAGCGTCCGTCATCAATATGGACCGCCCCTGAGGATCGTACCCATGCAGCGGGATCGCTTGGCTAATTTCCCGTTTCACCGTGTCGAACTCATCCTGCGTTTCTTCAGTCCATACAAACGCCGTCTTGTCCCTCGTGAGTTGCCTCGTGTGGTGAGTTTTCGTGGCGAAGTGGTGGACGAACTTGCTATAGTATTCCGCCATTCCTAAAAATGACCGTACTTCTTCCTTGGAGGTGGGCGGAGGTGCGTTGCAGATGGCCTTCACGTTCCCTTTCTTCGGTGTTATCCCCTGCGCTCCTATCTCATGCCCCAGGTATGTGACTGATGTCATCCCGAAGTGACATTTCTCCCACTCTGCCGTCAGGCCGTTTTCCTCCAGGATCTTCAATACCGCTGCCAGTTTCTTGTCATGGTCTTCCAGCTCAGTCCCCATCACTAGGATGTCATCCTGGAAGTATTGCACTCCCTCGATGTCCTTGAATAGGCGGGCCATCAGCTTCTGGAACACCGCCGCTGCCGAGGCTAGACCGAAGGGCATGCGGCAGAACTGGTAGCAGCCAAACGGCGTGATGAATGATGTCAGTTTCTTGCTCGTAGGATGCAGCACTACCTGGTGGTATGCCGATTGCAGGTCGATGGTGGAGAACCATTTCACGGCTTTCGTGCGGGCCAACATTTCCTCTATGCGTGGTAAGGGGAATTTTTCTACCACGATGCACTTGTTTAACTCTCTGAGGTCCACACATAGACGCACCTTGCCTGACGGTTTCATGGCCACTACCAGAGGCGCCAACCACTCCGCGCTGTCGATGGGTTCGATGATTCCCCCGTCTTCCAGTCGGTGGAGTTCCTGTTGTACCGCCTCTCTCACCGCAATCGGTATGTTCCTTACTTTGTGCGCTACCGGACGGGCGTTTTCTTTAAGGACGATCTTGTGGGAGAACTTCTCGAGTTTCCCGATTTTCCCGCCAAAAACCTTCGGGTGTCCACTCCGCCATTTCTCCGCCGTCGACTCCTCTCCGTCCAGGGTCACCATCACCTGGGTGTCCCCTCCTGGATTCAGCTGTACGCCCAACTCTCCTTGGTCCATCCAGCCCAGGACTGACGGCCCCTTCTCCGCGACGTACAGTTTGCAGTGGGCGCTCCGCTCTTTGAACTGGAACAGCGCCTTCTTTAACCCTACCATCGGGATGGGTTCCCCTGTGTAGGTGACCGGGCGAATGTCGGGGGGTTCTAGCTGTGTGCCCCATGTGGGTCTGAATCTCTCGTTCCACACCAATCTTTGGACGATCATGTAGGGAGACCCTGAATCCGCCACGATGGTGATGCCTACTCCTCCAATGATCACGTCACACTGGGGCTTGCGCGTTCTCCTCCCATCGATGCCCAGCACCTGGTCCTCCACACACAGGACTTCATCGTCTTCCTCCAGACCTTCTGCTTCTTCTCCTGCGTCTTGCGCCACAAATTTCACCGCGTGCTGTCTCCTTTTCCTTCGGCATACTTTCTCGTAATGACCAACCAGGCCGCAGAACGCACACTTGGCTCTGAAGGCGGGGCACCGTTTGTCGTGCGCTGCGTGGCTCGAGCTTCCGCATCTGTAGCACCTCACCGATTCTCCCTTTTCTTGCTTCCATGTTTGTCCTGGGTTGGCCTTCCCTTTGGGCGTTCCTCTGTACTCCCCCTGCGCCGTTTTTCCTAGTCCGTGCTGGTCCGCGTCGTCCACCTTATTGACAGTGAGTCTGGGGGCTGGGTCTCTCTTTGCCGCCTCCGCACAGCGCTTGGTCAGTTCCGCCCTTTTCACTATGGCGATCACATCTTTCAGCGTCGCATCCCCACTCGCCCACAGTTTATCTTGCACCGTCTTGCTTGTCGTATGCATTACGATTTGGTCCTTGATGAATTCTTCCTGTAACCCTCCATACTTGCACGTTATCGCAAGTTTTCGCAGCGCCGCCACGTAGTCGTCTATCGTTTCCCCCGCTTCTTGCTTCCTCTGCTGGAAATTGTAGCGGTCGATAGAGGTGCACACTGCAGGCCGATAGTGGTTGTCCAAGTCTTCAATGGCGTGTGAGAACACGTCCGTGTCCCCTACCTGTCTGGCGACCGGTGTGAGGTTTTGAAACACCCGTATTCCTTCTGGTCCCAGATTGTGTAAGAGTATCCTCTTCCTCCTGGCACTGGAGAACGCCTCCTCGTTCTCATCTTCCAGCGCTTCTAGGTAGTTTTTGAAGTACTCCCTCCAGTCTTCCCACTTCATTTGGGGTTCTCCCGGACGTGGAAGGAACGGGATCGGCGTCGTTAAAGCTGATGCCTGTGCACTCATTTTGGCCTCCGCCTGTTTCCTTGGGCTACCTGGCGCGTCTGTCCCCACTCCCCTTCTTCGGGTACCTGGGACTGCGTTCGAGCTGCCTGCGCCGTCGTCACCCGATTCCGCCAGGGTCTCCACTGCCGTCCTGCGGTCCGCCTGCGCTGTTCCTCCGCTTCGTGGCCGGCACCTTCACTGCCCACGTGCCACTCTCTGGCGTCTGTCTGCCACTGCCGCGCTCTCCCGGTGCGTAGGCGTCTGTCCTCGACCCCCTCGGTCCTCTTACCGCGTGGGGTGACGTCCCTCCTTGTGGGTACTCCTCCCTGAAGCCAGTTGGGGGCACCTTCCTCCTGGTTCACGCAGGGTTCTCACCATCCCACCCTCGTCACCACTGTAATGATGCTATGTGCAGTGTCTGCTTGCTGCTCTTCCCCCAATGACTTGCAGGAGGCCGTGTAAGGGATGTAGATGCCTTTATTAACACATATAAACTCTTTTCCGAGAGAGCGCCGGGCAACACGCTCCGATCGCCGTCTCTCGCGCCGCGCTAATAATCGCACATGCGCAGTAGCGTCCAATATGGCCGCTACGCGCATTGCCGTCCTGACGTAGTGCGCGTCAACTAGACCGCGACACTACCCGTATATGTCGATCACCGTTTCCCGCGTGGTATCCAAAAAGAAAGAAATACCAGACTAAAATGAGGTGGTTTTGGAAAGCAGCGTGACAGCATTTTTATATGCGATTTAGGAAACACGTCTTCCGTTTCTTAGCGCAGTAAATAACATACATTTCTATAACCACATTTATTGTGCTTAATTTACCAATCGCAGAAGGATAGAAAGCTGCCTTGCAGGATTCGAACTCCAGGCTTTCACCTCCCCGCATAGGTCAGCAAGAACCTTGAAACAGACGATCCTTGCTGGCTTGTAAGGTGACGCACTAACATTATTTTTCAAGTCGCTATTCTCTAATTTCATATGCGAGAGGGAAACGTGTCTTTGAAGTATCACGTGGTATTCATAGGTCATTCATCGTTGCTGACCCTAGTCTAGCGTCGGAGTAACTCTCAAGCATTTTTTCATCCATTTCCACAAAGTGAAAATGATCTAAAATTTGAAAAATACCACGATCAAACGGGAAGATATTTAAAGTGCAGCCATACTGACATTCTGTGCAAGTCACTATACTCTAGCCGGCCAAAGAGAACCTATATATTCCATGTTTTAAAATCGAAGGTGTGAAAAAACGACTCCTTTTAACGTGGTCACACCCATGTTTTTGCTGAATTTTATTGATGATTTTAGACTCTGCAATCTCGGAAGCTAATGTAAAGTAAATAAAGGAAAAATTAAAATGAAATTGTTATTGTCATTGTTATCATTTCATTTTTTTCCCTGCTGCAGCAGCTTTGCCGGCAGGACAGGGCTGCTCTGCTGACAGAAGAGCAGGGAGAGGATTGGCGGGCATTCTGTAATTGTGCATGAATGTTTTTTTGAGTTTAAAGAAAGTTTATTGAAAATAAGCAGTATATACATCAATAATACAATCTAGCATATAGAAGCAATACCAATAGAAAATAGGCTATATATAATAAAAGAAAGAAGAAAAAGAAGAGAGGGGAGAAGAAGGGGGGAGGGAGAGAAAAAGAAAAATATATGTAAATCCTATAACAATACTATAGAACAGTATTATACACCAAATATAACAGGTACATCGTAATGAACTCACCACCACAAATTCACTTATATAATGAAGTATATACAAAATAGAACAACATTTAAGTTACCTTAATGGAAGTAAACTTAATTTAAGGAGGTTTGGAAACTTCTTCTATGGCTGGAACATGGGATGGTAATGATTGAGCAGATAAATCTAAAAAGTTAGTAACAGGAAGCCACAACAAATCACGTTTAATAGCCAGAGTAATCGGGTAAACATAAGCTCTATCTAACCTATGGTTATAACAAACGCCATACCACCAGGCTTGAAAAGAAACATTAGAAGCATTTTTCCATGACTTAGTGATCTGTTGAAAGGCAACAGCAATGAGTAAGTCAATAATAAGAGTATTAAGGGAAGTGGATGAGGACCAAATTTCCGCAACACTACCTAGGAAAATGTGAGAGAAAGAAAAGGGGATATGCGTGTGAAATATTTTGTTAATTTGCTGCCAAACTTTAATCCAAAATTGATGAATGACTGGGAAAGTAAACAACATATGTTTAAGGTCTGCAACAGGAGCTGGACAGGACCAACAAGTAGAGGGGGAGAGAGGATTAATCTGATGTAATTTGGCTGGAGTAATTAGTAGTCTATTATATATAAAAAATAATGTTTGTGTAGTATTTGCTGCCCTAGAGGATTTCCTTATCTTAGTCCAAATGTTATCCCATACTGACGTGGAAAAGGAAGTGCTTAAATCGGATTCCCAATTAGTTTCAACTGCAGATTTGTCTCGAGTTTCATTAGTGTATCTTAATTTATTGTAAATTTGAGAGGCCGAGGGGTTTGATTTCAAGAATGAAATCGTAACAGGAGAAGAAATGATCTGTGTGGAGGGAGTCACGAGCTTATCATAGGAACTTTGGGCAGCTGAGGTCAATAATTTATATTTAGAAAGAAAAGAGGAGGGAAGAGAGAAGCGTCGTTGCAATATACGGAAAGGAATGCAAGTATCGCCCATGAAAAGTTGATGAGTCCATTTAAGACCAAGATTGAACCATTCATTCCAAAAAAGAGTCAGATTTTTGATCTTAATACGAGTATTATACCAAATCGGCGATTGCAAGAACTGGGTACGGTCATCTATACCATCTAGTATAAGAGGATGAAGAGTTTTACGAGTATGTTTAAGAATGGGAAGGGAGAATTTCTGAGGAGTATTCGATATGGATAAAAAGTCATCAAATGAGAGAGGATAAATGAAAGAGGATTCAATATCTACCCAGAGGGGTAATGATAACAAATCAGTCGTATTTTGAGATAATAAGGAAGAGGAGTTCTTAAGAAAGAAGGAAGTATGGTATAGTGCAAAATCAGGGAAATTAACCCCACCCAAATTTTTAGGTCGTTTAAGTTTGGAAAAAAACATCCTAGATTTTTTGTTCTGCCATAAAAATTTTGATAAAATAGTATATATTTGTTTGTAACAGGATTTAGGGATGTTAACAGGCAGATTAGATAGGAAAAATAAGATTATAGGGACCAACATAATTTTTATAGAATCCAATCTACCCCACCAAGATAAAAACAAGGGATGCCATCGTGTTGTGGAACTAATTAAAGTTGATTGGAGATTCTTAAGATTGAGCGATACAGTTTCTTTAATAGAAGGGGTGAACCATAAACCTAAGTATTTAATTTTGGTAGGGTTCCAGTGGAAAGAAGAAGATACAAAATCAGCATGAAAACAATATTTATTTAATGGAAGAATTTCACATGTATCTACATTAAGTTTGTAACCTGAAACAGAAGAAAACGAAGAAACTTCTGAAAGAAAAGC
Source organism: Triturus cristatus (assembly GCF_964204655.1). NCBI lineage: Eukaryota > Metazoa > Chordata > Amphibia > Caudata > Salamandridae > Triturus > Triturus cristatus. The sequence continues at coordinate 1,066,965,420 of NC_140592.1, forward strand.
TGGTAGAGAGGTCTGAGGGTTAGATAGAAATAAAAGGATATCATCAGCGTATGCCGAGATTTTTAAGTGCTTATCGCCATAAGGGAAGCCAGTAATATTATCATTCATCCGGATTTTAGATAAAAAGGGTTCTAAAGTCAAAATAAATAAAAGGGGAGAAAGAGGACACCCTTGTCTGACACCACGGAGAAGCGGGAAAGAAGAAGAAACAAGGCCATTAGCTAAAATAAACGATCTCGGAAAAGAATAAAGTAGCGAAATATAGGATAGAAATCTAGGGCCAAAACCAAACCAAGTAAGAGTCGAAAAAATAAACTGCCAATTAACCCTATCAAAAGCTTTTTCCGCATCCAAAGCTACGGCTGCTAACGAAGACTTATGGGATTGAGATTTACTAAGGACATTGAAAAAGAGGCGAGTGTTATCTGAGAGATGACGACCTTTAATGAAACCACATTGTTCTTTGCCAATTAAATGAGGTAAAATACCATCCAAACGAAGTGCAAGAATCTTTGCAAAAATCTTATAGTCCAGATTGATTAAAGAAATAGGTCTGTAATTCTTACATAGTGTATGATCTTTACCCTCTTTTGGAAGAAGACAAATCGAAGCTTCTTGAAAAGAACCTTCAGATTTTCGGGAAGATATAAAAAACAGGAATAAATTGAGTAGTTTGGGGATAAGTAATTTGGAAAAGTGGGTATAAAATTCTATGGTAAAACCGTCAGGACCTGGAGCCTTCCCTTTTTAAGTGACTGAATAGCAGTGAGAATATCTTTAATCTGAATATCAGACTCTAAAGCAGAGAAGTCAACATCTAAAGAAGGAGGTGGAGGGATAGAAGCTAAATACTGATCAATGTCAGATAAAAGAGGAGTAGATTCAGGAGTATATAGGGATTTATAGAAATTAGAAAATTCCAAAAGAATGTCTAAATCCTTATGAAGCACGGCATTAGCAGAGGATACAATAGAATCAATTTTAGTACGTTCCTTTTTGATCTTGAGATATTTAGCAAGAAGATTGCCAGATTTGTTCTGCGCACTATAAAATTTAGCACTAGACTTGAGTAAATATAAATTTGCAGAGTCAGTAGAAAGCTTATTGAAAGAGAGTTTAGCACTAATAAATTCTTTCAAAGTAGATTGTCTTTTCGATAAGTAATAAAGATGTTCCAGTTGTTTGATTTGTAAAGTAATTGCTTGAGAAGAAAGCAAAGCTGTACGTCTTTTTCGGGCAACAAAGGATTTAACAAAATCTCTAGAAGCAGCTTTAAAGGAATTCCATACAAGTTGGGGAGACAATTGAGGGGATTCATTTTCTTCAAAGAATAAGGAAGCGAATTCGAGAAAGGCTGGTGAAAACTTAGGGTCTAAAAGAAGAGAGTTATTGAATCTCCAGCGTCTATTTCCTTTAATGGGAGGAAGTAAATCTAAACTCAAGGAAACTGGGGCATGATCAGAGAGTAGAATAGAGCCTATGTCCGAATGAGAAATGTGTTGAAGAAGAGCTTTGGAAGTAAAAAGATAATCTATTCGGGATTGGGAGGAGTGAGCAGGTGAATAATAAGTATACTCTTGTAATGTGGGGTGACAAAGCCTCCAAGAGTCTACAAGAGCTCTTTGAGAGATAGTAGACATGAATTGAGAATGCATAGAAGACGGGACAAATCTGGAGCTGGAATTCCTGTCAATAAAGGGATCCACAATCATATTGCAATCCCCCCCAAAAATTAAGTAGTCATCAGTACATTGCATTAAATGGGAGAGAATTTGAGGCCAAAACAGTTTATCCGGGAAGTGGGGGCATAAACATTAAAAATAGTGAGGGGAATTTTATTAATTAATAAAGAGACCACAACCCATCTACCCTCAGAATCATTATCTTGACTTACGAGTTGAACATCTAAGCGTTTGTGACAGAGAATAGCAACGCCATTGCGTTTTCCGGAACCTGGTGATGCGAAAACATTTGCCCACCCAACATCGTCTCAATTTAGTTACTTCAGTGTCAGGTATATGAATTTCTTGTAGAAGAACAATATCTCCTTTTAAGTTTGCAATATGGGACAAAACTCGCTGACGTTTGATAGGAGAACCCAAACCTTTAACATTCCAAGA